>NC_062967.1:21754120-21868777 GCF_023119035.1 Salvia hispanica | reverse complement strand
AGGGCAGTGGCTAAGTACTTTAGTGATGTTCCGCAGTATCGGGACTTCACAATACGTACTTGGGTGTACGTTTTAGGATTCATCTTTTGTAAAAAGTCCTTTCGAGGCAGACTCTTTTATCCCTTTGACGATGTACTGATCTGATGGTTTTTATGGAAAATCAGTTATCTTGGAAAAGTTGTGTTCGCTTCTATGATTCAGCTGTTATGTTTTGCCCTCAAAATTTTGATAGTACTTAACGAGTAACTGCGCCAACAATTAGGATGCCTCCAAGGAGAGCTGATGGGCCACGAGGCCGAGGACGTGGGAGAGGCCGAGGTCGAGGCCGAAGAGAACTCCCTATCTTGGAGGAGGAAGTACAAGGAGATTGGTATGAAGTAACACCACCCCCATCACCTGTTCCACCGCCTTCACCACCCCCACCACCACCCCAGCCACAGGACCGTAGGGTCGAAGAGATGTTTCTGAGACAGAATCCTCCAGTGTTCAACGGGTTAGGAGACCCAACTGTTGCTGAAACTTGGATACGCGCACTGGAGCGCATATTCAACTTTCTGCACTGCACAGGCCGAGAGCGTCTATCTTGCGTGACCTTTCAACTGATTGGACCTGCTGACTTCTGGTGGGAAGCAAGGAAGAAGACCATGACTCCGGAGCAGCTCAGGGAGATGACTTGGGAGGAATTTAAAGCTGAGGTCTATGGCAAGTACATCCCTAAGAGCTACCGGAAGAAGAAGGAGGTAGAATTCTACCATCTGAAACAAGGACGGATGTCAGTGACTGATTATGATTGTATGTTCTGTGAGATGGCTCGGTACGCACCAGATCAGGTGGACACCGACCAAAAGATGGCCGAGAAATTCTGTACCGGTCTGAGGTACGAGATAAGGATGACTCTGGCCAGTCATGAAGGACTGTCCTACACTGAAGCTCTAGGACGAGCATTGGACATTGAGGCAGCTATGCCGGGAGAGAAAACCGGGTCAGCTGTGAATCATGCTCCACCCCCAGCTCAGTCCCAAGCATTCAGGGACAAGAGGAAATGGGAAGGACCGCAGGCCCAATCTGAGCCTAAGCGGGGAGGATATGGACCGAGCAAGCCACAAGGTGGCGGATATCAAACTACCCCTGGATCATTCAAGGGGAATACCCCAAAGTCCAACTTATGCCCCAAATGCAACAGACTGCACAGCGGCATTTGCAAGTCAGGGACTGATGGTTGCTTCAACTGCGGGAAGACTGGGCACTTTGCCAAATACTGCCCAAACAAGACTTCAGGGACGGGAGCAAAATCTCACCCGTCAGCTCAGCGCCCTCAACTGCGCGCAATGAATGTTCAACCTGGAGCAAATCCACAGCAGGTGCCAAAGAATCAGCAGCAGAGGCCAAAACTCCCATCACAGGCTCGAGCTTATGCAATGAGGCAGAAGCAGCCAGAGGTGAACCAGGGAAACTTGACAGGCATGGGTAAGATCTTCAATACCCCTGTTATGCTTCTGTTTGATACCGGTGCTTCGCATTCGTTTATCTCTGCAAATTGCGTGACTACTTTGAAACTCGCTACTAAGGAGTCAGAACATAGAATGGAAGTAGTTTCCCCAGTAGGAGGATGTATAGAGATTTCTCGTACTTGCTCGAACTTAGAGATCACTCTGGGCGAACTTAAGATTGTAGCAAACAACTTGAGTGTTATGATCATGTGGGATGTGACTTTTGAGCCTTTTTACTATTATCTTTGACTGATTGTGAATCAGTCAATAAATCAAGCTTTTTGTTTTGTACAATTTACCTTTTGCATCATATATGTATAAAAGAATTAAAAATAATAAATTATGATATTTTAAGATATGCTTAATATTCATCCAACTCAACTATACCTTTTTTGTTGATTTATCAATGACTATCCGACCACACCATTATATATTTATTTTTATTAATTTTTTTATAATAATATTATAACATGAAATATTATACATTGCATAATAAAAATTGATAAAAAACACAATATATGATAGACTAAAGTTGTATAAAATAAGCAAATAAACAACATAAATTACAGTAATTGAAATATGAAATACATAATTGGTGCTCAAAACATAAGATGAAAATTAGTAATAGTAATTTTGAGAATCGGAGAATATGTTACTCTCATCACCATTCAAGTGAACAACAAAGAAGACTACAACCAAAGAAGAAGGATTATATGAGAGAAAAAGATGATATTTTTTATGATAAAAAAATATAGCAAATGCGGTCTCTACTTATAGAGGATGAAAAATTGTAAATTTTGGTATAATTTTTATAATTACTTAATATAGTAGATAAAAGATATATAACTTTTTTTTAAAAAAATTTATAAACCAATGAGATTGTGTCATTTGATTTATTTATTGACCATTGGTTTATGGAGTAGTATCTTATTAATCACCACAATAAAACTCATTCAAGTTTTGTATGTGTATTATGCAATGTATAATGGTGTTTTATTCAATGACAATCTATCAAGTCATGCATCTTACATAAATTTATATAATACATTCTAAAAGATGTATACAATATACTCAAAAAAATTCATGAATCTGAGCGGGAAAATAAAAATTCTTACAACTTCACATTTATATATGTATGAATATAGATATAGATGTACAGATTACATCGGCCCTTGGTTTATCATTTTTCAATAAAATATGGATATTTAGTTGATATAATTGATAAGTATATTTTAACAATATACATTTAAAGTGATTATTTATATTTTTAATCTTTCCACGTAAAGAAATGTCCATAATAGTATAATATTTTAGAATTACATTTAAAGTGATAATTATAATTTTAAGCTTTTGTTTTGTACAATGGACAATTTAATTTTTGCATCATATATGTATAAAAGAACCCAAATAATAAATTATTATATTTTAAGATATGCTCAATATTCAACCAACTCAACTATACTTTTTTTTTTATGATTGATTTATCTGTGATTATCCAACCACACAATTATATACTTATTTTTATAATAATATTATTAGATGAAATATTTATTATTGCATACTAAAAATTGATAAAAAAAACACAACAAATGATAGACTAAAGTTGTATAAAATAAACAAATAAACAATATAAATTACAGTAATTGAAATATAAAATTGAAAAATACACAATTGGTGCTCAAAATATAAGATGGAAATTAGTAATAGTAGTAATTTTGAGAATCATATAATATATTACTCTCACCACCATTCATAGTAAAAACAAAGAAGACTACAACCAAAGAAGAGGGATTATATGAGAAGAAAAGATGATATTTTTCTCTGATAAAATAAATATAGCAAATGCGGTCTATATTTATAGAGGATGAAAATTTGAAAATTTTGGTATAATTTATATAATTACTTAATATAATAGATAAAAGATATATAATTTTTTTTAAAAAAATATTTATCAACCTATGAGATTATGCCATTTGGTACATTGATTTATTGATTGATAATCACATCAATAACACTCATTCATGTTTTGTATGTGCATTATACAAAGTATAATGGTGCTTTATCCATATGATGCATATTCCAAAAAATTTCTCTATTCTCAATACATTCTCATATTCCCAATTCACACTGTAGAGGCTATAACGGCTATTCCTATTCCAATATCATAAATTGCTAATTCAACTTTTCCTTTCATTTGTGCAAAGAAAGAATCGTACAACATATTGATATATGGATTATATAAAATTTTGTTATCAATTTGGAAGAAAATATTTTCTTATGTCATTAATCAATAGTGTATTTTTATCTCATATTTTAAAAAACCATACAAAGATTGACTCATAGTATACATTTGCACTTTATTAAGATTTTGTGTGCAAAATTTCTTAGAGAAGCTATATAATTTATGTAACTTTTGGACTTTTTTATTATCTTTGATTGAGTTTAAATCAATCAATGGGAAATTTACTTTTTGCATCATATATGCATAAGAGAACCTAAAATAATAAATTATAATATTTTAAGATATGCTCAATATTCAACAAACTCAACTATAATTTTTTTGTAATTTATTAGTGACTATCCAACCACACCATTATATATTTATTTTTGTTAAATTTTATAATAAAAAATTACATGATAAATTTATTATTGCACACTAAAAATTGATAAAAAGCACGATAAATGATAGACTAAAATTGTTTAAAATAAACAACATAACTTACAGTAATTGAAATATGAAATTGAAAATACACAATTGGTGCTAAAAAAGATGAAAATTAGTAATAATAATTTTGGAGCATATTAATAATCTATAGTTTTTGGAAGTATACATGGAGTATATTAATATTCTATAGGTTTTGGAAGTATATATTAAATTACAACTAAATTTATCACTAATTAATATTACTAACATTAAAAGATACGATGAGATGGTATCTTTATTTATTTCAACTTTTCAAGTACATAATAAAATACTATAAATTAATGCCATCATTCTTGTAAATTTAATAAGAGGAAATAATATAGTACTCCATTTTATTATATAGATATATAAGGAAAATAATCCTAAAAGTGACTAATAGACGTGTAGTATATGTGCAATAACATTATGCTTCAACTTGTGTTTCACATCTGTATGTATAATTGTTTCTGAGTGAAAACAAAGAAAAGTGATTGATAAACGTAGAATTTTATAAACTACACGTATATACACATAATGCATGCCGTATTACTTTTTAAATTAGTTTTTATAATAGTCAAAAAGGATAATGCATGCTAGATTACTTTTTAAATTAGTTCGAAGTTTGTTTGGATTTTATTTACTAATTTGTTACCTATAATTTATAATTGCATTATACAATGATATCGTATTATTTTACCTTTGCTGAGATTCCTATAATTGTTAATATGTTGTGCTTTAATCTATGCAATAAAATATGAGTACATGCAATATGGTTATTATAATTTGTTTTAGATAATAGGATTTATTTGTCGATATTTAATGTTTAATATATATCTGCATTTTTTTTGTTTTCTGTTGATGATAAATGTATTTGTTAAACTGATATTATGTTATTGGTGTTTGTATATTATGATTTGCATATCTATTGAAGCTAGGTTTCTGCTTTTGATTTTTATTCTTAGATCGTTATATTGTACTCCCTTCGTCCCACTTAAGATGACATGTTTTCCTTTTTAGTTTGTCCCAACTAAGATGACACATTTCCTTTTTTGGAAATTTTCTCTCTCCAATTAATACACCCAACCACTTTTTCTCACCCCTATTAAAATATTTATCTTTCTTTCTCTCTCTATTTTAATACTCGCACCCATCTTTTCTCTCTCCAATTAAACACATTAACCAACAACTCATAAAATCCCGTGCCGGCTAAGGAATGTGTCATCTTAGCCGGGACGGAGCGAGTAGTGTTTATTTATTTCTTTCGTTAATGTGCAAAGTTGTGAATCATGGTTTTAATTCTATGAGGAATTATTAATAGGGTAATATAACTTGAAAGATGTGTTATTGCTAAAGTATTTTGTTTGATTTTAGTATAAGTTGATTATTGCCTTTATAGATTGGTAGGTTAAAAGGATTTGAATTCTTTGTAGTGTATTTAAGAAAATAATTAATGAAGAGTTAAAATTGTATTGATTTAGTGGCCGAGGGAGAATGGATAAGGAAATACAATATTACCTCTAAATTTTCACAATTATTACTCATAAGATTTACTTTCATTTGCACTTGGGTTGTTAAATAATATATTAAGATTATACGCAATAATGAAGTGCATCTCATATTTTTAATAGGGATAATTTAGATTTTTTTTTGATCGAAAACCAAGCATAATTATAGGGATATACATAAATATTTAAAATTGTATTCAATATTTTATACATATGCATTCTCCGTTGACAACTCAGTAACTAATTACAATTGTAATTAAATGAATACGTAATTAACTACGAATGTCGTCAGCTGCGCCACGCGCTGGGGAATGCACTAACACTTTAGATTCTCTTAATTATTGTACTCTGTTTGTACAAACTAAGTTGGTACATAATTTTTTGGTATGAAATCTTAAAATAATCTTCTTAGTCTTAACTAGAGAGAGTATGTTTTTCTTATAAATTTATAAGAAAATAAGTATTCTTAAATATTGTATTCTTAAATATTGTACTCTCTTTGTCCCAATTAAGTTGGTACAAAACTTTTGGGCACAAAGTGTGTTAAATAATTTCCTTTATTCATATCTCGCACGAATTATATGATTTACTACGAATTTTCTGAGGCAGGGGATATACTAGTCTTATGGAAAATCTCTAGTGTATTTCAATGTTATTAGTAGTAGTAGTACATGTTTTAAGCCCATAGTAGTGTATAAGTCCAAAATTAAACAGCCCAAATCGTCGAACAATAAGGCCTATCTAATTCACATTTTACCAGATTTGGTATAGCCCATAGTAGTGTGTAAGCCCAAAATTAATCAGCCCAATGCATAAAAATAATTATAAAAAATAGAGAGTAAATAAAATTGAATAAGAAATCCCAAGTTTTGGATAAAGAAATTTCTGCAGATATCCAGAGGGATAGAGCTCTTCAGAATTCGAAAATGGCTTCAATTTCTTCGACTTTAGCTATTCCTGTCTGCAATTCTTCAATTATTTCCTCCAGACCGCAAGTTTCGTTCTACTGTTCGAACCCCTCGAAGTTTATGGCGTTGAAGCCTTCTCGAATCACTTCTTCGCGAGTTATGGCTGCTCCTGAAGTCTTGGAATCCAGTGCCGCTGCCGAGGTTGTCTTCTACAGACTTTGAAATTTATTGTCAATTTGTTTTCGTTTTTTGTGAAATGCTTTGTTTTTCGTGGGTGTTAGGATGAGGCTCCTTCGGCTTCAGCATTGAGCGTGGGTGCAGATTCGGATAAGGTATTCTCATGTCCTCTTTGTAGCTTTACTAATACAGTCTCTTATTATTCGATTTAGAGATGAAAAGTAGCATTTTATATTTGTCATTTCGTCAATTGGTTGCTGTTGATTTTTTTTTTTTTTTTTTTTTGCCTTCTGTAGATGTAACAGTTTTGTTTCCTTGATATGAATGTGAAATCTCGAGATTGATCGGTGTTATCCGTGGTTAATGCTGATATGTCTCGTTTGATTAGATGTTTCAGATATCGCATGCTGCTTTTCTCTCTAGTTAATTTTCAGACTTTTCATATGGTTTCTTTAATTTAAGGACTAGTTTGTGAAATGAAGAAATCTTCTTAAGCTGCTTCTATTTGGCTTAGTGGATGGGGATAAGTTTTTTTATCTGCTGGTTGTGAAATTTTGCCATTTAAAAGAACGGTAGGACTGAAAGTAAGTTGTTTCTGGATTTTCACGTGGTTCAAGTCTTTCAACACTGATTAAAAATGAACCCGGGGCAGGAGAAGTTGTGAAAATAGTGGAAGAAGCAGGTTATTGTAGTATTTCTGAAGTTTGACACTTTTACTTTGAGTTGTATTCTTTCTTTGAATCAGTTTATGTATTTCAGGTTTAATTTTGACATTATAGTAATTTTTATTAAGACTCTAGTCATGGTAATAGTGAATCAATGGTAAACACGGTTAGAGTAATAAATATAAGAGAGACAAGGAGATGAAGTGTTGGAAGGAGATTTAAAAACTGGATATTTATCGGTGCATGGATGAAAATTATGATTGAGAAGATACCTACTCTGAATTAAGTATAAGACACTTTCTGAAGGATAAATTTCTACAATGTATTGGGTCGTTCGTTGTTTATGTGATAAGTGGAGGAGTTGGATTCATATGTGCATGCACATGGTCAGATACAGGGTTTTGGTGAATAGCTGAATCTTTCTTCAAGCATTTTATGGGACTGAGGCTATTTAATCACTCGGTTAGATACTTCAAAAGGCTGGAAAAGCCACATACAAGTTGCTAAGCCTTGATACCATTTCCTTTCTCCTGCAACTCCAGTATATATTCTCTTAAGACATGAAGCTGACTTAATTGTTTGGACGAAAGAATCAGGGTAGTTATTTCATACTTGAGTAGGTTTCCATCCTTACGCGTACACTTGATTTTGGATACTTTTGACAAGACTTCTTCTGCTTGCTACCTATAAGCTAGATGGTGCTGATTTTTACATATGTTTCTGTTGAAAGTAAACTACTACTATAATATAAACAATTTAAATTGTATTGATACTAAAAATAAGCCATCATTAGGCACATATTGTATTAACTTGCAAATTCTTCAGGTTATAAACATAAATATCTGCTCCTTCATGAAATTATGGTGATAAGTCAAAACTCAACCTTCTGGTTCAAGTACTCTTATCAGTGGCTCTCCATCTTGAAATATTTAGACCACATTGGATATTGTAGACATGGTATACTATATTTCTCCTCACGTTTAGCAGAAATTTGATGTGCTCTTATCTTGTTAGATATAGGGATTAATTTATAAGATTATCCTTATATCGTATGAGTTGCTTCTGACAAATAAGAATAAGTTTAAATGCTAACTCTTCCATTTCCATTCGAAATATTGGAAAATTAAACACAAAAAGTGGTCCTGTCTATGTTATCAGTCAATATAATTTAACTTCTTGATAGAGGCACATCTTCTTAGAATCTAACCAATGTACCCTGTGTATTAACACCTCTGCAGTTATGCATAACTATAGATTTCTAGTTTTTCAATAAAATCATTCTCCATAAAGGAGATATAAGCCAAAGTAGTAATGATTACTCTGGCACAATATAGTCTATATCTCACGTGAAGGTTTGGATTCTAATCCTTCGAATTCATTTATGATGATCCCTTTTTCACATTAGGGATCTGTTCTTGGGTCTGAAGATTCGGGGGATTGATGCACTGACAATATTCCTCTTTTAGTGTGAGAACATTCAGTGGTCAGTTTTAGATGTATAACTATGATTTCAGAGACCCCTAAAAACATGTAATACATTGAAACCATCCCTTGTAAACTGATAGTGATTAAGTCAATGGATCACCAAGATTCTTTTGTGAAGGAAACAGCAAGCATGAAAGTGACTTTTAATATCACAAAAATTGAAGAAACACCTACTAATTCCATGTTATTGACCTGCCTAAATAATTATACCGTATTACAATCTTATTTTTCTTTCCCTAACTAATAACATCCTTGCAATAAAAATATGGCTCATATGGAGTCTTATTCAAACTAAATAACTGAAAATTTCTTAAAAATAAAATATGATGCTTCCAATAACTGATCTGCTGTCCTCCCTTTTCTCTTATTCACAGCCTTCTTTGCCTGATGATAAACTGTATCAAATACTGCATAGCTTATGTCCTTTATTGCATTCTCGTATTTCCCCAACCAACATGCGATACTCAACTGGGGAACTTTACCTGTTCAGGTTGAGGTTTGGTGGCCCCCAACTGGTCAAGTACTAAGAGGGTATTTTTGTGTCAGGTTGCCCCTAAGCAGAAGATTAGAATCAAACTGAGATCATACTGGGTGCCCCTGATCGAAGACTCCTGCAAGCAGATAATGGAAGCTGCAAGGACAACCAATGCAAAGACCATGGGTCCAGTGCCTCTACCCACGAAGAGAAGAGTGTACTGTGTTCTGAAATCTCCTCATGTGCACAAAGACGCGAGGTTTCATTTTGAAATTAGAACTCATCAACGACTCATTGACATCCTTTACCCAACTGCACAAACAATTGACTCGTTGATGCAGCTCGACTTGCCTGCGGGCGTTGACGTGGAGGTTAAGCTCTAGATATGGTGGTGATGTGAAATGAAATGTGATTTCTTTGTAGACATGATATTTATTGCCTTTGTAAGTCTGAAGCTGAATTCTGGCAGACAAAACGCTGCATTTTGTTGTGTGATAGTTGAAATCTATGGCATCTCTTTATTATTAGTAGTATATAATGTTCAACCAATAATTTAGATTCTGCCTTTGGTTGTGACATACTCATTTTGCCATTTGAAACTCTTTCATGTTAAGAAAGTAGAATCTGGATTGAATAAGTTGCTTGTAGTCTTGTAACCACCGGATTAATAGATGAGTGAACTACATAAACGGTACCTGATCTTTCACTTTCGCACATAAATAGTTCCTGATTTTTATTTTATATCGTTTTTGGTACCTATTAATCACATTTTTGGTACCTGATGCAATTTTCACCCCAAAACACCCTCTAAACAAATTCTTTTTTACATTTGTGTCATAAGGGTATTTTGGGCATTGACAAAACTAGTACCAAAAGTGATATTACAATACATTCTCTCATTCTTTTCACTCTTTATATTATTATTATTAATCAATATTAATATTATTATTTTGATATTATAAATTTATAATTAATTTATTTTTTAATATCATTTAAATATATTTAATTATAATTATAGTTATAATTAAATTTAATTATTATAATAATATTATTGTTATAATAGTAAAAACTAGTAGTAATTAATAAATAATAATAATTATTTTATATTAAATTAATAACTAATCAATATAGTCTTAATCAAAATTTAAAATTGTGAATTGTATTCATAATGATAAAGAGTTGATTTATATTATGAATGCAATTAAATGTATGTATAAAACACTAAAAAGGAAAAAGAAAAAGAAGAGACAAGAAAAAAGAGGAAACATAAACTAAGGAAAAAAAAAAAGAAAGAAGAAAGGAAGATAAAATACTAAAAAGAAAGAAGAATAAACTAAAGAAGAAAAAAAGAAATAAGAAAGGAAGAAAAAAAAATCACATATTTGGTTCTATTTAATTTAAATTTCCGAAAAAATCCTTCATAACAAAAAAATCACATATTTAGTACCCAGAGTTATTTTTGTCATGAGGAACTAAAAACGATATAAAATAAAGATTAGATACTATTTATGTGCGAAAATGAAAGATCAAGTAACGTTTATGTAGTTCACTCTTAATAGATTATATTAGGGGGTATCAATTAATGATCCAAGTTTAGTTACCACCTCAGGACTTAGGGACCCACACATAAATATTATGGCTGTAAAATAACGCAAAATGAAAGTGATTTCGAGGAATTATGCTTCAACATCATTAAATTAAACAATGTAATGGTGACAAATTCGTATTGGCTTCTCAACAATTTCAATGGTCACCTCTTCTTCTATTCTACCTCTAGTGGGTGAAAGTGACAGTGATGTTTACTCAAAAGGCCATCCGCAAATGTCACATTCCCATCGGTCACGGTAGATTTGGATCACAAATCGGAAAAGTAAATTTTGGATTACATGGATCACAAATCGGAAAAGTAAATTTTGGATTGAGTAATGATAAACAACCAAATTTTGTACAACCAAAACAAGATTATATTAGGAACTTCGATGTGTTAATTAAATATTAAAATAATAAATATAAATAGTTAACAAATTAAAACACTTTATTAGTTTTTGGTCTCATTTTCAATTTCTTATTTTTATATTTGAATTATTTCTCTATTATTTTTCAAATTTGAATTAAAATATGCATTAATTATATTTTATGATTCAAAAAAATTTAAAAAATTATACATAGATACCATAATATTATGCGTGATCCCTATACTATAAATATGTCTAACTTTTTAATTAATTGTATAAATAAATTACATTTTTTCTCAAATAAATCAATTTTTGGTTGTACAAAATTTGGTTGCATAGCTTTATTGTTTTGGATTAATGGTATTCAATTTTAACGCAATCTTTTAATTTGTGGATTACAAATTATACTTATTTGGTACTCCATTAAGACGGTGTTTAGAGTTGGCAAGACTAAATGTCATGATTAAACATGTATCATGTTTGGTTCATAAGATTGACCCCCTTAACTTAATCCTAGATGGATAGTTTCATGATAATTAATCATAGCCTCCCCCTCCAACTAAAATAATCCTAAATGGATAGTCTCATGATTATTAGTGATGACAACCGAACGTCACCATAATGTATAAAATAAAAAAATTTCGTGTCAACCTTTCTCCAATCCAGAATGAGAAAAGTGGATGAGATACATTTAATGCGACGAATTAAATGGTGGGATGTGGTGAAATTAAACCTTTTTCTCAGTGCTAGATTAGAGTCTCATCAAATTAAATAGTGGGAATAATCACAGCAAAAGACATTAAGCATTTTATGACGAAGGAAGAGGTGATTTTGATTTTTGAGGTTAAGAAAAGACATGGAAAGTGGGCCCCGACAGAGAATCTGAGCAAGTGGGGAGAGAACTTTGTAAAGGTTTTGAGAGCCAACGCCCAACGGTGAAGGTGCGCCGCATACAATTTCTATGTAGTGGACTGTAGGTTCCACAAACCACAGCCACAAGGTCCAAGAGCATGGGATGGGTGCTTCAGATTTTTTAAAAATTAATTATTAAATATTTTCTATTCCTTTCATCAAAAAGCATATGTACACCTAGATGTGACACAAGATTTAAAGAAATAGATATATTATATACTTAATGAGTGCATAAAAAACGGTACATAACATTTATTTCATTTTATTAGTAGTTAAGAATATGTAATGGAACTAAGATCTTGGGTAAATTTTCTTGAACTATAATATTCTCTCTATTTCAATAGGTTTAGTCGTATTCTTTTTCATTATTATGTTTCAATTTACTTGAGTTATTTTCTATTATGACAAAAAATAAAACATATAATCATCTTACCTAATTCTCTATTTTACTCTAAAGCATCCATAACGCCTGGACCAAAATGGCTCGGACTTGTCTTGCTGAGACGAGAAAGGGAGATACCCATTGCAGAGGTCTCCTCACAGCGAGCAGTTCACTTGGCACAACTGGACTCCACCGACTAAGGGTGAATTTTTTTTTTCCTAACATGGAGAATGAGTGAATACTGGAAAAACATACTTATAGTTGCTTGTATTATAAATTTCTTATTTTTCTTATTGTTAACTAAATTGTGGGAAATAGTAAACAACCCAAGTCTTTCTACATTGTATACTAAACGGACCCATGATTAGAAAAGATTTTTCAATGAGTACTTTGTAGAAGTAAGTTATCAATATTCTCATTGAAGTCAATTGAAGTCACTTCATATCTTACAAGATTGATGACGTGAGCGTGATATAGCACTGAATGGATCACGTTGAGATAAGGACTTATTGTTGGTTAAATCAAGTACAAACTCTATGTGATTATTTATTTCTTTATCTATATAAGTAACATTGAGATTACATTGTTGTTGATTATATGCTACTTTGACTTGTCAATATGTGTTGGTTTTCACAATGCAATATTCACATTATTTTGAGTAGTGTGATGAATATACGAGGAGGCTAGTATTCTTACTTTACAGAATCATATCTCGACTTTGTCAAAGTTGATATTGTTCTCAAAGATGTTCTGATTAAGTATTTATTGTATAGAAACTTAGCTAATTGAGATTTATTCCAGTATAATAAATAAAGTCAATCAGAACATTTAATACTTTTTGTAAAAATAAATTAATTATATTGAACTAGTAGGAAACTCAAATAACATTAAAAAAAATCAAGATTATGAAATGATAAATCAATATTAATCACCGTGATAGTGACACTTATTAATATTCCTTAAGTACTTAAATTAAATTGAAAAATACCAACAACATACTACATTAGGTGAGCGGATTTTTTTTATAATCAATAATTACAAGCAATTTCAAACTTCATAAATTTTTCGAATAGTTTTAAAAATATGGGGACCCATCAAAATTTAACCAAGGCTTATTATATTTCCTGCAATTTGCCCAACTTTCTATAGCCATGTAGAACTGAGAAGTCTCTTTTTTGAACTAATCAAACCTGTTTAAGACAAAATTAGTTCTAAATACGACCTAAGCCAATTATTTGTCATAATCAGTTACTCCCTCCATCCATAATTAAATATTTCATATTTGATCGACACATATTTTAAGAAATTATTTAACTTTATAAAATCGAGTGAATTACATCAAAACTCCCTAACGTTTTCATTTGTGACACTGCAGGTCCCTAAAAAAAAAATAGCGCCAGAAGACCTTAACGTTAAATATAATCACGAATCATGTTTTTTAGGACCAAAATACCCTCAGGCTCTAAAACGGCATTTTTGTCACTCAATTATATTGTTGACATGTGATTTCTGCTACATTTTTGTTAGCTACTTCTTATGTAATTTTCTAATAAGTTCTGGTACTTCATACGTAATTAAAATTTTGCCATTATTTATACTTTCTATATTATTTTATAATATACATATTTATCATTATCTGCATTAATTAATATGAAAATAATAAAACGAAACCATTTTTCCTTAAAACATTAAAGCTTTGGTCGGCTGTAATTGTTACTAAAATCCAGATTATATTTTTATGATTATTCAAATTTATATAGACTGATTAATTGAAAGGCAGAAGGGGACAAAACCTTTAGTCATGTGGTCGATCGGTGAGGATAATTTCAAGATAAATTAATATGTTATGTTATATGATATAAAATATTTGTAAAAAGATAAAAATATTGAGGAAGTGTTTGCGGGGTCCGATGTTGAATCTATACCAGCATCACGTCTTCATTCCAACCAATCATTAGAAAGATGATATATTCACTTTAGAATTGAACTTGAGATAAGTTTCATGACTTAGAACTAAAAAATCTTCAAATTAATTTCTCATTCCAAAAGTCAATTTGATGTTGTGGATTAATATATTGTTATAATTCAGTAGGAATTCAGTAATCAAGTTGATGCTGAATCAAGAATTTTGTTTAACAAATTTATAATTTAGGTAAAGAAGATTATGGTCCATGAGAAAATATTTCATGGTCTCGACGCACCAAGTTGGTAATATGATTTTGTGTGGTCAACTAATTGATTTTTGAGAAGTGCTATCAATACAATAACCACGTGTATTATGGAAACTACATACACCTAATATAATATATGGAAGATATACTAAAATGATAATTTATTTTTTATTTTATAAAAATCTATAGAAGTAGTGAAAAAAATGTGCTAATTTGAACTTTTTTAGTATATTGATTAATTAATCTTAATTTTTAATAACATATAAAAAGTTAATGAAAAATATTAAAGGTGGGAGTAAACTTTAATTTTATTTTTTACTGAAAAATAAATTTAAAATGCATCAAAATATTTAGTTAAATAAATAAAAGTATAAAAATGCAAAAAGTATTTTAGATGCATTTAGTTTCAATATTATATATAATTACACTTCTTAGCATATTTATAAATTAATTCTAATATTTAATATTTCAATAGAATACTATAAAAAATTAAAAATAATAAAATAAAATTTATGTGCATAAAAAATTTTAATAAAAGAAATAAGGGCAAATAAATTAAGGAAATGTTCCATATATTAGGTGTATTTTGTTTCCATATTATACATGGTTATTAATTACAGTTGGGAAAAACTATTAGTTGGTCACACCAAGTCATATTGCCAACTTGATATGCCAAGACCATGGAATATTTTCTCTATGATCAAGATATAAAATTTTAGTAATAGATAATTCGATCGATGGAATATTTCCTCTATGGTCAAGATATAAAATTTTGGTAATAGATAATCTGATCGATGAGTAGAAAAGAAATTGATTTTTTAATAATAACAATTCCATAGTATACATCATACTTACCTTATATGTGAGGCAACAATGTCATCATAGGACAGTTCAACACGTTATATATGTCATCACAGTTAAAATGACAATCATATCATCATGGAGTGTAATATGATGTCACCGTAGTTAAAACGATAACCTAGACAAGCAATCTGTGATGAATAGGCAAACAACTCGGCATATGACTCCAAATAATGTGATACGAAATTAAAGTACCATAGTTAAAATGACAATATATGCAAGCAATCTATGATATGTATGCAAACAACTTGTCATATGGTTCGAAACAATTTACGATACGATATTAGAGATAATCCAGCAATATGCTGAATAGAGGCAGGACTAAAATTGAACCGAGTTTGGGGTTGGACAGAGAGACAAGGCATCTGAATCATCTGTATTAATTTTTATATAACTCTGTTGAACAAAGCATCACCATTTTCTAATTTAAATGTCTCCCTCCCTATCTACAAATTCACTCCTCCCAATCCCTTCCATGTCCACAAATTTCGCTGCACCACCCTCCCTTCTCCAGCACCCCTTCCCCTTCCTCCACTCCCCTTCCCCCATGCCACCAACATGCCTCCACTCCTCCACAACCCAAACCCCTTCCCCCAAATTCGACGACGACCTCCTCTTCCCCGATTACCTCAAATTCCCCCACCTCACTAGTACTCTCCCCGATGTCGATACCAATCCAGCCCCGGATTTGTGGCTGCGGATAGAGGACGAGGCCAGGGCCATCATCGCTCAAGAGCCCATCTTGTCAAACTACTACTCCACCTTAATCCTATCCCATGACTCCATGGCCAGCGCTCTTGCCAATCACATCTCCATCAAATTGAGCGACCCCACCCTCCCCGTCGCCACTCTCTACGATCTCTTCTCCGGGGTTTTGAGAGATGATCACGACATCCTGCCCGCGGTCTGCTACGATTTGCTGGCGGTGAAGGAGAGAGACCCCGCCTGCATCGCCTACGTCCACTGCTTCTTAAACTTCAAGGGCTTCCTAGCCTGCCAAGCTCACAGGGTCGCCCACAACCTCTGGATGAAGGGCCGGAAAATCCTGGCGCTGTTGATTCAGAGCAGAGTGTCGGAGGTTTTCGCGGTGGATATCCACCCGGGGGCGAGGATCGGGCGGGGGATACTGCTGGATCACGCGACCGGGGTGGTGATAGGGGAGACGGCGGTGATCGGGGATGATGTGTCGATACTGCATAACGTGACGCTGGGAGGGACCGGGAAGGCGTGCGGGGACCGGCACCCCAAGATTGGGGATGGGGTGCTGATTGGGGCGGGGACTTGTGTGCTTGGCAATGTGAGGATTGAGGACGGGGCTAAGATTGGGGCGGGCTCGGTGGTGCTGAAGCGGGTGCCGGCGAGGACGACGGCGGTGGGGAATCCGGCGAGGTTGATTGGTGGGAAGGAGAATCCGATTAAGATGGATAAGATGCCGAGTTTCACTATGGATCAGACGTCGCATATTTCTGACTGGTCGGATTATGTGATTTAGTTTGTAATAGTGTGTGTGTCTGTGTTGTTTGGGTTTGGGAGGGTTTTGGGGTTTTATGCTTGTAAGAGAAAGCCTAAGTTTTCCTATTGGCGTAGATGCAATTCTTGAATCCTTTGTTGTGAATGTGAATGTGAAGTTAAGTGGCTCTGTTTTTGTGACTTTTGTTTTCATGCTCTATCAATTTGTGATCCAAACACATATTGGGAGGGGTATTTTGACAGGCCATGATCAAGTCTTTCTTGTAAATGTAGCAGCAAAGTTGAAATGAGAAAGAAAGATAGCCAGTTGACAAATGTCATCCCTGAGCAGAGCATATCCTTCTTCTACCTGAATGAACTCTGTTGCCTTTGGGGCATAAAGGTGGTTAAAAGCTTACCATTTTTCTCTATTTTAGTAGTATTTCTATTCTTTTATCATCTAATAGTACATTCCCCATTTATCAATTCTTTGGATCATAGCAATGTAATAACAGTCGTAACAGATTTATGTTGTTAGATGAAGAGGGACAAGTGGAGCAAGAATTCGAGCTACATTGAGTGGTGCAAGTGAAATATGAGTGCGGCTGTTGATCACATTTTAGAAAGTTTCAAGATAAATTATCTACTCCTAAATCTTTATTTTTATAAAAAAATAATACTTTTACTTACTTTATTTTCTCTTTTTCTATTCTACTTTATTCCTTTTCCACCTAACACATATTCCCTCCGTCCCAAATAATTCGTCCAAATTTTTCATTTTGGTCCGTCCCATATAATTTGTCCCACTTCACTTTTACCATTTTCGGTAGTGGACCTCATATTCCACTAACTCATTCATATTCACATTTTATTATAAAACTAATATATAAAGGTAGGACTCACATTCCACTAACTTTTTCAACCCACTTTTCATTATAATTCTTAAAACCCGTGCCCGGTCAAAGTGACCCGAATTATCCGGGAAGGAGGGAGTACTCCCTAAACATCTCTTTTAATTTCTATGCCAAAAAAAGTGATTCAATTAAATACTCCCTCCATCCTAATAATAGATGACACAATTTAGGGAATATCACATGATTTTAGGAGATGTTATTGTGTGTTGTTGATAAAGAAAGAAAATAATATTATATTTATATTAATGTGAGAGAATTTTTTCTTAAAAAAAATATGATAGAAGTATTTTTATGGGACAAACTAAAAAAAAATGTAACATTTATTATAGGACGGAGAGAGTACAAATTATCCATTTAGCAAAGAATTCTGATACTATAAAAGTAAAAAGAGAAGAGAGACCAAAAATTAATACTCATGGAAAATATGATTACAATTTACTTATTACGTAGTAGTACTTTATAAGATAACACATTCAGAAACGCCACACCTACAAGGAAGGCAACACATGGCAAACGCCAACACCCAACGGAGTTGCTGATTTTCCGCCTACATGTGCTTCTTCCATAGCTCCATGATGAGAGAGGACATGTAAGGTGGCATTGTTGAAAATTTATTGTCCTTATATTACTAAATTTTCGTCAAATTCTTGTTTTGGCGTACCAATTTTAAAATCTCATCTAAAATCTCAACAGAGTAGTAACACTACTAATTTGTTTTGATTTTGCTATCAGTTTCACTTGACATAGTTTGACGACTTACTTACGTTATCCAATGTTAACCAAAATAACATAAAATTTAGGCAATGAAACGACATACTAACATTATACTTACTAAATGGAATGATATCATTTTTTGTATTAGGATTTATATGAAGAAATAAGGAAGAAAATGAAAAATAAAAATTTACAAATGAGATGGAAGAAAGTGCAACAAATGAAATAATTTAGTAAGAAGTCATCTTTATTGATTGTAAGACATTAAGTCATCTTTATTCTGAAATTTTGATTGATTGCAAAATTAGAACATTAAAGAAAATTAAATTGGTTTTGCAAAACTAGGATTTCTCGAAAATTTATAAATTTATATGCAAATACCTGAGATCTAAAATCTCTTCATGAGCTAAGCAATGTCTATTAGGAACCACGTAGTATTACAATGACACATAAGAATTCGTTCGCAGCCTGAATATCCTACTTTGGAAATTATCATAGGCACCAACGTTAATTACTTGAAAACAAATATATTTTCAAGCATATGTAACGAACATCGTTTAAATGCATAAAATGAATCATGTGGCCAAGAACCACACTGACTGCTGTTGAAATAAGAATAAGTAGGAAGTAGATAGATGGGTGAAAATGTTGGGTTTCAAAATGGGTTTTGATATATTGCCCCAAACTCAGCCCTCCAAGCCTGATCATCATCTGGCATTGTGTCATAGCAAGGAGTTGCTGCTATTTCATCAGAGTCTTGTCTGTATATGGGGCCCCTCAAAGCAGCCTCTGGTAGTCTGCTTTCTGCTAAATATTGTTTCATGGTGATCATCTCCATCTTGTGCTTTCTCTTCACCTTCTCCAACTGTTTCCGCAGCCTCTCATTCTCTTCTTCCATCGTCGAGTTCTTCTCCTGCACACACATGTCAGATTTCTCATTCACTTGCCACAATGTTGTATGCACATTTAGTTACAAGTATATTAGTATTATGTCTGTTTACCTCAGCTAGAGAGGCTGCTGCTTCTGCTTCTCTCAATCTAACAAGTAGTTCGCCTGCAGCATGCACAGCTTCCGCGGTGTCTTTGAGTTGAATCTTGAGACTTCGGTTCTCCTTCCTCAGCAACTCCCTTTCTCTCTCCCTCTCCACTCTCATAGCAGAGAGCTCAGCTGAGAGGGCCTTTGCGAAACGAGAGCCATGGCGACCCTTGGCGCCTGCTTTGGAGGCGGCCTTTTTCACCTCTGCTATCCCTTCCATGATTGCTCTATGCTTCTCTGCTATCTCGTTGTAATTCTCTTGCAAGTCTGCATAATGCTCGATCATTCTGGCATGATTGATGACCGATCTTTTGAGGGCATCATCCAGCTCTTCCGTGCACTTCTTTTCTGACCTTAGTTCCATCTCCACCTCTTCTGCTCGCTGGCGGTTGGACTCAATTTCGATCCTCAGTTCATCAGTTAGTGAGATCCAGTCACTTTCCATTTCCATCCACCTTTCTCTTTCCTTCTCCAGCTCCTCTCCGCTATTAGCAAATGTAGAGCTTTTTCTTAGCTGGAAGGACTGTGACAGCAGCGACGATCTGAGTTTGTCAGTTGATCGCCGTGCTGGTGCATCAGTGTAGAACTGCAGTTTTTGTTTGAGAACTTCGATTTCACTTATCAGTGCTTCCCTCTCTTCGGAAGTAAATGATTCTTTTGTGCTAAGATTGTAGTTTTCTTGTACTTCTTTGATTTCACATTTCTCCTTTATGAATTCTGGTTGTTCATTTTCTTCACTGTTCCATGTAAGGAGCTGGAAAACACAAAAAGGCTCAGGATAAGGGAAAAAATAACAGGCATGGAATGCAAATGAACTTCTTAGCGAGAAAATTCCTTACCTTGTTAGCAGAGTTTGGATTGTCAAAGTTCTCAGGTTCTTCCTCATTGATTGGCTGAAGATGGTTTTTTAAGTCTGAGAAATTAGTCGAGCCACTGCATATGCTGATAGCAGACTGATCATTCATGCACTTGCATTGCTCCAACTGTGTCGTCACACCAGAAAATTAACTACAACATTCATGGCCTAATATGTCCAACATTTTGCAACAAAGAAAATATCCATACCTTCTTGTTTAGAAGCTCAATCTGAGCTGCTTGGTCCTTGCAGATAGCACTGAGGTCCTTGTCAGCTAATCCCTTCGATTCATTTACCTCATTTCTTCCTTGACATTTAGTGCAAACAAAAGTAGCAGATGACTGATCTGTAGGGTGTCTTTCAGGTGAGGTTTGAGCAGCAGAAACATTAGCCAAATGCTCAAACGAGAACGACACAGATGATCTATCTGGAGCAGACTTCCTCTGATGATAGTCTATGATCTGCAAGCCCCTATGGAGGCTAGCTTCTAGGGACTCGGTAGGGCCTGCAAATATTCTACTAGATCTTAAGGACGATGCAACGTTGTCTGGTTTTTGTGACTGCCGCATTACATCCAGATTTTGTTCCACTTCTTCAAGATGATTTGATGCGAAGATCAGGCTTTTCCGCTGAGAATTTCTTATCTTAGGTGACTCAGACAATACAGGATCTTGAAGCAACTGATGACTAGTACTGATTGACAAGCTATTCATCAATGGAGGAAGATCAATAGCAACGCTGTCTTGATCGTCCACTAGTTCAGTGCTGTTAGAGAATGGCTCCTCCGTTTCACTTTCTTCAGAACAACTTATATATTGTTCACTCTCTCCATTCTCAGAGCTACGCAATTTGTCAATGTGAAGCTTTAATTCTTTCACATCTTCCTCATTGATGCATATATTCTCTTCGGAATCATTCTCCATGCAAGGCAAGATCAGTGAACGGTTGAGGTTTTGTCTCAAAAGATTCAAGCTTTGACGCACATTTCCCCCTCTAAAGTTGCCAGAAATGCTCTCAAATGACTCAGATGAACTGGACTTAGCTCTCATAAGCTCTTCCTGCATCAATGAAGGGACCTTCTTGATTCACTAAAACAATAAAAAAAACAAAGCATATCTGAGTTCTTCTTTCAGTAACAACCAACAGTACCTTTAACTGACGAATCTGATCGCTCAGGTCATTCACATCATCTTCTGTTATTTCATTCACTACAGGTTCATTCATCATGAGCTTTGCTCGCAGTCCAAATCTAAGAGTGCTTATACTTTCACTGCTACTCCTGTTTTGTAAGCAAACAACAATCGAATTCATGAGAGTAAGAATAGGAGACAACCTAGTTCTAGATAATGTATCTGCTTCAAAACTGAATAACCTTTCCAGTTAGCTAGACAGGTTAGACTGATACAGTACCACCACCAAGAACATGTCTAGTCAACTTAACATTGATTTTTCCATAAATTGTTTACTAAATTAAAGTTAAATGGATAGAATTTATTACTTGTGGTCTGGTCTGATGGTGCATATAACGGAAAGTTTAGCATTGCCCCCAAATGATTCTCTCAGAAGATGAGTCAGACGAGAACTTCTATATGGAACTTCATCCAATTTGTCAGGTAGCCTTCCAGCAATGATGTTAACCAAGCGCCTATACCAATTCATAAGAAGCAGTGAATCAGATGTATGCAATAAACTGAATGTTTGAGACAAAAGCATATTCAAACCCTGTGTACGGTATGCAAATGAAAGTTATGCAATCAAAAGACCTCATAGGAATGAACTATAGACAAAGAAAATGCATTAACTTGATATAACACTAAACAAAGGTCTGAACCGAGCTCAAAAGGTGATGCATACCCAAGCTGTGATATAGACTTCTTTATGTATTTTCCTTCTTTCATATGCTGCCTACTAGCGTTGTCAGCAACATTTCTCTCGAAGCCGGCAAGGTCGACCAGACAGATTCTACTAGTCTTTGAACTACCAAAGCACTTGGATGAGGAATCCTGCATGGTAGTTTTTAGGATTACAGTATTAAATGAATATAGGAAAAGATTCAGAATATACACATAAACTTTCACTTGATGTTCAACTATCACTAAAAGAAACAACACCGAATGATATAGAAGATTCAAGTGAATCAACTATCACAATGTAAACATCCATAACAAGTTTTCAACAGCTTGTCTGGATTTGGCTGGAACATTGAAATCAAATATATTGGACCATTACTGATTATACCTTGCACCATGATTCAATTATGCATGTGAACATAACATGGGATCTTGAGCTCTTGGAGTTTATATTTGTTGCTCCTATCTTTCTATTTGATAGGCCCTGCGTGATAAAATTTAACTAGAGTAAAACCAGCAATAAGAAAGAAAAATATGCAAGTATCAATATAAGTTCAGCCTCCCTCTTACCTTAATTAGAATCTGAGTGATATCCTCATAGCAGGCAACATACTCCTCAGTCAAATTCTCTACATAAAATCCATTTTTTACATCATCCTTTATCTCCAAGTCCCGTTGTGTTGGATCAAGAAGATCACCAATCTTGCCATCATACACCTATAGAAATGGATCATGTTTAAACTAAGCTGTGTAATAAAATCAAACGAAGTAGTATTTTTTTATGCTCCGCGAAGAAGAATCACCTCGAGAAATGAGCAGCGAAACTGATAATTAATCTTTTTGCCATCAACATTCCCTTGTTCCTGAGAAGCAATGATATACATACCGCATCAGTCAACCTGTCGAGTTAAAATTAAAATCTGACAATTTAAACTGATTATGCTGAGTAATCTACCTTTTGAATCTTCGAGAAAAGATCCTGGAAAATGCGAGGGACGATACCCTGAAGACCACTGATGGATGGATCATCCACCATTGCACTTTGAGGTCCCCACATTGTGTAGGTCTTACCACTCCCAGTCTAGTATTCAAAAACCAAAGAATATATCAAATTTTCACTATTAAAATCCAATTTAAGAGGCCAGAAATTTACCTGTCCATAAGCGATTATTGATGTATTATAACCGCATAATGCATCCTTAACCAAAGGAGCGCCTACTGATTGGTATACTTCCTCCTATAAATCACAAACCCATAACTTTATTACGTTTAAATTTTTAGCACTAAACTAAGAAAGATGAGTTCTTCAATCTCAGTCCATGTAATCAGAGAATCCAAATGAAACGCACAAAGAGATTTGCAATGAAAAATGTTGTATAAATGCCAAACCTGAGTCGAATCTGACTCAAACACCGTATCAAATGTAAATTTCCTTTCTTCAACATATAGTGAATCCTTGGAAACTTTTCTCAACATTGCATCTCCAACAGCAGGACTAATTCTCACCGCAACCTATCAAAATTCCAAAAAAAAAAGTAAACCAGATCACGATTCCCCTCTCTGTAGCAAAAAGAAAAACTCTTTTGCATCATATTAGTAAGAATTTTCGAATTATACAAATATAATTAGGGTTTCACTCCGCCAAAATAGAAATACCTTCACTGGTGGATCTGAAGCTTCGGGTACTTTTTGCTCAACTTCTGATGCGGCGAGTACTCCCTTTCGAGGATTGATTTTGACTTTCGAAGGCGATTTTTTGGGGAAGGAAACAGAGGAGGAAAGGGGGGGATCGCAGATTTGAATGTTGGGATCCATCGGAGATACGTTCTCGGAGTCAGACGGAAATTTGGAGCGTCGAGTTAGAGAGGGTTTCTGCTTCGATTTTGAGAGTAAGCTCTTGAACGGCACTGAAGAGGTGATGCTCCCGAAGAATCTGCTGTTCTCGAAGATTTCAGAACCGGACTTTGCCATGGTTGGAACCAGTTAATTACTTTGAAGGAACCTATAAATTTGAAGAAAGATCTGATAAAGCTGAAGAAATATGGTTGTGTATCGATGGCGGAGTGTGCAGCGAGAGAGAGGGAGAGAGATGAGAGAGGAAGAAGTCGAAGATCTGATTGAAATTTGAAATGTTGCTTTGGAGAGAATGAAGAGAGACGTTGTAGTGTATATGACCGTTGCAAAATGCACGTGGAGCGTTTAAAATTTTAAACCAGGTTGTAGAATGACCAAAATAGGCATGGGATCTATATAGTATCACACGTTTCAAATCTCCCTTTTGATGATTATGTAAAAATTTCCTTTCGGCTGAATTGGGTTTTGAATTTTCATTATGTTATTACAGTACTTTATATATATAAAAAAAGAATCCATTTCAATTGATAGATTCAAATATATTCAATTTGTTTCTATAGCCTTCTCCTTTTAAAACTAACAATCTCTATTTATTGAAGCTCCTCAATACCCTAGTGCTATCATTAACCATCACCATCACCATCACCTCTCCTTCCCCAGCTCTACTCTCTGACGCAAAAATCCAACTCGAGCATTTTCACAGCATTATCTTCTGTTTTGGAAGGTCTCCTTGGAGCTATTGCCCCTTTTTCTCGCAAGTATGGGTAGAAAATACTATCAAGGCGTAGCGAACTTCTTGTAGTGTGGGGGAGCATAGAAGCACAATTGTATTTGATTGAGAGACCTGAGGACGCTTGTTTCGCCAAGAAATTTGCGACGACATTCACTTCACGGAAAATATGTTCCACCTCGTATGTATATGTGTCCATGATTTTATAAATTTCACACAACTCGGCATAATTCCTCCATGGGAACTCTTCACCCTTATCCAACATTTGTGCTAGTGGTTTGTTGTCCATTTGAACTCTCACATTCCACAAACCAATACTTGCACACTTCCTCATCTCTATAAAAATTTTCATAATTTCAGCGGTAAAACTATCAACATGCCCCAAAAACACTGATACTACCAAAATAAAGTGACCATGTTGATCCCTGAGCACATATGCACATCCTGCTGCTCCTGGATAGCTAAAATAAGAACCATATGTGCTTAAGATATAAGAGCTTGAAGGCTTCCAACAAACCAATATAACTTGATTCATCCTGGTAATGTTCAACTTCAACCCAAATGCTCGGTCAATTTTGTTCATTTCCCTTTGAGAAGACACACATAAATCTCAAGATTTAAGCATATTCCAAACATGCATATGCACTTCTTTTGCTATTCGATCTTGAGAAATTTCTCTAAATCGAAGAGGTATCTATTTCTAGCCTTCCAAAGCTCCCATGTTATAAACAAAGGAATCACTTTAATAATGATTTTCCAAGTTGAGGATGAACCCCTTTTGGTGACCGGTGATTGAACATAATTCCATAAGCCAATGTCATTATGGAAATTGATATCCAAGATTCCTGCAAAATATGTCCATATGCCACGTGATTTTGCACAAGAGAAAAAAACATGCCCAATATTGTCATAAGCACCTTGGCAGAAACAACATATCGAGGGTTATAGAACATACCCATATCTTTGAAGAACATAAGGGAAATGATATAGGTAGTTAAACAATCTTCATTTCAAAATTGAAATACGCAAACGGACAAACTTATTTCATAAATGTGGCACTAGAAAAACCTCTTCATGAGAATTCCGAATAGCTTCATAAGCTTATTTAACTGAAAAAATCTCAGTTATCGTATAAGCCCAAACAAACATATCAAGGTCGTCTCTAAAGTTCATCTCCATATACATCAAAGTCCACATAGCCTCTTGCGAGATAAAATTTTCAAACGCCTCTGCATACCCCTCCTCCCCTATCCTTGAAAATATCTCTAATCGAAATATGTGATTGAGGAGAATGTATGTCAGATGGTAAATCTCAGAAAACACCAAGGCAATACCAATTGTCAAACCAAAAGGAGCGATCGTCGCCGTCTGACAAGAACCTTAGATAACCTTGAAGCCTCTAGATCTACCTTCAAAATGCTAGACCATGAGGTTTTCTTATGAGAGTTTGGAGACAAAGAAAGCAAGAAGTTAGACCACAAACCCTTATTCAATTTAATCGTCCACCACACCTTCATAAAAAAAGATTTTATATTATCCTTGAATTTTCTAATGTCCAAACCATTTTCTTTGACCTGTTTGGAGATACGATCCCATGACATCCAATGCTTCCTTTTTTCTCCTTCAGAGTTTGACCGTATGAATTCCTGGCAGATAGCTTCTTTATTGAATAATCAGATATTGGATATTTGGAGAAGATTGGTTATTTACTGAATTGTATTTGTCGATACATTGTACATTGATATTTATAGAAATGTACCTAGGGACTAGACTATTGGAACTCTACATTATACTCCCTCCGTCCCACTTAAAATGAAATATTAGGGAATCGGCACGGGATTTAATGTAGTGTTGTTTTGGGAGTTAATGAAGAGAGAATAAAGTAAGACAAATGAAAAAATAGAGATAGAGTTGTTTCCATTTTAGGAAATATTTCATTTTTAATGGGACAACCAAAAATGAAAAACGTTTTATTTTTATTGGGACATGGGGAGTATATGCTATCTCCTCTTTCCAACAGGTTGGGACTCTACAAGTTCTCTTCCCAGCATACTTGGGACTTCACAAGTTCTCTTTCTAACATTCTATCTCTTGTATAGTAGTTTTTGGAGGTTCAATTGCCGCCCAAACATGTCTCGGAATAGCCGATAGAACATATGTTTGATCAAAAGTAATGTACCACCTTGACATAATAAGTGATTTTTCCAATTACTTAAACCACACGGGCGATAAGTGAATTCTTGGCATTATGTTAGTACTTTTATTTCTTTTAGTTAGTCGTTAAACTTAACATATATTCTTATTAAGTCCAATTATTAATACTACGATTTAGGGGAACATACATTTTTTACTCTGATTAAATCCAACTTAATTCAACTTTTCAATAAAATGTTTATTTATCTCTTATCAAATATACACAATCTTCAATTTTGTATAATTTCTATCTCACATTCTCCACCGTTTGGTAGAGGTCGATTTAGTCGGACGACCCGGCACAAAATTCTTGGATCTCACGGAGATCGACAATAGATTCGCCGATTCTTGCAATTCACTATCTCACAAAATTTGTGGTATTAATTTTCTTCGCTTCTCCGACTTCGTGAAGTGGAGTTGTATGCCCAAATTGCCCTCCTAGTGTTTGTTCTCTACAACACAGAGGCAGCACCAGTCATTCCTTGTCGGTGGTAAATCGAGGTCTCTGACAACCACATGTATGTCGTTACACTTATCGCTAATCTGAATGACTGAAGTTCAACACTATAGCTTTATCCAGTGCTACAGATGAACACATCGGCTCTTTGATTTATTTCATGATATGTGAATGGTTACTAGTGAAATCTGAATTGAATTTATAGATGCAATTTCATTCTGTATAAGGAATTTGTCGAGCTTTATTCGACGCACACTACCCCAGTAGATCGAGTAACAGGTCGGTAAGTATGAATTCCTCACCCTCTTCGATGGTCGGCCATGGTTGATACCATCCTTTTTTGATGCATAGACAATAGTCACTACCCCCAGTGTTTTTCATACCTATAAGCGAAAATGGTTGTGATATTCGCATTTGTTATTGTTGCTTTGTACATTTTAGGTGATCATGTCCTGTACACTTAGCGTTGATGTTGGATGTATGGGTGTATGATGTTGAATTTGAAAAGGCTATTTGGTTGTTGGTGTTGATTGTGCAAATTTGTGAGGATATGTTGGCCCATCGATAACCATGTGTGTGTTGTAGATTTATTTACACCGTTACTTTGGCTTCAGACTACATACTCTGTTGTTGTAGGATGGCTAACGACAGACAACGAAAAAGAAAGGAGACGGAGGCCGTTGTCCTTACGGTGGACGACATTGTCCATACGCAGCAACATGATTTGTTTGTTTACTGCAATTCTTGAGTAATTGGCTCAACTTTCATTACATTTGCTTTCTCAATTGGATTTTGACTTAATGGTAGCAGGTGAGAAGCAGGGCATCAGAAATTTCGTTTGAACCAAGACTTAACCTAGATGATAGTGATGCTGAATATGTGCCTCTTCTCCGGTCGGGAGCATGGGCCGATGTTGGCTTTCGCTCGAACATGGAAGATGTATATGTTTGTGCAGGCAACATGATGAATGACTATGGTTTTAGCGGCTCTAGTGAGAGTTCAGTGCCTTCTATGGGGTTTGTAACTCTTTTTATCTATACTAACTTAATATTTTTATCTCTTACTTTCGGCATGTGAAATCGTAGCTATTCTTGGTTGTGGTAAATAATCTTATTTGGGGATGTTTGTATGGCTAGTATGTAATGAAATATTTTCTGTATTGGTCAGGTTTTTGATGGACATGGAGGGATACATGCTGCTGACTATGCATGCTATAATATGCCAAGGTTCATTATTGAGGATGGAGATTTTCTGCGGGACATTGAGAGGGTATTGTCGTGCGCATTTTTACAGACGGATGCTGCTTTTGCAGAAGCTTGCTCCACAGATGCAGATCTTGCTTCAGGCACCACTGCTTTGGCAGCTCTGGTAATTGGGAGGTCGGTATTTTAGTTGTGGATGATTCAATGTTGTGAACAAATGAGAAATGTTATTAATGGAACGTCTTCTCCTTGTCTCAATGTAGGTCACTGGTGGTGGCGAATGTTGGAGACTGCAGTACTCTGTCGAAGGGGTAAAGTGATAGAGATGTCGAGAGATCATAAACTTGTTTGCTTGAGGGAGAGGCATTGTATAGAAGCCTCAGGAGGTTATGTATACGACGGCTATCTCAACGGGCAACTAAATGTTGCTCGTGCATTGGGCGACTGGCACATGGAAGGACTGAAAGGTGATGATGGCGTACCACTTAAAGCAGAGCCTGAACTCATGACCACGAGGCTCACTGAAGAAGATGAGTTTCTCATCATTGGGCGTGATGGCATGTGGGACGTGTTTCTGAGCCAAAACGTTGTGGATTTTGCTCGTAGAAGACTCCAGGAGCAAAACGACCCCTTGATGTGCAGTAAGGATCTCGTGGACGAAGCTTTGAAGAGAAATAGTAGAGATAATTTGTAACACCCGCCGTTTTTATTCCCTAAGACTTTTAGAAAATCGACCTATTAATATATATATATATATATATATATATAGGTTTCGCGCCTATTTTTTTCTTTTACTTCTCGTTATGATTAATCGTTGTGAAGTATATTTTTTTTTAGTAGTGAATGAAAATAGTATTATTACAATAGATGTAGTTTTCTCAAATAAAAATTCGTACACGAGTTCAACGTTTAAGTAGAGATAAAAAAAAATAAAAAAAATACTTTCCATGCCCTCCGGATCTTGCGCATTAGTCACGCCTTGAACCCCGATACTTGCACGAATGGATAAGAAGCATGTTAAATCAAGACGAGACGATCGACGAAATCACATTACATCAAACACGCTTATCAAACGATGGCTCACGTTTTCCAAATGATGGCTCACATCTTTTTAAGCGACGAGACATAATATTCTTGCCATTTTAGGCAAAAGGAATGATTGACAAGACGACTTGCCTCATTTGGCAAAAAGTCCGTGACTCTTGGACAATACATTCTCTTCATGAACCAAGCTTCTAACTATGTAAAACCATGCATCATTTTCCTCTCCAAATACCACACCATTTCATGATCTACCCTATTGATTCACCATCCAAAATCTCTAAACAAAGTTCTTTTCAAGAAAAGATGCATGTAAGTGTTTGAAGAAGAAGAGTTTAGGTTCCTACACACCACCCTCATTCTTCTCCTTTTTCTCAAGGTAAATTCTCCTAACAATGATTTTTTTTACTACATAGTCATTTTCATATTACATTTGTTAAAGCATGAACATTAGAAGCCTCTCATGTCAAACACCAATTCTATACCACTTCTTTCACCCCCACCCTCTTTAACATTTAGAACTTCTCGTCGGGCTTAAAATCACAACTAGAGCTTGATCAATGAGGAATAAAATGCTTAATACTCACAAGCCATGTTTTAAGAATAAGAACAGTAGCAAGTTTAATCCCTCAAAAGCCACCTTAGTGGATTAAATCAAGACAAGTATTGAGCAACAACTTGAAGAAATTAGATAATCGTTTTGAGTATGCCTTAGCTAAATCAATTTGTCCTCAAAATGCCAAAGGAGATAAATCGTGAAACTTAGCTTTTAAGAGTCCACCGATGAGCACCGAACGTCGCTGTTGTTGTAACCCAGGGCAGCCACTGCTGCTGTTGCTATCACTCGGCGGCAGCTGCCGCCGCTGCTGTCTCCGGCAGCCACGCATGCACCCCCACCTCCCTACCCTCGCAGCTGTTGCCCGGCGACGCTGTCGTGGCCCGGAGCTCGCTGACCGGTCGTCGCTACCTCATCCCAAGCAACCCAGTGCCGCCCCTTAACCCGCACAGAACCCCGTTGCACCCTTCTCCCCTCTCACGAAGAGTCGATGTTTGGAATCGAACCAGAGTGAGGAATGTGCGTGTATGTTTAATCGTGAGTTTAAGTAAAGAAAATCTACCTGCAAGTGGACGAGGACGGCGGAGATCCGGTGATGGGTGGATGTCGGCGACGGAGTTTCTTCTCCGGGAGGCAGCCGAGCTTCGTCGGCCGAGAAAGAGAAAGAGACCGAGAGAGAAGGGGAAACCGAGGAAAAGAGAACGAAGAGGGAGGGAGACGCACTGGTGGCCGCGTCGCTCGCCAGCGATGCCATGGCCGCCGCGGAGATGTGACGAAGAGAGAGTTACGGGAAGAGAGTGGGAGAAAGAGGCGCATTCTGTCAAAATATTAGGGTTTCCTTGATGCTGAGTTTTGGGCCTCCTTTTTTGGGCCAATTAATTTTGTGAAATAGTCTTTTAGTTATTCTAGCATGGACCGAAAATTGTAGAGGAAAGGAGAAATTTGGGCTTTGGAGCCTAAGTGAGGAAAATGACTTAATCTCCAAGTTTTGGGTTTGATATTGCTTAATTTGTTTGCAGCTTTTAAATAATTAATCTTAGTGATTAATTAATACTTTATCCTCCTTAATTAATTAATTTCTTGAAGTTAGGAATGTAGGAGCTAACTGAACTCTCTCCCAAATAGTTATTTTAAGGTCTCTTATAAAATAGAGATCCACAATCTTGATCGAACCGCGAACATAGGATGCATACTCCATGTAGGATCATTTCATGTCATGCACCTTATGTGTGTTCTTAAGACTAATTTAAATCATTATTCTCTTTCAAGAAGGGCGTGTTCACGGAGTTTGATTTTCCAAGGTCGAGCTTGTATAAAGTCTTAATTGAAAGCTTTGAGGTGGGATTTATATCCAACACATTAAGTGTGGATAAAATTATCAAATATATGAAATGATTTTTGTTTGATAAAATCCCACTTATTTTTTTTAAAATGTTATCGTGCCATAAATTATTTGTTTTATGATGTCTATCTGTTTGGCAATGCCAAATGAATGAATGAATCAAATTCGGACTCCAATGGGACCAAGATCCTATTCGAGTTAGTGTACACAAAGGAATGGATCGTGAGTCATCGTAAGGGTTGGCCGGTCAATGTGATCGTGGAAGGTGGCCACCTTCCCGACACAAAATGAACCATCAGATATGGCAGATTGCTGGAATGAACTTAGCCTGATCAGGCGAACTTTATGAAAATGAACTTAGTAAGCTTGGGCCTTTAAGAAAAAACCCCTGTGTGTTACTGTGATGACATGATAATAACTTTTCTTATATATGTGTATCTTTCGGCAACGTGTTCACTGAGTACCCCGTACTCAGCCCTGCATGTATTTCTAAATGTGCAGGTTGAGCAAGTGATGAAATAGTGGCTGAGTGGAGTTGGTGGTCGTCTCATCTCTTTTTTAGGATTTTCGTGGCATGTGTCTTCATACACATGACCATGTGGTTACAACTCCTTCCGCTGTGCATTGTTGTTAGTATTTTGTACTAAATGGGTCATAGGAACAATGATCAGTAATGAGTGGCCTATGTTAAACACTCTTTTAAATCCTCATGATCTTTCGTGGTCTTGTGAACCTCAATTATCTTATGAAGAAATATTTGTGTGTCTTATTGTTAATTTTCTCATCCCATTTCTCTCCCCTCTTCTTAATTCCCTCCCCTAGTCACGATTTACCGAGCAATGCTATCCTTAGCAAGGCGTGATCGTAACATAATTTATCGGTGGTCGTGGTCTGCTTCCAGCCGGAGCCACCGCCCAATTTGGTGGTCCCTCGCGGAAGAGTGCATCAGAGCATCTTTGCTGAAGGTTTGAAGGGGTTGCAGAGCTTCTTGGATGACTTAGATATTTGAAGATTAGAGATTAGATGGTTGTGGCATCTTCCTCACTTCCTCACTTTATTATTCTTGCTTGCTTATTGTTGAGAGAGGATATAGTTTCTGATTGTAACATATGCGACTACTAACATTAGCTTTCCCTTTTTCCACTTTCCCTTTCCTTGGTTTCTTTCTCATTTTGAACTACTAAATTAAACTAGTACAACATAGGGGTGTCGAAACGGGTAGTGGGTATCGGGTAATTTCCTATCCGACCCAATACTCGGCGGGTATTGGGTACCCACTACCCGTTAATCCCAAGAATTACCCAATTGTTAGCATTTTGTAATTTATCATTTTTTATTTTAATCATACGGTCACAATATACTTTTTTGTATTTTTCCATCTTTTAATTGGGTTAAGTTTTATAACTTTTTTTTAATCTTTTTCCCTCTCATTCTCACGTCTGTACTAGTTCTCCTCCAACTCTCCGCCTCCTTCCATCTGCCGCCACCGGCGACGTCTCCACCCGCCACCATACCACTTGCATGTGTCGCCACCGGCAACATCTCCATCCGCATCAGTAGTCATGTGTGTTTTATTTTGTTTATTCCATTGTATTTCCTATTTAATTTATTGTTACTTGTTGCGATAGTACTCTTATTACATAGCTTAATCTTGAATTGGATTATTTATTCTTGAATTTATAGTTTAGAATCGGGTCGGGTATCCTCGGTGTCGGGTGCGGGATACCCGACTCGGGTATCGGGTTATACCCGACACAATGCGGGACGGGTATCGGGACTAACATTGGAGGCAAAATCGGGTTCGGGTACCAGACTTGTTGGGTGCGGTTATCCGCGGGTACCCATTTCGACACCCCTAGACCAACATTTATTAATCATCCATTTCCTCAGTTACTTTCTTGATTTAGTGTAGACAAAAATGAAGCCAAAAAATCTCCTTACTAACTTTTTCACCTCTTTTTGAATACAAATATGAAGCATAACAAACTTGTTCCTTTGTTTTTCACCTCTTTTGGAAATTAAACACCCTAATAGAGAAGACAAAAATAAAGCCAAACAGCACGCCTATTCCGACAAAGATAACAACCACGTATCCTACAAAATCATGCTTGAATCCAAAGTAAGTCATCACAAAATCTCCGACCGTTTCATCGGTGTCGAGCACAGCTTCGACATCTCCACCATACCGGCATCCTATGTAAGAGAAAAAAACGACGTTAGACAAAGTTCACATTTCCGGTGCTAGCTATTCTGTGTTGATTCTCTCACCGTCTTAGGGATGATGAATCCGGATAATATGTTCTAAATGCCGCATAAGCCGGAGGAGACGATGACAACGATGTTGTGGTTGGGCGTGATGGCCACTGCTACCATCCCGTAGAGAGTGAAGTAGAGCAAGGTGAAGTACTTGAAGAAAAGGTACCAGAAGAATTTTGCTACGGTCCACTCAAAACCAATCATCGTGTACACTATCACGCCGTATATAAGCGTCTGCAGCAGTAGGTGTGAGAGCTCCACCACAACCAGCAGCGAGGGAAGGTTGAGAAGATGGCGCGAATCACACAAATACTCCGCACCAATATGCAGGGAAGCAAGAACGAAGGAGGCTAAGGGAGACATTCTCTTCAAAAAGTAAGGGCATAGATGTCTTCACAATATTTAATAATCCATCCGTCCCGCTTTAGGAGTCCCGGTTGAGTCGGACACATATTTTAAGAAAAAAGTGTCAAGTGTGTAATAAAGAAATATTGTAGTGGATGTTAGGTCCCACTTTTAATTGAGAGTGTAATAAATAAATATTATAATGGATGTTGGGTCCCACTTTTAACACTTTTTATTAGTTGTAGTGGATGTCGGGACCCACTTTTAACACTTTTTTATTTGTTATAGTGAATGTTGGGACCCACTTTTAACACTTTGTAGACATTTTTTTATTAATTTATCCCAACCGGGACTCCTAAAGTGGGACACTTAAAATTGATCAATCGGGACTCCTAAAGCGGGACGGAGGGAGTATAATTATTCAGCATAATGTCTAAGGGCTACCAAACAATGGAGTAAACCATAAAATAATTCTACCAAATGCCATTATAACCGAGATTAGTTAATTAAAATTCTGGGAAAACCCATAATCTGATAACTTGCCCTGCATTTCTACCAATCGCACTCTTATAGTAAAAATGAACTGGGATTCCTATTTGTGAACAGACCAAAATAGAAAAGCGACTCATATTCGCGTAGGGAGTATAAATTAAGGTTTTATTAGGAATTAATGGAAAACACGATAGATTTATTGTTTGGGTTATAAATTAAGGTTTTGATGCGATTAATGTATAGTTATATACTTTGAAATAAACAAGTTGATGATATTCTTGGATCAAGCCAAATACTACTTCCGTTAATATTGGGAATCTCATTCCTTTTGGACACTAGTTTTAAGAATTATAATGAAACATGAACTAAAAAAAGTGAGTTAATGAAAAGTGTAGTCAATTATCTTTTATTTTAATAAAAGTGAAATGCGACTTTTGATACACCTCTTATCCGTTATTATGTGTCTCAGTTTTCCATTTTGATATTTCCCTTATTAATTGTCTCATTTACCTTTTACTACTTTTGGTTATGCAACTCGCATTCCACTAATTCATTTCCACTCATATTATATTATCTTAAAACATGTGCCGAATCACAGTGAGACACAAATTAGAAGACGGAGGAAGTATATCACACATGGACTGAAATGGAAAAACCAGACTCATACCATCGGATAAATGGAGTATAAGTATTTGATAATTTCTCACCCACCATTAAAATAACGTTGTTTCCGAAATAAGGTTGGAGTATAATGTATATATAAGGTTCAGAATACTACTCCGTAACTACAAAACTTCACATGACAACAACAAAATAATACTTACTCCGTCTCATAAAAATATATATATTTTCCATTTCCGCCCGTCCCATAAAAGCACGAAAATTTCCATTTATGGAAAGTTATCTTCAATTCATTACCCACATATATCAAATTACTTACAACTTAGTATATCACTATTACCTACCATTACAACTCAATAAACACTAGTAATAATATGAGTCTCACTATTCACTAACACTACTTTAATTGTTATTCTCTCTCTCTTACTTTACCAATTATGCATTAATAACTGTGCCATTTTAATTGTCTATATTTTTATAGGACGGAGGGAGTACTCATCATTACAAACAAAATTAATATGAGTTGTAGTAACACTATTGACATTAACATTATCATTATAAATTAAAAAAATCTTCAATCTTTCATGATTTATGACTATTGATTTAACAATATACATTTATTTGTGGCTAAAACCAATTTTTTTATAAATAATTCAACATAAGTAACTGATTAACCTTCACTTTTGTTAATTATCGCTCGCGTATAACGTAGCAAAAGAAAATAGACGATATTTAATTTGAATGGGAGCTTTGTAAATTATATATTACAAATTATATTGTTAAAAATAAGTACATTTGTAAATTAAAGTGCGTAGTTATAGTACTCTCTCCATGCCTCGAAAATATTTTTATTTGCTATTTTAAGTCTTATAAAATTAATTCATTTTGTATTTTAAAAAATTTTCCACCCCACATTATACTGCGATAAGAGGTCCAGTATCCACTCACACCGATTGAATTATTTTGATCCTCTAAAATCAGCGGCATTATTATTATTATTATTATTATTATTATTATTATTATTATTATTATTATTATTATTATTATTATTATTATTATTATTATTATTATTATTATTATTATTATTATTATTACTACTACTAGTATTAACACCCGTGCTATGCACGGGTCATGTGATTTTTACTTAATGAAATAAATTCTAAATAATTTGACAAAACTAAGATTAGTATAATTATGTACTTACATTTAAAAAAAGGGAAATGTATATCTCTCGTCAACTCTAATTCCTTTACATGGTAAGATTTTATAGTATATTTTTTATTTATGAGTTGAGTGGAGAAGGAATAGTAAGATAAAGAATAATTGGATATAATGGTAATGGTGTTTCCATTTAAGAAAATGTGTTATTTTGAATAACACTTTAGTAGATATTCCCTCCGTCCCACATAATTTGGGACATTTTGACCCGACACGAGTTTTAAGAAATCTAATGGAAAATGAGTTGAAAAAGTTAGTGGAATGTGGGTCCTACTTTTAAAGTATTAGTTTTATATAATAAAATGTGAGTAGGAATGAGTTAGTGGAATATGAGGTCCACTACCAAAAATGGTAAAAGTGAAATGGGTAAAATTATGTGGGACGGCCCAAAATGGAATACTGGGTAATATTAATGATTCATAATGTTAATATTCTTTACAACAAAAAAGTGATAATAAATAGTACTTTCATCTTGAATCAAAATTGATAAATCCGAATTGGTTCACATTAGATGAATTATTTTCTTCTATAACAATATCACTCATAATTATAGGAAAAAAAAATTAAGATCGGTAAAATAAAAAATTTACCAAAAAAATTACAAAGTAAGTTGATAAAAAGAAATTGTTGTGTTTGATTGAACAAAATTTAACCTATTCATAATGTCAATATTGTTCACAACAAATAATTGCTAATAAATAGTAATATCACTTGTAATTAGTCTGACTCACATTATTAGATGAATAATTCTTTTACCACATATAATTATCGAACTCTAAATAGATCGAATTACATCAGCTACATAAAAATATGATATAACCCATACATAATGTCAATATTATTAAAAGAAAATGCTAATAAATAGTGGCATCACTAATAATTAGTGTGATTCACATCAGATGAATTCTTTTCATCTATAAGAACATAGCTAATTATCGGACAATGAAACAGATCGAACTACATTATCTACATAAAAATATGATATATCAAAGTCGAAGAGAACGACAATATTTAATTCATTATGGCCACCCCACGTGTATGCACATATGTTCTACTTCAAAAATATTTATTGCTTTAAGTTCTACTAACATGTTTAAAAATGAATATATTAAAAAACCATTAAAAGTATTAATTGAAACACAAGCAATAAGCATATTGGGCAAATTATGAATTCATAGCTCTAAAACAATGAACCAACCTATTAATATGCAAGAAAATAAAATAGCAGTAACACACTTGATGAAAATGAAATTACAAATTTATAGGAGTCCAAAACATTCCAAAATATCAAACACTGGAGTAACATACGCGAGCACGCCACTCATTTTTCTCTCTGTGTAAAATGTTGTTGTACAACTTACAATGACCACAATACATAAACTTCTCTCATCCGTTAGCCTTAAAATTTTCAAAATATCAATCTTACTCCATCAAGAAATCCCGATGCAGGCCCTCCCAGAATCTCACCATCCTCTACACCTGTAACGCCACCCCTCCCCTGCGACATTGTTCTTGGTATTTTGGGTAGTGATGGTTGAAATTGGAATCCAAATCTTGAAAATCTTGAAAATAACCAAAATCTTGTTCTTCGTTATGTTGATGCGTTTTTCTTTTCTCTCATATGTTGTTTCGATTTCTACTCTTGGTCGGACTTTAGAGCATCTGCTCATGGAGTTTGTGGATAATGATGCTATGGAAAAAACTTGAACTGGTATTTATAGAAGTTTAAACTTCAGCGAAAAGCCAATCTCTATACATTGTATTGGACCATATTTTTGTCCTATAAAATTTGCGTTTTAATTTAACCAATGCTCTAGTAGCTTTACAATTCAACAAAATCGAGACTTTGATACTATCCAAAATTATTTGGGACTTTGATATACTACTATGACTTTAGATTTTGCATTGATTTTATAACAAAATTGGTAAAGAAGAGAGATAAAATAAATAAATAAATAAATTATTATTAATAGAGAATAGATATTATTTTATTTGAAACAAAAAAATTTTAATTAAAAAATAAATATATTCTTATAAGGTGCATTAAAAAAAATGATGCATACTCTTGTGAATGGAGGAAGGGGTACTAACTAAAAGTTGTCTTGCGCATAAAACTACTATTAAATATAAATATCTATGTTAATGAAGCTTGCCGACGCTAAAATGATATTTTTGTTATTTTATAAAAACTCTACTTTAATGAAGTATTTTAATGATCTTTTATAATTACTCTATATTTCAAATATTAATTAAGTATAATTTTATTCAGACATTTTTTCCTTATATTCTGCTTTAGGACGACAAATGTATTATTCATGCTAATTTGCCAACATATAAACAATAAATTAAATAGTTCATTACTTCATGGAGTACTGTCAGCAGCATATAGTATTCATTTGGGATTTTTGGTTCCGGTATTTCAGTATTAAACAAACATACGACATTTAATGGAATTCATTATAATAATATTAAAAACATTTAGTGGAATTATAAAATTAAGAAATTAACAAATCTATATAGAGAAGACAGGTAAGATGCATTGGAAATATAATTACTGCCAATTGCAGCTTTTTCTTGGATGTAAAGCAGATTTCGTTTTTGTAAATCAATTTAAATAAGGCTTTACTATAGCTTCTAATCACTATAGGTTCTGTTTTCTATGTTGGTATTAAAAAAAATTTAGTATCCGCTTGAACTTAAGAAAATAATTATAGTGCATGCTCATAAAAGTACTAACTCATGTATTTTATAACAGTTCCCGCCAAAACAAAACAGCACTTAGTGGCAATTTTGTTATTTTTAAGACAACTCTCACTTTATATAATGATAGATTATTATTATTATTATTATTATTATTATTATTTAATCCTTTTTTAGAGGTGATTATTATTGGTGTTGAAAATTAAGGTATGTCTTGAAAATTAAAGCCCAATGAATGGGCCCAAGAAGAGTTGTATTTGAAATCTAGGGTTTCATAAAAGCAGAGGTACACTCTCCCTACCGCAACCGGAGCTCATTCACCAGCAGTCATGGGTAAAATTCTCTTCTCTTTCATTCCTTTTTTGTTGTTATCTTCGGATTCTTAGCTTCTGCACACAGAACTCGTCGAGATGTTGCCTCTTTGGAATAGAGAGAGCAGAGATTATGACACAAATGTCTCTTGTATTCAGGTATTTCTCGCGATTCTATGCACAAGCGGCGTGCCACTGGAGGCAAGAAGAAGGCATGGAGGAAGAAGCGAAAGTAATTTTTTCTTCGTGTTTAATAGTACTATTGATTTCTTTCGCTCCTTATTCTGTTATTTACATGCTAATTATCTCAATCATGCCTTCTCTGATTCCGCAATTGTTGGATCTGTCATTTAGTCCTTCTACAGATTTGGTTACAATTGCGTTTCACTGTAATCCTAATCAGAAATAATAATATATGGATTTTTACATTGTTATGTCATGTTTTTACTCATTGGATATATTCATCTTATTTTAAAATAGATTTGTATATTATTCCTTTATAATTGCACTGGCTTATGATGCTGTCAGTTATTGTAGTAATAACGTGTAAGTGGTTGGTTGTGGTATTTGTACTTGTTAGGTATGAGCTTGGAAGACAGCCAGCAAACACTAAGTTGTCCAGCAACAAGACAGTTCGCAGGGTCAGGGTTCGCGGAGGCAATGTGAAGTGGCGCGCGTTGAGGCTTGATACTGGAAACTACTCTTGGGGAAGTGAAGCTGTGACCCGAAAGACGCGTATTCTGGATGTTGTTTATAATGCATCCAACAATGAGCTGGTCCGAACCCAGACTTTGGTGAAGGGTGCTATTGTTCAGGTGGATGCTGCACCCTTCAAGCAGTGGTATCTTCAGCATTATGGTGTTGAAATTGGTCGCAAGAAGAAGACTGCCTCAAAGAAGGAAGGAGAGGTATAATTCTTTTTTCTTTGCTCACGTTTTGCAGTTTCAAGTTCCTTAAACTATTATTAGGCATACTAGGATGCTACATCTGATGCTTGTAAACATTAATTTGGATTTATGTGTTTATTATGAACCTAACTATAGTGTTACGTTTTCATTACTGTTAACTCCAATTGATTTAAAATCATATAGATCCTCTCAACTCTAAATATAATCATTAGGGAAGCTAAGTTTTTAGGCTGGGAAAAACAATTTAAGAGAAATATATTTTAATTTTAGTTGATGTATAGGAATACTGCTATGCAAAGAATGACACATTGGAATCTGAAATGATTAGGTTGTCATGAGGGAGCTCATTTATTGCCATCATCATATCATATTCTAGTTGACCCATTATTTTAAAACGATTTCTCTGTAGTTATTCTGTGTTTTATTTTCCTCAACTACAGACCCCAGTTTAACAGCTAAAATTGTTTTACTACCTTCTCCTCCTAGCATCTTAAAAATTCTTATGTGTGTCCTGGGTATCTTGTCAGATGTAATATCACTTTCTGACCCAGAAGTTTCCATGGTAGTTCAGGCTGGATTTTTTTACACTTCAACTTAATTTTGACCTGAATTCTTGATATGTTCTTTCCTTGAATTCTTGTTAATGGTTTCACTGGATTACAGGAGACTGAGACTGCTGTGACTGAAGAGACCAAGAAGAGTAAACATGTCCTGAGAAAACTAGAAAAACGCCAAGAGGACCGTAAAATTGACCAACATATTGAGGAACAATTTGGCGGTGGCCGTCTGTTAGCTGCGATCGCCTCTCGTCCAGGACAATGTGGGCGATGTGATGGGTATGTAATCTGCTATGCATTTTCCTATTAACTCTTGTTACCTGAATAGTTGAAGATTGATTTCTTAACTTCCATTAAAGCTGTACTGCCATGCCCGTCTAGTAGTCCAAAATTAAAAATTCTAACAATCTCATGTTTTAATTCTATAAAAAAAAAAATCTGAATTTTGTGGATGAGACAAAGTGTTGGCTTGACGATTCAGCATATTGCATCTTATTTGTGGTCTGAGTGCAAATTTTAATCTTCCATTATTATGTACAGACAGCTATTGAATTATTCTATCTAGTGTGAGGATTTACATCTCATTGTAATACTATGTTTTGATTGTGCAACTGATGCATACGCCTGCTCATTATGCATGTTTTAGTAAATACTTTGTTTTGCCTCTAACATGGCTTTGTACGTTTGTGGTTTCAGTTATATTTTGGAGGGCAAGGAATTAGAATTTTACATGAAGAAACTGCAGAAGAAGAAGGGAAAAGGTGCAAGCACCGCATAAGTTATGTCATGATAAACTAAAATTTTGCAGTCCAGAATTATCTTATGTTTTCACCTTTTGTACTGAACAAAATTGTCAAGACATTACTCTCTGAGCCATACTATTAAGTTAGTTGTCAAGACATTATGTCTTAACTTTTTCTTTCTGATATTTGGCTTTGCTTTAGATTTAATCATTTTTTATAAAGCAGGCAGCTTCTTGTGTTAAATCTGCTTATGAACTGTTGTTCCACTGTTTTTTCGTTTATTCATACTTCCATTCGGGCAGATTGAGGAGATAATCTAAACCACAAAAAGGTTATCACATTGAAGGGCAATCAATATACACATTCTTCGTACTCCATCTCTGAAAATGAGATTAGAAATGATTAATTCTCCCAATATCCTAACAAAACAGGGTTTTTTTAATTTTAGGCCGTTCCTTAAAATTAGACAAAGTCTAAATATGAAAAGTTTTAAATCAATTATACACCACTAATAATGTGAGTTCCATAATCCACTAATATTATTTCTACTATCTTTTTCTTTTTTCTCTTTTTTTTTAATCTCTTATACTTTATTAATCACACATAAAAGCACCATTTATTAGTCTTACTTTGTTTTAATCTCTTATATTAATCACACAAAAAAAGCACCATTTATTAGTTTGTCTATTTTTTGAAGAAGAATGAGTATGTTAATTTAGGTAGTACATATTGCATTGCTGTTTCCATCTCCAGCCTACCCACTCCATCTTATCCCAAATGTTTAGCATGCGTTAAAAATTTTCCTTATCACTCGGTTCTGTTTTAAAACTAGTAAGATTATCAAGAATTTTACACACACTGAAGAAGACTTGCTTGCGGGTATATTGAACCCATAATTTGAAAAATTAATCTCTCCTAACCGTGACCCAAACACACATGAAAGTGTGAAATAAGAGATCAATCAACGAGACAGAAGAGTAGAGTTCACAAATCAGCCATCATTTTCAGCATGTATTTCACAGTTTTCTGTAATCTAATTAAGAGTAGAGTTCACAAATCAGTCTGTTTAGTGTAAGTGGTAACCTTCAGTCCAAACATCCAATTCTAACAACAGGAAGAAAATTGAAGAGCTAAATGTATTTGCCGCACGTTTCAATTTGAATACGGATATATGCCATTTCCTGCTGGAAACAAAGAGCTTCATCCGTGGTTTAAGGCAACCTGTGGTTCCACAGAAATAAGATGAACGATCTTTGTCAAACGTGTTCTGTATCGTCAAACAAAAAACCTCCCAAGAATTTCCTGAAACCAAATTAGAGCACTGCTGCATTAGCAGTACAATCTAAAACTCTCAATTACTTCTTCCCCTTCGATAAAATCAGAGAAATATCCGCCTTTTAACATCCAAAGCCTTTTAAAATGTTGCTCAGTTCACCAATTACCCGTGGAGGTTCAGCATGTGATCCAGAAAGATAAATGGGATGGTACTCCAAACCTTTCCACTTTGCTATCAACAGGAAGTGGGGCCGCCTGTATTCGCTGCTAACTATCTCAAGGATCACAGTTTTCGGGGAAGCAGATACTATATGAGTGAGACCAGCTCCATGAGCACCAACAATAACTGAAGCATCTTGGATGGCTCGAACCTGCTCTTTCATGGGCATGTGCGCAAAAAGTCCATTCACAACATTTAATCTACACTCTGAGTGATTAGATGCCCAGCTATTTATGGAATCAAACACTTCTTGTTCATTGCTGAGCCTTGATTGTACCTTACCACCATGACGAGGATGGGCCAGATAATCTTCACGTCGCACAAAGAGGATATTGTGGCCAGAGTCTGACTTGGGGATATGATGTCTATCCACTGGAAAACCAAAAGCAGCTCTTATCATCTCACCAAACTCTGACAACCGAGCAGTCTTGTGATCGTCAGGATTTTGCCACAGATCATGTGCAGAAGCTCCATGACAGTCTACTGTTTGACCAAGTCCCTTAAAAAGAGCAGTTTCGTACCCTAGTGGGGCAAGAACGGCATGACGAAAACAAACTGGACCAGTAAAATTCTTGGCATAGGTAAGGCTTGAAAATAATGCCGTCCATGTTTCTTCCAAGGGAGCCTGATTTTGTCACAAAATTGATGGTTACTAAGAGTCATGAAAAAGAACCAAAATATAGGTAAAAGAAGTAACATAGGGGACATATTAATTGGTCGCTCAACGAGCATAGACTAATACAGAGTCTAAACCTCCCAAATCACGAATTTTTTGTCATTTGATCCAAGATAATGGAACTCTTGGATAAACATATAATGCACCACAACCTACTTTAACCAGAATGACACCATGGGAATGCTTTCCTGAGATATTGACCCTCTATGAATTTCTTGTCTATTTTACTCCATTAGCAAATCTAATGAGCAGAATCATAGAATCACTCTACACAAACATTCAACCTAACTTGCTTCCCCCACATTACATATTCAAAAGACCATCCATGCAAGAGGCATAGGTGAACCACCTGACCTTAATTATCTTTGAACTACTACAGGTCATAAGATTGGTTTTCACTAGTTCTAAAGCACATCTTTTGTAAAGCAACAGTAGACATGATTGTTTTTCCTTACATTAGTAAGATCATCAAGTATCATAAATGTATGCGAGATTAACCAGATCTTAGGGGCTCAACAAGGTAAATTTCCAATGATACTAATTGCAGAAAAGGTGACCAGAATATGACTCTAGGTGTAGTCGGTTGCTAATGTTCCAAAAATGGTAGCAGTAAATTTTGTTACTAGTCCTGATTCTAATGATTTTCTAATGATCCAAAAATGAGAATAATACCAAAGATAGTATTACATCTTAGCTCACAACTAACTTAACTCCTATGTTGCTAAAACAATCACAAATGGAATTCAAATGGAAGAAGCATGCCCATACTAAAAAATGACAACTAGGAAGTACTACAAGGAAATTACATGAATTGAAAGAATCATCAAAGCAGGTTTTTACCCTGTCGAAGACCTAATACAATTCAATAGATATTATTAACGCACTACAAATAAATTTCTTTAATAGGTTATGCAACAAAATATTGCACAGTGGGTTGAAAAGAAGTTAAAAAAGTCAAGGCAACATACCTCACAGTGACCATCTACAAACACCAAATGAGGTCGAATAGGCAAGCCAGTGACTCTGGAAGCCACATATGCACTGTACCAATCAGTAACTGTGTGAAACATGTTTGCATATTCAAAGCGAGTAACTAAAACTGCTGGCTCCTCAATCCACTGCAAAAAATAAAAAGAAATCATCTTATTAATGTTAAAGATTTTCATAAATACACCTCGGACAAAAGAAAATATATAGAAAACACACCATGCAATTACAACAGGAAGTAGTATATATATATCACACTCACAATTCTCTTCACATATTCATCCCAATTGGTACTGTCTTACCTAAAATTTCTATTCGGGAAGCATGGAATCTCATACGAACTATGTTGTTAAGTTCTCTATGTTTAGGTTTCTTTGTATATCTAGTTCTTTACATATTAACCTGGTTTTCTACTCTCTATGAATATGGGAGTTCTCTACTTATTGATATACGTACAGCATATTTTCTCGAACACATGTCTATTTCATGCTTTACTACAAACTAGATCACCAAAACACAATTGGGTTCAAAACTCAGATATTCCGAATATAATATCGAAGGCATGATACTGCTAAAAACGACAACTACAATTTTGATAGAACTCCTACCCTCGAAGCATTCAGACACATTTATAGCTTTCAAGGAGAATCTTTCCATAACCCACTAAAAACCTCCTCCACACGAAACACCAGATTCTGCCTCAATCACCTAACACTTGAAGGATTCATTTAATAGAACATGCTGAGCTAAGTTATAGTAACAAATTCTTCCCCAACAATCAACCTTCAAACATAATTAAAGAACTCAACAAAATAGCAAAACAAACACCGCCCAATCACATCTAAATACATAGATTAAGAATTCAAAAATTCAATAGTTTCCCCAATTCCAATACCAACCTTAGAGCAGACAAATTCATCGGCATCAACTAACCGGATCGAACGGATCAAGCCTTGCATAGTATGCTTCTCAATCGCACCTTCTTCAACAAATTTATTCAAAAACCCCTCATCGACCATCCGTTTCCCCTTTTTCGATCTGTCAGACACCTCAATCTGAAAAGCCCCATCCTCAAAATTAGGCAGCTCCTCAGTCTCCCCTCTCCCAATCACACTCTCCAACTTCTCTCCCCCATGAGACATGTCGATTTTGTCGGGGATCATCCGAATTCTCCCCCCCTCGCATACCGAGCTCCTCAATGTCTCGCTGTAATGGCATCGGAACCAGCCTCCGGCGCCGCCGCGGCCGGGGATGATTTTGCGGTGGGGTTCAGGGGCGGGTAGGAGAGGGTCGACGCGGTGAGTGAATCCGTTGCCGAAAAAGGCTTCGCAGGAGCGGAATTTGGTGTGGGGATTGGGGGACCAGGGGAGGTAGGAGGGCAAAATTGGCCAGGGCTTGACGGAGAGGGGGTGCTGGGGGTGGGAATAGGCGGAGGCGGAGGGGGTGGAGGGTTGGCGGCGGTGGTCGGGGTGGGAGCAGAAGTAGAGGTAGAGAGAGATGGAGTTGAGTGCGAAAAGAGCGAGCACTATTTTCAGAGTTTTGCTCTTCATGTTTTCATGCGCGCTCTTCTCTTCTCTTCTCTTCTCTTCTCTTCTCTCTCTCCTCTTGACTCTTTCTCTTTCTGGTTTAAGTGAGCTTTTTTACTTGACTCAAGTTATTAGCTGAGGCGTAGGTAGCTTAGCAGCTCTACGTATGGACCGTTTTTCAACTTAGACTGCATTTTTATCAACACACCCAATAATTTCATTCGTTCTCCCAAAGTATTATCCACTTTTGTCATTTTGATCTATCCACAGAATATTGTTCACATTATTTTTTTCTATTTTTATAAATTCAATAAATTTTTGACTTAATTTTTTTTACATTTTCTTAAAATTCGTGTCGAATTAAATGTAAACAACATTTTGCGAACTAAGGGAGCATATTACATTTGTGATTTGACATCCAATAAAGAAGAGTCTTTCACTTTGAACGATACGTACATAATAACCTCCATCCTACGGAAGAAGATAACCCCTTCCTTAGGCGATACAAGATTTAATGCAGCTTTATTTTGTGTGTTAAAGTAGAGATAATAAAGTAAGAGAGAAGAATAAAGTAGAAATAAATGTACTGTTATTATTAGTAATGGATTATCTTTAATTGAGAGTTTGAGACAAACCAAAAAGAAAAATGGATCATCTTCAGTGGGACGGAAGGAGTATATATGTACGTGATCTTTGTTTTCGATTGTAGTCTATGTGATATAAGTTTGTGTAATATCACATGCATTTGCAGAAAGGTATTTTGAATCGCATGCATTTTTATGCAAAAACATTTAATTTACTATAAAGTGTGTCTATCACATGCATTTGCAGAAAGTATTTGGAATCACGTGCATTTTCTGTGAAAATATTTTTATTTACTGCAAAGCATGTCTATAACATCCATCTGCAAAAAAGTATTTGTGTATGAAAAAATGATAAATTTATAAACTGACGATAAGAATGATAATTTTCCCAATAGTTCTTAAGTTGATATATACCTCTGTTCTAGTCCGCTCCTTAATTTATTCGATAAACTTTTCCCACACAAAGATCAAATAATGAGTTTTAGAAACAGATTATATCTACAGCAGAGTACAAGAAATTGCATTGAGACGTAGCAAGCAATCAATGATTCCTCAGAGAATTAACCGGTATGACTCTAAGCCGTAGATATCACGTTTTGGATTTATTCTACCATGTGATATTGTGATTTAAATGTGTTTCTAGCATGCAACTGGTTTTATGCTTAAATTAGTACTTCCCATGTTCCATTAAAAATGTAACGTTTTCCTTTTTTGGTTGTCCGATTAAAAATGAAATGTTTTCCTTTTTTGGTTGTCCCATTAAAAATGAAACGTTTTCTAAAATGGAAACAACTCTATCTCTAAATTTTTTATCTCTCTTCATTAACTAACAAAACAACACTACATAAAATCTCGTGTCGATTCCAAATGTTTCATTTTAAATGGGAAGGAAGGAGTATAATTATATGATCATCTAAATAGATCTTTATATTGTGAATTTGTTTAATTTGCAATCTACCGTCGAAAAATCCTAACAAGCGTCGTTATTGCTTTCTGGAAAGGAATTTTTGAAAGAGATGTCAGACTAGATCATGCATCTTGCTCTGGTAATATGGTACGATATTGGGGTCTCCGATAGGTATAGAACGGAGACCGGAATAGCGCCTATGCAGAGGGAATTACTCGAAGAAGATGAAGGGGAAGAAGCTTACATTAATTCGAAAAACATGCCTTACAAATGAGCATCAATCAGCTTATATAGCTGTTGTGCTGTACAGAAATAACAAATTCTTAACTAACTACTCCTCTATAATCTGCTATGACGCGCCTATGGCGAATACATCAGTGATTCTTTACTCCACGTGTTGCTTGCATCCAAGCAACACGCTTATTTAAATCCATCTTCACGCTTATTCCACACATGCTCCTTATCACGTACCAAATCTCCCCCCATAGAATAAACCTTGACCTCAAGGTTTGAAGTGCGGGAAGCGCTCCTGAAGGTCATGTAAGAACTCCCACGTCGCATCATCCGGGAAAGAGTTCGCCCAATGCACTAAAACTTGGGTGGCCGGTCTGTTTCCTCTCTTAACCAACCGTCTCTCCAGAATCCGCACTGGCTCCAAGAAGGTGGCGTTGCCTACAGTCGGCAAGGTGCCATGAAGCTGCGCAAGAGGCCCCATTTTCTTTTTCAACTGGGAAACATGGAAGACAAGGTGTATTTCACAGCTCGAAGGTAGCTGTAACTTGTAGGCCACCTCCCCAATCATATCAATTACCTTAAACGGACCAAAAAATCGAGGGCTAAGCTTTTGAAATTGCCTATCCCTAAGAGTATTCTGGCGATAGGGCTGGAGCTTAAGGTATACCCAATCACCAATAGCGAACTTCCTATCAGACCGGTGTTTATCGTGCTGCTGTTTCATTCTCTTCTGAGCACGAGATAAGTGGTGCTTAAGAACCTCCATCATAGCATCACGAGCCATGAGATGCTCATTCACCTCATGCACTGCCGAATCTCCTTGGAAGTAAGGAATGTGGAGCGGGGGTGGGTAGCCATACAAAGCCTCAGAAGGTGTCGACTCAATGGCCCAATGGTAGGATGTATTGTACTAAAACTTTGCGAGACTGATCCATTTGCTCCATTCAGTCGGCTGATCCCCGCACATGCAACGCAAATAAGTCTCCAAACAACGATTGACCACTTCCGTTTGGCCATCCGATTGAGGGTGATACGCGGTAGACAAGTGCAATTCGACCCCTTGAAGCTTAAAAAAATCGGACCAAAACTTGCTAAGGAACACCTTATCACGATCACTGACGAGGATTGTGGGTAACCCATGCAACTTGAAGACGGTATCCAAGAAAGCCTGCGCTACAGACATAGCTGTGTATGGATGACTCAAGCACATGAAGTGAGCGTACTTAGTTAACCGATCTACCACCACCAATATGGTAGATTTGCCGTGAGAGAGAGGCAACCCCTCAATGAAGTCCAAACTCACCTGTGACCAAGCTTCCTCCGGGATAGGAAGGGGCTGCAATAGCCCGGGATATGCGCTGTTGTCGTACTTAAATCGCTGACAAACATCGCAAGCCCTGATGTAGTTGCGTATTTGTTTTTCCATGTTCGGCCAATAGAAGAGGGAGGAAAGGCGCTTGTAAGTAGCCAGAATTCCCGAGTGGCCCCCAGAACTCGTGTTATGAAAGAGATGAATAATTTTCAGCCGCAAATCACTGTCATTCCCCACCACCAAACGACCTTTACGGCGAAGTTGATCACCCAACCAAGAGTACTTAGAATTCAGAGAAGGATTCTGTTCCAACTCGTGGACCAGAGCCTTCAGCGAATCATCAGTGGTCCAAGAAGCCTCAATAAGTGGATAAAGGTCAGTCGAGACCGATGTGATAGCCATACAAAGAATATCAGAAGAATGGACTCTCGACAATGCATCTGCAGCCACATTATCAGTACCCTTCTTATAAGAAATGACAAAATCAAATGCCATCAGTTTAGAGAGCCAACTGAGCTGTCCCGGGGTTGTGAGCTTTTGCTTTAACAAGTAGGCCAAAGTTTTATGGTCAGTCCGTACCTCAAAGGGCTGGTGACCCACATAGTGACTCCAATAAGTGACTGCATACACTATGGCGAGCAATTCCTTATCATAAACCGATAGTTGTTTCATCCTTGGTGAGAGTGACTTGTTGATGAAAGCAAGAGGGTGCCCTTCTTGCATTAGCAAAGCTCCTATACCATAGCTCGAAGCATCGGTTTCAATAACAAACGGCAAAGAGAAATCAGGCAAAGCCAAAACAGGAGGTGTAATCATAGCTGCCTTCAGTTCAACAAAGGCCTTATCAACCAAATCACTCCAAATGAAACCATCTTTTTTAAGCAAATCAGTCAGAGGGCGAGCAATGATGCCATATTTCTTAACAAACTTCCGGTAGTATCCCGTTAAACCCAAGAACCCACGGAGTTGGGACACATCCTTTGGTACAGGCCAGTCTTGCATGGCGCGGATCTTCTTAGGGTCAGTGGCAACACCCTCTTTAGAGATAACATGCCCCAAATATTAAATACTTGACTTGGCAAAGTCACACTTGCTCTTCTTCGCCATAAGGGAGTGCTCCCTCAACTTAGCAAAAACTTGTTGTAGGTGTAGAAGGTGGGAGTCCATGTCGCGACTATAGACCAAAATGTCATCAAAGAAAACGAGAACGAACTTCCGAAGGAATGGCCGAAATACATCGTTCACGAAGCCTTGAAATGTGGCGGGAGCATTCGTGAGGCCAAAGGGCATCACAAGAAATTCGTAGTGCCCATCGTGTGTTTTGAAAGCAGTTTTCGGGACATCCTCTGTTTTCATCCGAATTTGATGATATCCCGCTCTAAGGTCAATCTTAGAATAGACCGTAGCCCCATGTAGCTCCTCCAAAAGTTCATCAATCAACGGAATGGGGTACTTGTCTTTAACAGTGATTTTGTTGAGTCTCCGGTAATCAACACACATCCTCCACGAGCCGTCTTTCTTCTTCACTAACACCACCGGAGAAGAAAAAGGGCTACTACTAGCCTGGATCAGACCCTGCTTCAACAAATCAGCCACTAAGTTCTCAATGATATTTTTCTGCAAGGCAGTATGTCTGTAGGGCCGAGAGCACACAGGGGAAGCTCCACTTATCAACACTATTTGATGATTATGGGAACGCATTGGTGGAAGTGAGGTAGGTTCACGAAAGACCTCCTCCTGAGTATCGAGGAATGAACTGATTTTTGAGGAGTGAACAGAGGTATCACCTCCCACAGGACCTTCTGTAGCCACAATAGGGAGATCAGGTTCGCATACCTTGATACAACACAATTCAATTCCCTCACTGTGGCTGATTAACTTGTTCATTTCCCTCTCAGATATAGGTTTAACCATGTTGCCCTGCTGGCTACCTCTAAGGACATGTCTCTTTCCTTGAAGCTTAAACTCCATAGTTAAATGCTTAAAATCCCACAATATGACTCCCAATGTTTCCAACCACTGCACCCCTAACACCATATCACAGTTGCCAAGTGGTAATAGAAGAACGTCAGTGGTAAAGAAGGTACTTTGCAGTAGCCAACACAACCCTTTGCACATCGCATCACACTCCAGCCGGTTCCCATCAGCCACATCAACAAGAACAGGTTTGATGGCGGTAAACTTCAAACCCAAACACTTAGCTAATTGCAAATCCAGAAAATTGTGTGTGCTGCCGGAGTCTATAAGGATGTTAATAGGCCTTTTTCCCATCCTCGTCACCCTCATGGTCCTTAAAGATTTAGGAGAGCCAGAAATAGCATGAATGGAGATTAGGGGACTGTCCTCCTCACATGGCTCCTCGCATGGCTCCTCAGCCACATGAATGTCCTCATCCGCATCCTCCCGAACAGGTTCATCAATTTCCAGTAGGTATAGGTATTTCTTAGCACAAACATGACCACGTTCAAATTTCTCCTTACACCCATAGCACACCCCTTTAGCACGACAGTCAGCCATCTCCTCTGGACTGAGGTAGCGCCTACTCTTAAATGACGACACAGGGGTCGGCAGCAAAGAAGAGGACATAGGACTCGAACCTCTCATCTCATTACCCCCAGATCGCATCTCACCCTGCTTTTTAGGAAGGGGAAAGTACCCATCCCTTGCCGGAGTAGACAAATCCTGCAGGCGCGCAAGCGCATATGCGTGCACCAAGGTTTGTGGCATAAAAAGCCTCACAGCACGTTGGACGGGGGGTCTCAATCCATTAATAAAATGGCTAATAGCATAGGCCTCAGTAAGTGTTACACGACCAAGAAGCAACTCAAATTTATCATGATAGTCGGTGAACGAACCTGTTTGCTTGAGAGCTAAGAGCTCAGTCATCGGATCTCCCAAGAGGTGATCACCGAAGCGCGCCTCCAGAGCTTGCAGGAAAACAGCCCACGGTGTAGCCATAGCTCGCTCCTGATATTGCACCCAGTTTTTGTACCACTGCAACGCGCGACCTTCAAAATTGACAATAGCTAGCCTGACCTTCGCCTCCTCGGGCGTCAAATCCACGGCGAAAAAGTGATCGCACCTTAGGGTCCACCCAGCCAAATCCTCCCCAGTGAAAATCGGAAATCCCACCTTAGATTGGCGAGTAGCAAAATATTGAGGTCGATTGAAACTCCTCGCAGAGCTCCTTGAAGTTGAGATCGCGAGAGCTATCCGCTTGATCGCGCAATTTCTCCAGATCCTCACGGTAGCTATCAGAGGCCGCGAGTTTCGACAGCACCTCAGCGATGGCGGTCGAAAGAGACTCCTCCAAGCGGCGAATGTCGCCCGATCTAGTCTCAACCATGGTCGGCACAGAATCGGCCAGGCTGATACCAGTTGGTACGATATTGGGGTCTCCGATAGGTAGAACGGAGACCGGAATAGCGCCTATGCAGAGGGAATTACTCGAAGAAGATGAAGGGGAAGAAGCTTGCATTAATTCGAAAAACATGCCTTACAAATGAGCATCAATCAGCTTATATAGCTGTTGTGCTGTACAGAAATAACAAATTCTTAACTAACTACTCCTCTATAATCTGCTATGACGCGCCTATGGCGAATACATCAGTGATTCTTTACTCCACGTGTTGCTTGTATCCAAGCAACACGCTTATTTAAATCCATCTTCATGCTTATTCCACACATGCTCCTTATCACGTACCACAATAACTTTCAAACAGAGAAGACAGAGTGAAATGAGCCAGAAGAAAGGCGCGAGACCGGCGGCGGCGACGGGCTTGTGAACGACAAATACGAACAAAACCACTGCTTAATTATATGAACTTGAATGGCATACTCAACGATTACATGGAAGATATGTGCGAACATCGTCAATTATCACCTTGGACAAAAGTTAATTTGATATTTACAAAAAAAATTTTATTTTCTCATTAATATATTACTTATACTATTGGGTTATTTTTTACTCCCTTCCATCTGCTATTAGGAGTCTCATTTCTTGGCGGCACGAGTTCTAAGAAAGGTTAAAGGTGGATGGAAAAAAGTTAATGAAATAAGGGACTCACATGCATATATTAGTTTTAAATGAAATGTAAGTGGAATAAGTTAGTGGAAGCTGAGATCATATTACTATTTATGGTAAAAGTGAACCGGGACTCCTATTTGCGGACAAACTAAAACGGAAAAACGGAATTCCTCGTGATATTTTAAAAAAAGTACTCCCTTCATTTCCTCATAGTTGAGGCAGAACTTTTTGGCATGGAATTTAAAAATGGATATTGACTGTGTTAAATAAATAGATAAAAAAAGTAAGAGTAAGAAAAAAAAAAGTAGAAAGTGAATAAAGTAGATAGTGTAAAATAAGAGTGAAAAAAAGTGTTATTATATATGGAAATGATTCAATTTAGACAATAATCAAAAGATCCTTGTGAAATGAGTACAAATTCCATGATCCCTCCACATCATGTTGGCATAATGATGTGGTGTGCCTCACCATTAATTTCTTGACAAATGGAAATAAATGGGGTACACATGCCACATAAATTGGACAAATATATTTGACGGAATATTAGGAGTAAACGTTCATTTGCTTAGTTTATGGAAACTCCCCTGATAATATTAAATATGGAAATTTCCATATGTAATTGGCGTGTATGATTGATCTCATATTATAATATAATAAATTAAACATATCAAAAATATTCATCTTGCATAAATTACTTTCATGTGTTAAGGAAAAAAAAAAGTCATACTACGACTCTTTGGTGATAGTACTATTTTAAATTTTATGGATAAAATCTTTTTTTCTTGTTTTATACTCCCTCCGTCCCAAGGAAGATGACCCCTTCTTGGGCGGCACGGGATTTTATGCAACTTTATTTTGTGTGTTAAATGGAGAGAGTGAAGTAAGAGAGAGGGGATAGAGTAGAGATAAAGGGGTTTCCATTTTTGGTAATGGGTCATCTTGGTTGGGACAAACTAAAAAGAAAAGTGGGTCATCTTCAATGGGACGGAGGGAGTATATTATATACTAGTATATACGAAAAAAATTTATAATAAAATTATGATTATAACTTAAATTTTGTTAGTATAATAAATTGCTCCTAAAATTTTTATTATCTTTTGTTAGAATAATAAATTACTCCTAAAACTATGATATTGTTTAAAAATCTCGAATTTTTATATGCTCATAAAAAGATAATAAAAGTTTTAGGAGTAACTTATTATGCTAACAAAATATAAGTTATAGTCATAATTTTTATTTTAAAAAATTTTCATATATAGCATATAATTAAACAAGAAAAGAAGGTTTTACTTATATCCATAAAATTTCAAATAGTACTATCACCAAAGAGTTATAGTATGAATAATTTTGAAATCAATGTATATATATATGTATACATTGTCTGATTGTCGTAGTATATTAACGCCTATAACATATGGAAGTTTCCATATTTTAATACTGCACGTATTATTAGGGGAGTTTCTATGAAATGAGCAAATGGACGTTTACTCCTCATAATATTCCGTCGGTTTGAAAAACATATATGTCCAATTTATGTGGCACGTGGACCCTATTTATTTTCATTTGTCAAGAAATTAACGGTGAGGCATACTACATCCAGCGACGTATGCAGCTTAGAACAAGGGGTACTAACTGTACCCCCAAAATAAGTTGAGTGCGTTAGTACCCCAAAATAAGTTGAGTGCTCTGGTGGTTCCCTAAGCACTTCTGCATTTGATTCCCCCGGCTTCGACTCCCAATCATGGCATTTGGCGTAGTTTTAGTAGTTTTATGTTTTGTTTAAGTACTTTAGTTTTATGTTTTGTTTAAGTACTTTGTTTTATGTTTGCAGGTTTTAGGTTTATACTCCTATCTCATTTACATTTTTAATAGTACGACTTTGTTTTTTTTCTTTCTATTTTTAATTTTAGATACCGGTAGTTGCATTTTATTTTATTTATAATTAAATATTTTTTATTTATTAATTCAGAAATTCAATTAGTTATATTTTTTATTCTTTTGTTCTATGATTTTTTATGTGATGCGAACTCTAAGTTTAATTATGTTGTAAAATGAATATAAATTGAATATTATGGTAAGATGTTATTTTAAATATTATTTTTTTTTAACATGTTATACTCTATCTTTTCCATAATAGATGTCATATTATTCTTTTTAATTTGTCCCATAAAATTGTCACATTTCTTAAGTTATCTTGCATACTAATATAATTATACTATTTTTTCTCTCCACTTAACACATAAAATAACATCTCCTAAAATTTTGTATCATTATTCAAGTGTGTCATCTATTATGGGATGTCCGGAGGGAGTATTTTACATAAAATTCGCACCCCCAGTCCAAAAAGTCTGGATACGCCACTGACTACATCATTATGCCAACATGGTGTGGAGGAATCATGGATTTTTTACTCGGGTGTTATGTCCTTTGTAAAAGCACTTTGTTACCTTCAAAATGCAAAGGTTGTTTAAGGTGGATTGATTTTCTTTTATACTTCTTAGGTGTGACCTTGAATCATATAATTGCTCATTTTCACTGGATTTTGGGAGGCTGAGACCATGTCCTGAGAAAACTAGAAAAACGTCGTGGTGGCCGGCTATCTCCTCTCGCCCAGGACAGTGTGGATGATGTGATGGGTAATCAAATGGTTTGGTATCTGATCTGATATGGCAATGGATGTGTCTGTTTTTTCAGTTATATTTTGGAGGGAAAGGAGTTGGAGTTTTACAAACAAGGGAAAAGGAGCAAGCGGTGCATAAATGATACTATAATTACAACCAAAAGTTTGCAGCCATATGTTCCCAACTGAACATCAGTGACATGATTTCTGAATGAAATTTCAACTTAGTAGGATTGAAAAAGCTTATTGGTTTACCTTGTTTATATTAACATGGCTGAAATTGTGTTGTTTTTCCTAGCCTTATTTTAGAATATCAAGGATCAGACAGCCAACATAAACATACTATATATATCACCATACATATTTATAAATAGTTTGGTCCTAGAAAATGCTAACATGGGCTAATAAAAAGCAGTAATATCAATACACAAATGATATATTGTGCGAAAAATAGCATATCCAAAAAGAATGAAAATACCTACAACAATGCAATCTCTCTCAAGCTCAATATATGGTAGTCAAGGAGACTTGCGATTATAAACATCACAAAATGGTGGACAACATAGTTAGCTATCGACATCAGCACAATACAAGAGCTGCAAGAAGAAGAGACATGCCACTGAGGATGGTGTTTCCCACCAGCGTAGGCTGCCCGTTGGGTGGAACAGGGCTCGATGCTGTTGAGCTACCACCAGTGTTGTTGGTTGGAGCCTTAATTGGCGGCAGGGGAGGCTCAATCACACTCTCATCTGTAATAATGGGGTTAGGAGCCTCTGCCGGAGGCATAGCTTGACTCGACATAAGTCCAATAAGGCCGCCAGTGGGGACTGGTAACATGTATGGCGGCAAAGTTTCATACCCTAAACATCGGTTTTCTGCAGGCCAAGTTCGATGTGTTAGTAACAACAAAAACCTCTTATATAGTTGTGAGCATCTATAAGCAGTGAGACTCACTTTTGTATCTTGCAACAGTTGCAGGGTAGTCGGTTATGACACCGTTAACTGAATAATAACCGACGTGAGAGTTAACCTCCAGATATGGATCAGAGAAGAAATCCCAAGGCTGAGACACAAACTCATTTTGGAAAAGTTGCACATAAACTGAAAGACCAAAGCCTTGGAGTTTTGGAACTATTGTCGTATCATGAGAGAGGAAGAACTTGTCGGTAGGATAGACAGATTCTTTGGTGAGGACGACAGAGCTTGCGAATTTCTTTATCTCTGAAATGGTGGAGTTCAAGATATCACCAACGTCGTCCTTAATCTCGTAAACAAGCTCGTAGTTACTGCTACGCTTAAACTTTGACAGCACGGCGCTGTCACTGGATCTTATCATAATCTTCTTATTCAACCCAGCCTTGCTTAGAGTATCCAAAACCACATCAGTCACACCTAAACCTTGGTACACAGCCAGATACGCAGCATTCTGCAAGAACGAGAATATGCTTAACGAAAACCAACAACCACGAAATGAAGAATACGATGATGTAATGTAACTCACCTCAATGCTGATTATGACACCACTGACGGTAGATGTATTTGCATACGCCAAAAATTCCGATAGTTGCATGAAGTTGCCATCATTTTTGGACTTTGGATTCCGGAAAATTGAATAATTTGAAAAAGGGTTGTAAATAGCAGCTGCATTGATACAAATATTAGCCTACATTCAAGTTCAACTATATAATGGAGTGTCATTTTAGTATTAGACTTACGGTGTAAGTTGCTGATTTCGGTCCATGTGAGATTATAGGTGAAAATTCCGTTAACTATGCCAAGTTGTTGATTATCTGCTGCCCTGTTGATGGATTGAGAAGCAGTTGTTCTATCCCTGAGGTTGATGGATCCCAAACAAAAAGGTATCCCCTCACTCGTTATTTGAACAGGGCAATCGAGTATATCTGCACCATCTGATACAGCCTTTTCATACGCCTTATCAGTACAACCGGGATAGTCTCCACTTGCTCCCTCGTTCGTGATGGCCAAAACCTTTACTGCATCTCAAATTTGGCAACATCAAAGAGGTGTAAGTAATTCAAGTGAAACTAATGACAAGAATTGTCCTAACCTTTGGCAGAATCATTTTTGCTCATATGGGAATAGCAATCTGCAACATAACATGTGAGAGTTTTTATTCCAATAGTGGAAGTAGAAATGTGAAGTGAAAGATGACAAAATGTATAATGTTACGCACCGATAGATGCTGATGCAGTCATTGGGAAGTCCGAGATGACACCATCAACCGAAAATTTGGAATTGTCGATGAAGGCGAGATACTCAACTACAGGATCATAGCTGTAGTTATACGGTAAAATGGCATCGTTTACGAAATTATACGCAAAAACTTGTAGACCTGCTGCATGAGCATCAGTAACAATAGTTTCGGCTTGCTGCAAATATAGGCTGTTGTCCACTGGAATTATGTACTTCTTTGGAACAATGATTCCAGCAGAAAATGTTTTAATGAATTTAAGATTGCTTAAAAGTGAGGCATAAGTTTGGTTTGTTGTTGGCTCCACTTGATCAGGCTCCAGAAACTGGAAGACGAGCTTAGTCGGGCTGGTTCTAAACCGTGATGCAATGCTCCTCAAGAAGCCTACCTCCGGTGACGAAATGTAGTTAATAATGAAGCGTTTGGATGCAGTAATGATGTAATTCCGGATACTGTGGTTATGTTGGGTGAAGAATGCATCATGCTGCACAAGAAAGAAAAGGGTGATTGATTAGTGATGAGGAAATGGCAAGTGTAGATGTTGAAGATGAATGTATTCATACCGGAACACTTAACCACAATCCAGGTGGTTTTATTTGTGACATTATATCATCAACACTAACAATCGGATTCACAGAGCCATCGAAATTGGGAGCCCGGGAATAGATCCTCTGTTTTACTGAAGAAAAGACAGAGTGAGATTGAGAGATGATTTGTAAATGTTAAGGTTGCGTTCGTTATACAGAATTGATATTAGAATTCCAAGGAATTGAACTAAAAATAGAATTCAAGTCTATATCCAATGTTCTGTAAAATGAAGTAATTTATATAAATTGAATATGAAGAACTAGTGCAAACACATACGCTACACAGATTCACTAAATACACACTGCACATACACACACAATACACATTGCGCACACTAACACACACTGCACACAAATACATAGCACACACAATACACATTGCACACAACACATACACTACACCACACACTACATGCAAACACTTACAGAGCGTGCGCCTACACGTGTCCGTGCAATGTGCATGCGCTATGTGCGCTTGTGTACTGTGTGTGTTTGTGCGTGTATTTTGTATATGTATATGTGTGCAATGAATGTGTGAGTGTTTGTTGTCTATGTGTCCGCCGTGTGTATATAGTGTGTGTGTTTCGCTGTGTAGTGTGTGTATTGTTTGAATGTGTGTGCTAGCAAGTGAACTGTGAAGGTACGTAAGATTATACTCCCTCCGTCCCTGGAAAGTATGAATTCTTTCATTTTTAGTCCATCCCTGAAAAGTAGTACTCCCTCTGTCCCATAAAAGTTGAGTCACTTCATTCTGTGCACTCGTTTTGAAAAAATCATATTAAATGGTTAAAGTGGATATATAGTAAAGTAGATTTGAAAATAATGTAGAGAAGACTCTTATCTACGTTATTCTCGATTTTACTTTACTATTTATCCATTCTAACTATTTATTACGATTCTTTCAAAACGAGTGCAAAAAATGAAGTGACTCAACTTTTATGGGACAGATGGAGTATGATTTTTCTAATTTTGAAAACTCATTTTTCTCTAATTGAATGAGACTCATTCTCCACTAACAATATTTTAAAAACTTTTCCTATCTATATCTCTCTTACTTTACCAATTATGCATTAAAACACGTGTCAAACCGAAGGGAGTAACTATTTGGAATTCCAAGCATCTATTTATATATCTAATTCAAATTGTGGAATTCAATTTTCAATCGAAATATTTTTATTATACCAACCACTGTATTTGTAATTGAAGGGTCCAATTCCATAGAGTACCGAACGGTAATAGTAATTGATAGCAACTTACTATTGACGGGTTGTAGATCCTTGAGGGTGAAATCAATGGAGAACCATCCTTGAGTCGAGACAGAGTTGACAAGATAGGCTTTCTTTCCCTTGGGATAGACAAGATCAATGTCGGAAGCATTATCGAGCCTGATGTCCGGAAAGCAAATTCCAGCTCCATCCTTGGTAAGCTGAACATCGCACCACACCAACGAATCCGGCGTCCCAAACTGCGCTGCCAAAGCATACGCGTTGAAACTAGAGTCCGGAAGTACCCCCGAATATCCACCTCTTGCTATCACCACAGGCTGCTTTCCTGCAAACAGATTACACAATTGTTAGTATCATATTAATTTAATATTGAGTTTATCTAATGTGGGATGTGTTTGCAACTCAATAATAACAAACTCCCTTAAATATCATCATTATTACCCAAAAAAAAAAATTACATTACAAAACAGATAGATTTAACTTCACTACTACAACTTTTATCTTTTAGTAAATACTCGTACTATCAATTTTGGCAGTGAATGAATGAATCAAGAATTCCCATAATTCTGAAAACAAGAAGTTAAATGTTACCGGAAAGTGTCTGCCAGAGACGGCGAGATCTCTGGGAAGAAACCAATGCGGCGGAGGAGCAGAGCAAGAGAAAGCACAAGGGGCTGAGCTTCCACATTGATCTGCTTCTGCTTCTGCTGGTTGAGTGACAAGTTATCTGGGGAAATGAATAATTTAGAGAAAGAGAAAGAGAGATGTTTTGTTATTTATCTGATAGCACGTTCTGGTAGCCTTATAAATGATGTAGATGAGTTCATTAATTTGTTACTACACTGATTTTATGCAGAGCTAATTCAGTAGTAACTTCTTTTTATTTTATTTTTCCTTTTTGTCTGATTGCGGCTTCGTTGACGGCTTCTTCGCCCAAGTCTTACACTTCTATGGCTTCAACTGTGGTCCCTTCATGCAAATTGGATCATTTTTCTTACTCATCTTTTCTCAGGAAACATGTAATCTTATGCAATTTTATTCTATGTGTTAAGGGGAAATAATAAAGTAAGAGAAATGGAATAAAGTTGAGATAAATGAATTTTTATTTTTAGTACTTCATTCGTTTCTCATTAATTGTCTACTTTTGTCATTCTCATTTGTTCCTCATAAATTGTCCACTTTCTCTTTTTACCATTAATAGTAATACTCAATCTGCACACATTTATTATAAAACTAATACTCCCTCCGTTCCATAGTAATGGAGGCAAAACTTTTCGGCACGGAGATTAAGAAAAATTGTGTTAAGTGAGTTAAGTAAAGAGATAATAAAGTGGAAAATGAAAAAGGTAGAGAGATGAAGATAGAAAAAAGTAAGAGAGAGTAAAGTAGATGTGGAAAAATGTGTTGACTTTTACTAAAAAGGAAAATGACTCTATTACTATGGAACGGACGGAAATGGAAAAACGCCTCTATTACTATGGAACGGGGGGAGTAGTATATAAAAGTGAGACTCATATTCCACTAATTTTTTTTCATCTCCCTTTCCTTTGCATTTTTTAAACTCATGCTGGAACAAAAGTGAACAATTATTAGGGGCCGGATGGAGTATTAGATCATCTTGGTTAGGATAAACCGAAAAAGAAAGTGAGTCATCTTCGATGGGAGGGACGGAGAATCCACATAATAATGTTTATTAAATATACTTACTATCACATCCCCTAAAAATAATTTTGATTGTACACTAAATGAATTTTAGTACTACCAAAATTTGATAAAATAAAAAAGATAAAGATAAAATGAATATACTATTTTTAGTTTATAAAATAAGACTTACTATTTCAATAAAAAAAAAAACTTATCAGTAGATAAAAGTTAATTTGGTGGGTGTTTTAAAATGGAAAAATAGAGCTATTTTTTATGAACGAAAATAATAAGGGTTAAAAAATATTCTGATGAGTACAATATATAAATACTCTAAGAAAAATAATGGCGTGACTTTAAAAATATTAAATCACGTGAGCTTTAATATGGTTCGGAAATTTGAGCTTTCAAAACCAAAAAAATGGGTACCACCTAGATTTTAAAAATGAATCCGTTATGGAGTGTTTTAAGTTGGGTCATTTCTGAAGGAAAAAATAATACGAAAAACATTGAAATAGAAAATACTAATAATTAACTTCTGTTTTATGTCTTTTGCTACCTTAAATATTGGCGACTTTCTATTTCAGAAACATCCATACAGTTATTATTCTGTGTGTACATATATAGAATACTAATATGTCGAGTTCAATTTCCTACTTATGTACATGCCTTCCCCTTACTCGAGAAAAAGACTTCGACCATGTTTCATGCCTATTAAGAAAATATTTAGAATACTTGAAAAACTAAATTGTACGCATATTTAAATTGGAATAATATTGAAAAATACTCCCTCCGTCCCAGTTTTAGAGTCATGTTATGCCATTTCTGTCTGTCCCATTTTAAGAGTCTCATTTAGAACTTACTATATTTGGACATAAAATTTAATCTCATTGTTGATGAGATTTACACTCAAATGTCATTACTTTCGTACAAATAAAACAAAACAAAATCCTAAATATACAAAAAGTTAAAAAGGTTCCACTTTCTCCTACCTCACTTCAATTATTACACACTCCAACAATCACTATCTCACTTCAATTATTACACATTACAACAATTTCTTAAAACCCGTGCCCTAACTAAATTGCACTTATAAACTGGGGGCGGAGGGAGTACATACATTTTGAGAGTGAAAGATGACTTGCCACTGATGAAAGTATAACTTTAGAGCATCCACAACTTGTTTTCTCCTATTAGGCCATCCGCATCCATGTCTCTTATTCGTCTCTTAACCGTCTCATCTCTTAACTATTCATGGGCCCCACTATACTTTTCCAGCTCATCTCTTAACTAAGAGACAACACCTGCATCCCTCCATCTCTTAACCATCTCTTAACTATTCATTCAATTTCATTTTTTATTTTTAATTCCAACAAATTCAATTAATAAAAACACACTTCATTAAATAAAATAAAAATTACAATTTAAAAACCTAAAAAATAAAAAAAAATACATAATTTAAAATACACTAAATTAAACTATAAAAACTACTCCGCCGACGAATCATCATCCCCCGAAGTCGGCGGTGCACCCAAGTTAGGTCGATTCCCTATACCAAGTTGAGCTTTCATATACTCAATTCCGTCCATATGGGCTGAAACTTGGGCGGGAGTCATTTTTGAAAGGTCAGCCATCGTGGCGACCAGGTACATGGACATTAGGGTGTTCGAGCCCGTGGCCGTGCCGGAGCCCGAGCCCTCGCCCGTTTGGCTTGATTCGCCGCGGCCCCTCCGTCTCCCTCTCGCTCTCGCTCTCGCCGCCTTCGCCGCCTTGGTCCCTTGCGGCCGACGCCGTGAACCGGAAGAAGACCACCCTGCATCGGCGTGCCCTCACGTGAGGTGTTGCCTTCCCCGCCATCACTAGACGAGTAGTGGCCACGCGCCGTGTGCTTCATGCGTTTCGAGCCCGACTCGACACCGGCAGCCCACCTTTCAAGGTGGTGGACTTGCGACCAAACATCGACCTACTTGAAATCTTTACCGACGTCGTCTTTGAAGACCCGCAACGCCGCTCTCAGAATGTCGACTCCACTGGCTCCGCTTTGATAATTCGCCGCCTCTGCCCTATATATCGCTCAAAAGTTTTTGACATCTTTGTTGCATCGGTCAATGACTGCGGAGCATCTTCAAGTTGCGAGCAAAGGTGTTCTTCGGCCTTCGTGCGTTGTAAACTTCGGTGACTTTTTTCCAAAAACTCTTGTTGGTTTGTTGATTCCCGACGACAGGATCGTACGAGACGCTGATCCAAGCCTCGTACAGAGCCAACGTCTCGTCTTGGCTGTATGGATGACGGGTGCCGTCCCCCACAACCTCATGGTCGCCCTCTTCCTCCTCGGCATTGACGCCGATCCTGAGCCGATCCTGCCGGAGCCGGAGCCGGAGCCTCCACCTATTGGCCAATCGGGCAAAGTGCCTTCATGCGCCAAAAAATTCTCCGGAATTTGGGATAATCCCGACTATTGCCCGTACCTCTGGGGGGGGAAGGGATGATAGTATGCATCCACATCAAAATGTGGTGTTTGGTATGCCGGCGGAGTGGTCGAGGCTTGGGTGCCCGACGACGAACCGGGAGTACCCAAAAAGTTGTACATGCTCGCCCAATCATCGAACGAGTTCAAGTCGAACCCGCCGGAGCGCCGCCGCTGGAGTTTCCATCGCCGGACATTTTTTCAACAATTTGAGAGAAAGGAATAGATGAGTGTAGTGAATGGAAGAGGAATGAGAGTAGTGTTTGTGTGTAAAATGGTGAATGGAGTATGGAGTATACTTATAGAATAATAAAAGAAAATAAAAAAATAAAAAATAAAAAATCGACCGATGGTTTCAACGGTCTTCTGACCGTTAAATTTTTTTTTATTAACTTCGTATTTTTCGAATTTACAAAAAAAAAATTATTACGTCATAATTCCGACGCCCACTCGCGGGCCGGCGAGTGGGCGTCACGCCATACTCCAGCGCGCGCGTCGTCTCGCCAGCTCGAGGCCGGCCTCGCCGGCACGCGTCGCGCGACGAGATGCCTCGTCTCGAGCGTCGCAACGCTGTCTCGTCTCGTCGAGACGAGACCGAGCCAGCATCGAGTCAGCGATGCGGATGCCCTTACACCTCTACCTCTCGTTACATTATTATTTTCATTTTTTTGGCGCCAAGCCACATTTTACTCTTTGGGACGCTTGCATTTAACATTATCCATTCAAAATACTACATAATAATAATAATAATAATAATAATAATAATAATAATAATAATAATAATAATAATGATAATAATAATATTTATTATTAATTTTTTTATTTTTTATTAATTTACTATACACTCCATCTGTCTCGAATTAGGAGTCATATTTAGTTATGATACAGGTTTTAAGAAATGTAAAGAAAAGTAGATAGAATAAGTTAGTGAAATATGAGTCTCACATATATAGTAATTTTATAATAAAATGTACAATAAGTTGGTTGAATGTGAGACCTACTTATCATTTATGATAAAAGTAAAATAGGATTTTTATCGTGGAATGGACCGAAATGATAAAATAAGACTCTTATCGTGTGACAAAAAGAGTACTATAATTATGAAATAAAAAAAAAATCATCTTCCAATCATTATGATAAATGATAATAGTACATCATAGATTTTTAATAGTAATTTATTGAGTCTGATTGCTAGCTAACAATATAGAGCACTGAGAGAGAACTACGTAAGCCCCAAACAAAACCATGAAAAATTGCAACTAAATACCCGCATCTAAGGACCATTAAAAATATGAATTTTTAAAGGGTATGTATACATCAAAGGAAAAAGTGACTTGTCAATAGAGAATCAGTCTCACTTCCCTAAGGAGAAAAAATAATAAATTTATATGAAAATAAAATAATTCACATTTTCAAGGAGCGAGGATATTTCTCAGTTAGATTGATAATCTTTGACGGTAACTAAGACAAAATAGATTCTACTCTCCATTGGAGTTGTGCACCTGACAAGAATTCCCAAATAGATTGAATAAATGAAAAAACACAAACCAAAACAAAATAATGCTACTCTCAGTTGGATTTGATCCACATTATTGATACTTTCAGGGAATCTATTTCTCATTAGTAGACAAAGACCATAGTCCATATATGAAAACCAATTTAACTTTAACACCATTTTCGAAAGTTGAATTAGTTTGCGCCATATCAAAATCTATAGCCAAATCTTTCAACCAAGTTAAAATCATACAGTACTTCTATCTTTTAAACTGATGTACAAATTAACTGTATCACCAAAATATTAGTAAGAATAAAAAACTTTCTTAAAGCCTTTAACTTTAATGATTCTTTAAGTATTGTTTAAGAGAAAAGCCATACATAGACAATCAAGTTTCTTTTACCATAGCATGAAACTAGCTTCATTATTTTCTTATAACTTTGTTGCGTGTGAAACCACTTTCTTCTTATACATGAAAATGGCTAATGATTCTCTTTCAATTAAACTTGGTGATATAAAGGGATTAATGAAGAAAGAAAGCATGTGGGTGTTGCACTATGACATAGAGAGTACTCTTCTATAAAAAAAATTTAGTTTTACAATAAATGACTACAATGATTATATTTTAGCCAGTGATTTATATAGATAAAATTTGTATATATATAGGTTAATATAATTGGCAAGATCAACATTATCAATCTAATGAATGCTTGCCTAAATCCTAATCACACTCTAAAATATAAAATTAGGAGTAGTTGCTAAGAAATCATGAAAAAGGCATTCTCTTCGCATGTGAAGAAACAATATTAATGAGATCTCCAAATTAAGTGTCTAATGTAAAGTCGAAATCAGATTGCATGTTAATGCAACTGAAAGAAGCAAAAACTATCAGTTTAAAGATTTATCTTCTCTTAATTTGATTGCGGAAAGCTTTTGCGTGTGAGAAAATAATATCGCATTATAGCCAAAAACAAATCACTTCATAGTTCTAATAGACTAAATTAATGATTATAAAATATTTATAAACTTGATTTTGACCTAATTTTGATTTTTGGCGGTTATTATTAGATATCGCAATAGTAAAGCTATTTTTTTATTCATGGAAATAGGAGTATATATGTAAACACATGTGTACTATTTTTTCACATCGAAGAAAATTTGAGTTGTACTAATCGAATTACTCTTAAACCACATTTTATTCTTTTAAACATCCACAGTACCGCCCTAGCCATCGGCCTACCCACCGGCATGCGGCTAGGCGGTCGGCTAGGGTGGTATTGCGACCGCCGAGCCGAGAAGGTGAGAGAGAAACGCTCGAGATCTAGGGCTTGGCTGAGCTGCCAGGTGGTGGCTAGGTGTCTATTGTGCACCGAGCCAATTTTTCATTATTTTAATATTTGATAGACACCAATAATTAAAATTAATTAAATTGGAGGGCTTTTAGGAAGGTTATTGGAAAGACTAGGCTGGGTTGTGGGAAGGTTAGGACATTGGCTAGACAGTGAGAATGACATAATAACGTGACAAAAAGAGTTTTAGGCTAAGCTGTGGCTGGGACATTTCTATTTTGGATAATGTTCGAAATATTAGTAATTGAAAAAGTGTACTTCACATGTCTATTTTAGAATTTTCCTTTAAATATTTTAAAAAGTTAAAATATAGTACTCCCTCCGTCGCACAAAAGATGTCACACTTGTGGGACGACACGAGATTTTAGGAGGTTTTGTTTTGTGTGTTAAATGGAGAGAGAAAATATAATTTTTCTATTCATGTGAGAGATAAATTTTTCCAAATATGGAAATGTGACATCTTTTATGGGACAAACTAAAAAAAAAGTGTGACATCTTTTATGAGACGGAGGGAGTAGTACAATATTGGAGTATCAACAAAAAAAACCCAATAAAATACATACTGTACTGTACAGTAGCAATAAAATAATCCACAAAATATCTTAAAAGTTGGTGAGCGGCTTGAGCTGAGAGTGAGCCGAGCCGCCAAAGCCATGCATCCGACAATAGCCAGCTGGCGATCAAGACATGAGTCAGCGCTATTCTGGCAGGTATCTACGTGGCGGGACTTCATTGGATGAGAAAGAGACGCTCATTAACCTTGGCGGCGGGCCCCACAGAAACCAGGCAGTGGAAGTGACCCGTAAGCGCATTTTGTATCATAGCGTGGAAATGACGATTCTTAGATAGCATAGTATGGACCGTAGTTTATATATACGACCAAGTCACCCTACAATATACGCCACATAAATCCTTCTATAATGCTTCATAAAGTATAAGATAGATCACATCATTTGCTCCCTTTTATGTTGATATTTTCATAAACATGAAAAGTCAGTCAACCTGCATTTTTTGTGGAGTGAAAGCACCTCATAAACTTGATGATCACCAAATATTTATCTGTATCATTATACATGGAGTGATGGAGGAGAGGTTAATTTGCAAGAACTAAAGTACTAGTATCCTTCTAATCCACAGTAGTGTCATTTTGCTATTATGATACTACGTTCTGTAATAATTGAGTCATTTCCTTTTCTAGCAACAGTCAATACATTTCTTTCTCTTATTTTATTCTCTCTTGACCTCTTTATCTTTTTCATTTTTTACTTTATTCTGCCTTTGCTTATCTCACTTAACATAATTTTTTTTAAATCACGTGATAAAAAGAAATGCATCTACTACTATGGAATGGAGAGAGTATATTACGTTGAGAGAAGAGTTAAAATTGTGTATAAAGTTAAAGGGATCGGATAGGGAATGTGAATGGAACATATATATAGCTCAAGTGTAACATTCTTTTACAAAAGGTTTGGCGAACACATGTTCACACGAGTCTTCATAATTACTTGGTAATCAACTTTTTGATATTTGTGGATGATATTTTATTGCAACTCATTCGTTTATCTTATTTGATTATATGATTTTTAGATTTTGGAAATTAATAATTCTTGATTAGTGATTAATAAATTAGTACTATAATGGAACATAAAAGGCACCCTCTATTGCATCCGGATACACAGTTATATCCAAACTATAATTCTAGTAGTACTAACTAATAAGTCCACATGGAATATGACTGACCTGCACCAATCGGCAACCACCCAGTAAAAATAATAATGAAAAAGATTAATCTATATAATATTATATAGATCATAGTTGAAGCTAGAAATTTAAAGATGAGGAATTCTATGAAAAAATATTGATATTGTAATATATTTCCAATTATTAAAGAATTAATGCCTCTTTCATTTCAATTTTGAATTTTTTTTAATTCCGTCACAATCTTTAACGTCTATCTTTTTATTAGACGTTTTCAATATGTACAAACTTTTAAACTTTAAAATTGAACGAGGGCTTTTGCAATAGTACATGATTTGAGTTCGAGGTTGCCAGCTCATATTTTGAATTATTGGTCGATCACCAGTAGTTTGTACAATATCCAATTGAAATAATTTATGACTAGATGTCCCATAAAATTGAAAATGATTTATTTACATTGAAGATGTGAGGATGCAATTAATAAATGTCAAAAGTTGAATTAAAACTGAAAAAATGGCCATGATCAATGACTTTCTTAATCAAAGAATAACGTTTATTAAACTGCATTTTTGTTTTTATGTGCGAACCTCAATTAATTTCGCTTTTATATGCACTCTCTATCATTGCGAAAGTTTTCATTTAGTTTAGCTTATTCAAATTGGAGTTCTATACTAGACCAATATGGGTTTGTTAATTATTTCCGAGACTAAACTACATAACCAATCTATGTAAAGTAACCAACAAATTAACAAAGGTACAGTAGTGGAGTACTATATTTCACACAAAATGTTGTCTATTTTTTATTTTCACTTCTCAATCAAAATCAGTCTCATAATAAAAAAAATGAAGGTTACTCCTAATTGGTTACTCACTTTTATAGTTTTTATTATTCTCTCTCCTATTTCATTTATACTTTCCCGGTTTCCCTACTTCTCTCATAGTTATACTTTATTCATTTTACCTATACTTTACCAATCTAACTTTAAAATTTGGCCATATTTAGTTGCTGGAATTTGTCCGAAAAAGTAATCTGATTCCTTATATTTTAAATTTATATTTCTGTTTCTGTTTTTAATCAAACTGGAAAAATAATCAGAATTCAGGAACAAAAAAAATTAGTACAACTTTTCAGGATTTAGAATCCTAACTTTTTTTAGGTATTCTCTTTCCAAGTTTTATGATTCTTACATATTTAATACAATATATTATTATTATTATTACTATTATTATTATTATTATTATTATTATTATTATTATTATTATTATTATTATTACTACTACTACTACTACGATTATTATTATTAAACACAATATTTAAAAATAATTTAAAGTTATAAATCATATTTAATTTCAATATAATAAATAACTATAATTATATTTATCATAATTATAACTATATTATTATAATATTTATATATAATTGTTATTATCATAATAGTATTTAATAATGTATTAAATAATTAAAATATAATTATAATATAAATTATATAATAATAATAATAATAATTATTATTATTATTAATTATTACTATTATTTTATAATTTAATAATTAATCAATGAAATCGTAGTGAAATTTAAATTAAAAGATTTATTTAATTATAATATCTGTAAATATTATAATTATAATAATAATAAGATTATTATAAACATTTATGATTATAATACTCCATGTAACTATTATGACAATTATATTTATTATATATTATGATTGATGATCCATATTTAAACTATCCATCGTAATAATAAATAAAATAATATAATTATTATCATTTGTAATTAATAATTTATTAAAAAATTTATATTATTATTTTTAAAAATAATAAAAAATACTAGTACCATATATTCTTAGTTTGGATTTTAAATAAAATATAAAATCTTGATATTCTCCAAACACTGGAAAATAAAGTTATTAGGAATCACATTCCCGAGATTCATTTTCCCAAGAATCATTTTCCTTTCCAACTTTATTTTCCCGTGAATTAAATATGGCTTTGTATCTTCTATCATTAAAATTATTTTTAATGGATGGAGGGAGTACATGATATGCTTGACCAATGATTTGGCCTCTTAGCCCATTAAGGGCATAAAAAAATAATTTTGTTAGATTTTGTCTCGCCCCTCACACCAGCCCCCTTACTATTTTTATTGTTTTTTTTTTATTATGGGTTGTTTGATTTGTAAGATTGTATCTCATTATTAAATATATATTATGTTTGTTTTATTAGATTAACTCTCACAACTTAATTCTAAATAAATAGATATATGATAATTAGTCATAGTCACTCCTCCTACATCTAAAATAATCACATAAATTAATTATAAATAAATAATTATATAATAACAAGTAATGCCAATCAAACAGTACATGTAAGTGTTACTCCGTTGATAGCATGTTCTTTTCCTTTACTTTATTTTGTTGCATGCACAATTTAATTATAGAAACGAAAATTTCAACTAAATCCGGCAAAGATGAATTCAACCAATTAATGAGCAATCATGCACATGGAAATATGTGAAAATATTATGAAATATGATTTCAGATAGAGTACGTGCTAAAATTGGTCCTGAACATATGACTATTTTATGTTTTTAGTGCTAAACTTTATCTTTTAGATTTTTTGGTCCCGAAAATATGAAAATTTAATCATTTTGATCCTCCGTCTGATTTCCGTTAAAAACTAACGGTCAACGGGTTTTAATCCCGATTTTGACAAATTAAATTTTTAATTCTGATTTTTTTACTTCCTAATTATTTTTATAAATATCCTTTTAAAATTAGAATTAAATAATCAATTAAAATTAGGATATTTATAAAAAATAATTAGGGAGTGCAAAACTCCAATCGGCGGCGGCATTGCGGCAGAGGTGTGGTCGGCCATGGAAGAAATGGGCGGCGTGGCAGCACGTGGACAAGAACAGAGACCTTCATGCCGCTGAAGCAACTGCCATTGCCGCAGATAAAGTAGTACCTCTTGGCCTTGTCGAGGAGTATGAAATCCTTGCCGCTGCTCCAATTTCCGGTGGCCCCCTCCGTCGTGCAGTTATCGTAAACCGTCTGGTTCACCTCAAACACATTGTACTGCGTTTTCTGGTACCTAAACGCTGCAACATTTGAAAATAGGATTAATTAATTAAGGAAATAGAAATAAAGGGGGTGGGGAATTAGTTACACGTACAGATGAGGTCGCCGACGTAGAAGGTGTGGTTGTTGGTCCAGAGGGTGTAGTTGAGGCCGGGATTCCAGACCTTGTTGGCGCCGACGATGTGGTCGGTGGCGGCGCTGGAGGACACCAGGAGGAGGACCACGGCGGAGGCGAGCTAGAGGAGAGGGGCTGCTGAGCTGGACATTTATAAAAATAATTAGGGAGTAAAAATTCAGAATTAAAAGTTTAATTTGGTCAAAATCGAGATTAAATTCGTTGACCGTTAGTTTTAACGGAAATGTTGACGGGAGGACCAATTGTGATCCGATTTGAAATGTGCAGGACCAAAATGATCAAATTTCCATATGTTCAGGACCAAAAAATCCAAAAAATAATGTTTATGACCAAAAACGTAAAATGACTATATGTTCAAGACTAATTTTGGCATTTAATCTTTCAGATAAAGTTAATTTACTAGACTAGTTATTTGCTTCAATTTCTAGTTACGTAAATGGTAATGCCCAGGTCAGGGACAAAGTTAGGAATTTCACGGGTCTAAGATATTGTTAAAAACTAAACCTCCGTATCATATTAAGTGTTACATTTAGTGTGGGCACGGATTTTAAGAAATGTAAAGAAAAATGAGTTGAATAAGTTAGTGGATTATGAGTCTCATTTATATATATTAATTTTATAATAAAATGAGGTCTATTTATTATTATGGTAAAAGTAAAATGTGACTCTTATTGTGGGACAGATCAAAATGATAAAATGTGACAATTATCGTGGAATGGAAGTAAAGTAGTATGACTTTTTTATGTTGATGTTTCCGAAAGCCATTATAGCATTGGTAGTAGGATTTGTACGAGAAATATAACCAATAAGAGAGAAGGAATTATAGGATACAAATAAAAGGATTATTGAGTAAAGAGCAATAGACATAAATTACGGTGCAAATTCAAAATTGATAAGGTACTAGTACTAACTAATAAGTGGGAATAATTAGTTGTAAGTGATAAAAACTAAATATAGATAAGGTGGTTGCTGAGTGAAGAGAATTAGAGGTGTAAATTCAAAAAAATAAAAAGAAATAAAACAGACTTAATAGAAGTGTACATTAAGATATAAATAAAAAATGTATAAATAATATAAAAACAGGTGTGATCAAATACTAACTAATTTATAGTAATAACTAATAACTAATAACTAATATGAGTTTTGTATGTTAAAAATATCAACATAAGAACATAAATTTATCAACATTCTTGTGTTGATAAACTTATGTTTTTATATTAATATAATTATATCGTTGTATTGATAATTTTAATACACAGAATTTAAAGTTATTAGTTATTACTGTAAATTAGTTTACGCACTAACAAAACCTCATGTAACATATAAATAATGATAAGTTGATAACTCAGCACCTAATTCTTGTAACATTGCAAAATTCCCAATTACGCCATATAAATAATGATAACTCAGCACCTATTCTTGTAACACAGACAAATTTCCAAATGCGCCGTAATTTTTCAATGTTCCTTCCGTCCTACTCTCTCCGTCCGCCATTAAGAGTCTCATTCCTTGGCAACACGGACTTTAAGAAATGTTAAAAAAAGTGGGTGAAAAAAAGATTAGTGGAATAAGGGTCTCACTTGTATATATTAGTTTTAAATGAAATGTGAGTGAAATGAGTTAGGTGAAGGTGGAACCCTATTACCATTTATCATAAAAGTGAACCGAGACTCTTATTCGTGGACGGACTAAAATAGAAAAACGGGACTCCTATTCGCGGATGGAGGGAGTATAAAAATAAAAGTATGCGAAATGACACGGAAAATAATATACAATCGGTAAAGTAAGAGGGAGGAGGAAAAGAAAAGTTATAGCGGTATTAGTCAGGGACCGAACCAGAACTTAAAATGAGCCGGTGCTGAAACTTAATGACAAATACGGTAGGATACGCGATGCTTCTGGAATATCCTGCAGTGGCTTGTCTTCTCTAGCAGTCTGCAATGGTTTTTCTAGAATTTTTGATCTGTGAATTCAAAGAAAATATTACCCCATACAAGTATACTAATATCTTGATACTCATATCTTAAGAGTTCGCAAGTTGAGTTATTAAAATATTAATTTTACATAATTATGGTACTCCAACCATCTGCGATTACTCGTCCTACTTTAATTCAGTTTTAAATATTACTCCCTCCGTCCACGAAAATTTGTTCCAGTTTTTTATTTTCGTCCGTCCCCCAAAATTTGTCCCATTTCACTTTTACCATTTTTGGTAGTGGACTCATATTCCACTAACTCATTCCTACTCACATTTTATTATAAAACAAATATATAAAAGTAGGACCCACAATCCACTAACTTTTTCAACTCACTTTCCATTACATTTTTTAAAACTCGTGCCCGGTCAAACCGGGACGAATTTTCATGGACGGAGGGAGTAATAATGTAAATTTAAATTTGTAGAAAGAATTAGTAGTAGAATGTAAACCATTTTATATATTAATTTTATAATAAAGTATGAGTAGATTGTGGGTTTATGATACGGTCCTACAACCCGAACAACCTCAACCGGCGGTAGACGGGGGAAGTGCACCAAGTAGGCGTAGTGAAGAACCGTCCATTGCAAAGTCGAAACCTAAAAGGAATGTGCGACCGCCGGAGAGACTTGGAGATTACGTCTCCAGATAGTTACCTTAGTTAGTTATTTGCTTTCTTTTTAATTATTTAATTTTACTTTTCCTTTTTGAACAATGATATTTTATTATTTATTTTTGCATTGAGTCGAGCGTAATTATAAGCTCCGTTTCGGGTTTTCTTTGTTGATTCTTTCCGGAGATGAATAGGATTAGGTCGAATCAACTCTAGAGTCCTTAGTCTATAAATAGGGCTTTTGTTCAAATTCTCGATTATGAATAAAAATATTATTTGCCCACATATCTTGTGATTTGTCTAAAAACCTAGTTCTCACGCTGCCCGACGAATCACCGCGCACAGCTTGAAACTATTTCATCCGCCGACCCCACGATCGGGCGCCGGAACTGTTACTCAGATCGTCGAGAGACTTTCGGCGATCACCGTTAAGGAGGAGGTCCTTAACAGTTTATCAAAATTAATAAGGATAAATAAATATGCATTGACAGATAAAACAAAAATAAAATATGAGACGAATAATTTCGAATTAAAAATTATTAAATAAGTTGATTAATATGAGATATTATTATATTAATAAAAATAATAAAAATTTAATTGTAGTAATTAATTCTTAAAACAATTTTAAAGATGGAGGAACAAATAGTACTCCCTCCGTCCCAGAACACTATACACTATTTTGTTTTTCGTCCGTCTATAAAGAGTATAAACATTCCAATTTTGGAAACTCTCATCTCTCTAATGAGGTGAGACTTATTCTCCACTAACAATACTTAAAAAACTTTCTCTATCTATCGCTCTCTTACTTTATCAATAATGCATTAAAACTAATACCCAACCCAAAGTTCATACTCTTTGAGCACAGAGAAGGTTAATATATTCTTAAACTATAACACTAAACTTGGTATCTGTTACCTAGGTATCTCTCCCTTCTCTCCTCTCTCCCTTCTGCATCTTCTTCCTCCATCCATCTCTGTAAATAAACCCAAAAACACTACAAACAAATCTGGGAGGACAACACCAGCCAAGTCTTGCTGGAGCGACGGCTTGGCCTATGCTATCTCTGTTTCTGGTGTTAGTGGATAGTATGACCAATATTATTAGTGTTTATTGAGTTGTAATGGTGGGCCATAGTGTTATAAGTTGTAAATAAATTGATATATATGAGTAATGAGTTGGGGACAACTTTACATAAATGAAAATGCTCATATTTTTAGGAGATGGACGATAATGGAAAGTGCGCATATTTTTATGGGATGGATGCAGTAACAATTATTATATACACATATACTCCATCCGTCCCTAAAAAAATAGACAATATTTGAAACGACACAGGTTTTAATACAATTGGCAAAGTAAGAGAGGGATAGAAAGAAAAAGGGATTGGAGTGTTGTTAGTGGAAAATGAGATCCACCTCATTAGAGAGGTAAAAGTTTCCTTAAATAGAATTAGTCAATTTTTAAGGAACATCCCAAAATGACAAATGTGGTCTATTTTTAAGGGACGAAGTAGACATGCTCACAGTTCAAAAACCGGCGGTTTGGTCTATTTTAAATAGAATTGGTCTATTTTTAAGGGATATCCCAAAACTATCGAATAATTATGAGCAACATGCAACATTCAAAAAACTGGCGTTTTCGAGCCGTGAACCAGAACCGTTAAATTACATGTCGGGCCGGTTCAGGTTCATGCCTTTTTTGGATCGTGAACTGCCGGTTGAACCGAAACTGACGGTTTTTGAACCATCAACATGTCTACTTCGTCCCTTAAAAGTATACGACATTTGTCATTTTGGGATGTACCTTAAAAGTAGACCAATTTCATTTAACAAAACTGTTTTCTATCTAACGAGGCAGGTCTCATTCTCCACTAAAAATACTTCAAGTACTTTTTCTTTCTATCTCTCTCTTACTTTACCAGTCGTACATTAAAATCCGTGTCATTTCAAATATAGTCTATTTTTTAGGAACGGAGGGAGTATGTTATATTGCTCGTTCTATTATCAATTGGTTTTGGAGGGAACATTAATAAGATTTGATTAGTGATCCCAAGTGTGAGCTTCAATGAATATGATTCACGTATGCTTTGCCACATTACCTGTAAATCCAACAAAATTTGTGTTTCACAAACAAAAGAAGGTACTACCACCATGCTGCATTTTTTCTTCTCTATTTTATTTAGACATTTGATGTGAAAACGAAAGCATTAATACATTGAGACATTGAGTCTACAAGCAAAGAAGCAGAAACGATTATAAAGAGAGATTACTAGAAAATTAAGCATTAATTAATCAAACATACATAAATTCAGCATTGTCTTGGAAGGTTACGGCCACACTTTTTGGGCAACGCCATGGCTTTAGCTGGATCTATTCCGAAGCTTTTGAACTGCGCCTTGTAGTTGCATAGGCACCGCAGGTTGGCCTTCTTCATCACCCCACAGCACTCCTTCGTCGGCCGCGGCGGAGCCTTCCCGGTTATCGCCGGGAGGCACTGCGCCAGCTCCGACACGCCCACGTTGCATATGGTCGACGGCGTGGCTGTCGCGTACGCGCTGCCGTCGGCCATTGCGGAGACGGCGAGGAGCGCGAACGCGCATACTAGGAGGAGGTTGAAGGTGCTTGAGTTGGACATTCTGTTTGATTGGTAGTACTTGTTGATCATTATATTGGTGGTTATTTATAGAGGAATTGGTGAGAATCAATTGAATTGTTTAATGGTGTATGAGGGTTGTAGGTTCATGTGAGCTTTGTTGGTTTGTCAATGTAGCATTAGGGATTGTGGATATAAAAATGGATGGAATTTGAGCCCGTGGGTTTGCGAGAACAAACATCACATGCACCCCATTTTGCATGCTTAAATTTGCGCATAATTTATGGCATTGTGTCTCTCAACTAATCCATCGAAAATGTTAGTATTTGTTAGTGTAACATTAAAACTAAGTGAAATGTAATCGCTTTTAGTGGAATAAATGGAGTATTATGACCCAAAAACAAATTTGTGCGTGCATGTTCTAATAATCCTTCATTTAAACATGTTATTTCTAGCAATCAATATATGTAGTAACAATAGTTTGTGTATTAAAAAATATGTTTCATCCGTCCATCAACTCTAATCACATTGGTGGATAACACGAATTTTTATTAATGTGAAATTGATAAGTGCGTAAACATGATATTTAAGCATTGAGAAGCGATCCACTTTTGTATCTTGCAGCGATTGCAGGGAAGTCCGTTATGACAACGTAACCTTCTTGCCTCTCTGATATTAAATCCGGGCTTGCTTTAAAGTGTCCAAAACCACATCGGTCACGCCTAAACCTTGCTTCACAGAAGATCTACTCACAAATTGCCAAAAACTCAGATAACTAAATTAATTTGCCATCATTTTTGGCCTAACATCTGGAAAGCAAATCCCTATCCCATCCGTAGCTTTACCAAATCTTTCAAACCAGTCTGCACTGCCAAAAAACAGGCATTTAAACTTGAATCCGGAAATAGTACTTACCACAATTTAGAGGAGCAAATGTATATCGCATTGTAGAGGAGTTTCTAGAAATTTGTTTATTCGAGCTTGCACGCTCTGTACCCTTTTTATTATGGTTCACGTTGTATGATTATTTGTCTACTTCATTCATTTCTGTGATTTGCTAAATTTCTTAATAAGTACTATGATTATATGAGACAAGTTTAATTAATTCAACTAAGCTGATCATCAATAAGAGTAATTACTGGAGCATCTTATATTTCTGTAGTGATTTATAACATTAGTCCTGATTATGTAATTCAGTCATTGGCACAGTTTGTTTCAATTTCTATTAATGTCATCTTGTGCCACATGGTCACGTGTTCGAATGACTATATCAATTTTTCTATGAACCAGAGAATTCCGTTTTAGGAAATTTAATTATGCAATTTTTAAACTTTATAAGTACAAACACATTTTATTTTAGTACTAATTTTTATGATTTTTCATGAAATAATTTTATTATTTAATTTTGTTAAGTGGATGATACTTAAAAAATTAAAATTATTTGAAGGAAAGGTAGGGGAAATGTATTAAATTGGATCTTTCGGTGAGTTAAACCAATTGACATTTTTTTGGTCTCTGTTAAAAGACTTGATGCTGATGAGATCTGTTAGAAGAGAGAAAATAATGATTTTGTATATGCACATTAATTTGAACGCTCCTACGTTTTTGGGAAGAAAAATTGTTAGAAATTTATGAGTAAAAAACCTTTATATATTAATAATCGATAGATTATCTCAAGGACTCAACTGGAATGGCAAGCATATGTATTACACTAGTAGTTGTTTCAGAACAGTTGATAAAGAATGAAACCTGCACACCTCTCTTTACAATTGGGAGGTTCAGTGCATGACCTACCATATCACAAACTAGCAAATACCCATATCAGAAAATACATTAACGTTGCAACGAGAAAGAAATCTAACATATTAGGTGACGAGATGAGTTGGAATTGTATTCATAATTTACCAACACCATGAATTTCTCGCGACACAATCATAAGCCTAACCAATCATAAGAGACAAGCCATAGAACCTTCTTTACAGGAAGAACACCATTCAGAGGAGTAATGTCAGGATACAGTGTGTTAGGATTAACATCATCTATCTGCAATCTACAACAAGAAGAAGAAATAAATGGCATTATTACACATTGATTTTAAGAACTTGAAACAATAATATCTGAATAAATTTAGTTGTGCAACTAAGTTTATTAGGAGGAGAATACCTCAAAATATCTGGAGGCATGGCAGAAACCGGGAAACAAAAAAACAAAGAACAATGAAGCAAAGAAAACAAAGTATAACTAAGACTTCTTTTGTTGTCAGCTAGTTTAAGTTAGTATGAGAAAACCAGGACTCTGAAAATTTGAGCAGAACGTGGAAACAGGGACCTTAAGGGACTTTCTCATATTTCATTTCTACCAATTTGGGCCCGTCAAGATTTGAGCCATAATTGGCCACATATCTCATATGTTCCCTCTTGTTTAGTATACTAGAATTGGCCCAAGAATTGATCCAAATATTATATAAAATAAAGACTTAATTATAGATTGACAATTTTATCCCTCCAAGCGGAAATGTGGAAAAGTGAAAAAGTGAAAAGGTGGGGCAAATGTGTAAAACCAAGTCCATTTCTTGGTGCACTTTTCAATGCACATCCAAATCTTACCTATTTTGCAAGATTCAATTCTTCCTCAATTGGTATGAATAGTGCGGACCCCACCTCAATCGTAAGGCCCTCAACAATTAATTAGTGGAAAGTGAACACAAGAATTGGCCAATTCTTCCAAGAATTGGCCAATTCTTTCAAAGTGAACACACCCTAAAAAGATATTTGATTACAATTCCAAACAGGTAGCAGAAGTTCTGTTATGATATCATTTATGATTTAAAAGAATAATTTTTGTAGTGATAAAAAATTAAGACTTGGGAAGACTTACCAGTCAGATCTCTTTGTCACGATTTCTTGAACAAGTGGCGTTGTGCCAACATCTCTGGTACCTCCAACGCTGAGATGCTTTCACAGCCAAGAAGCTCTCGTAATTTTTCATCGCACAAGATTGCGGTTGAGTTCAAAGGATCCTAGAGAAGCAAAACAGAGAAAAGTTACTTTAGATCATAAAAGAGAACATTTTCTGTGACGAAAAGCAAAAAGAAATAATGGAGAAAAGGAGTAAGCAAGGATGGAAGGGAGTTCAATTCAATAAAGTATGATTCTGCAGTAGGCAAACTGAGAAAAAAATCACAGAACAAAGAGATAACCAACACGGAGTACTAGAAGATTACTTTCTTGTTCCAGCTCACATATCAGGGTTTTTTCCATTTAAGCTCATTACAAACAGCATTAACTTGGAAAGTTTGAAGTGAGGAATATGCCAAAGACACGGATAAATTTGAAAAGAAAAAGATGTTAAATTCGCTCCTTCCAAAGACACAAGCAAGAAGCCAAAATCTACTTGAGTATGTAACAGGTTCGATTTAGTACAAGGGGGAAAAATAACTCTTTGCAATCGAAAAGAGAAATATAACCATTGACTCAGTGACATACCTCAAGTTGGTGGGCCTTTATATACTCCCACATTTGCCTCAACACTTCAGCTTGTGACATCTCCCTCTCCTCAGTTCCAAAGAAACTGGCAAGTGCTTCAGATATTACCACAATTGGAACTGGGGCATCAGTTGATTCACTTCCTGATTCCACTTCAACCTTCTGCCTTTTAGCATCTTGGGCCATCTGTTCTGCAAAAATGAGATTCATTTTAATAAATTTATTAGGATCAGAAACTATCAGAAAGACCACAGGATGGATTTTGACACTTAAAGATTCATACTTGTAGGCTCGAGCGCAGTTATATGTTTAGCTAGCAATTTATTCATCTTGAACATGTCGGTACAGTCAGTCTCAAATACCAAGCGGAGCTCATCGTTACAAATTATCTTCCTTTTATTGTTTGGGTCTTGAAGATTGTGTTTCCTAATGTACACCCACAACTGTTTCACGATCTGCGAAAAAATCTAGTTTTAGGAAGAATATATTTTTCTGGATGAAATATAGGTTCTCAACTTCTCATACCTCAGTCCTCGGCAAGGATGGCTGGCCTACAATGGCTTGAAGCAATGGAGAAACATTGCATAGTTTATTCAGACCACCTGGCCCACCTCTTCTTTTTTTCCCTGTCGATGCACTGCAACAAAGTGGAAGAATATAGCTAGCATTACGCCAAATGATGATTAGCATTAGTGGATTCCTTTCATGGAAAATATTAGTACTATACATCAAGCATCAACAAAAACTTCAGATAATAAGGCTGTGTTTGGTACATGGAATTGGAATTGGAATTGGAATTGGAATTGGAAATCCGGTGTTTGGTATCATAAAAATTCTTGGATTTGGAATGAATTATAATTCCAAATCCTCCAATTCCACAATTTGAATTCCATATCAAAAGTAGTGGAATTCCAAATATTTATTAAATTACACACACAGAGCACACATTCACACACACACACACACACACAGCACACATTCACACACACACACACACACTCTGCACACACAAACGCACACACACAGCACACATTCACACACACCCACATTGCACACAAACGCACACACACACACACTCTGCACATACACACAGCACACATTCACACACACTGCACACACATTCACACCCACACACAGCGCACACATTCACACCCACACAGCACACATTCACACACACAGCACACACACACAGCACACATTCACACGCACACTGCACACATTCTTACACACATTCACACACACTACACACATTCACACACACACATACACTGCACACATTCAAATTTTTAAATTCAATTCCATATCAATTATTTCATTTTACCAAACAAAGGATTTGGAATTGAATTAGAATCCTTCCAATTCCGTGTACCAAACGGACCCTCAATGTCAATGAAAATGCATAGCCGCAAAAGGGGAATAAGAATTAATCACAGAAAATGATTCCAAACGGTGTTTACCCCTTCAGTTCAGTCAACAGTGAACCCACTAAAATGCATTACAGCGAAACCCTTGATTTAATGTGCTAAAAGATTACCACAATTCGTCGGTATGCTGTGACAATTCTACAGCTAAGAGAATATCTATACAAAACCAAAATTAAATTATGTAGATTCTAAAACTCACACTCACTCCCACACTAAGGTAGAATTCTATAAAAAGAAAAAGGGAAAACAAAATGATCTCTTTAGTAGGTGAGGACTTGAGGAAAGCTTATCCGAAAGGCAGCCCCAATTTCCACACCAACCAAACAAGAAACAACCTTTGTCCCAAAATTTTAGGAAACGCACCTCTCTTTAGCAGGGGGAGCGGCAGAGGCGGTGCTGGGGGTGTTTACGGCCGAGGACGGAGACGGCGGGTGAGGAGGCAGCGGGGGAGGGGGGCGGAAGGCGTAACCCTGGGCAGCGGAGAAATTGGGAGGGAAATTAGGGTTTTGATGGATGGAGAAATGGTCCTTGGGGTGCTGAAAGTGGGGCATGAAATTGGAGTGGAGCAGGTGGAAATGGTGGATCTGGCTACGAATGAAGTCGATTTTGTGAAGCAAGTTGACGCCGAGTTTGGACTGGAGCTGTTCAACGACGGCGGTAATGGTAGTAAGGGCGTTAGTTTCGCGAAGGAGACAGTCCAGCGCCTGTGCAATTTGATGATCCGTGACCGCCATTCCCGCCGGCGGCGCTGCTGCTGGCCCTCTTTCACTCATAAATTCGCCAATTTTGCTCCTCCAACGCTGTCGCCTATCGCTGCTGCACTACCAAAAATCTGTCTCTCTCTCTTCTCCTATCGCCTTTTGCGACTCTCTCTCTGAACAATTTATGTATTTTAAAGCATACTCCCGTAAGAGCATCTCCAATGCTATTAGGCCAGCCATAGGCCAGCCTCTTTCTCTGTCACGTCACCAGCACTAAAAATCCACCTGCCACATCAGATTTAGGCCAGCCATAGGCCAGCCACAAAAAAAATAATTCAAAATATACTACATTTACGGAATTAAAATTACGATTAAATTACGGAATTAAATTTACGAGACATATACGGGAAAATTCATTAATTGCATTTAAAAAGGTACATAGATAAAAAAAAATTAAATTTAAAAAGGTACATAATAAAGAAAAAAAACTATCGCCGTACAATCCTCCGTGCCTACAACTCTTCAATTATATCCTTTTGGAGTTAAATCTGAGCATCCACTTGGCACATGTTGGCAAATTCCTTGAGTCGGTCGGCTTCATCGAGAGGTACCCCACGTCGTACACTAGGGGTGGCCGCTCCGTGGCTTGGACCGGCTTCATCATCATTGGCTCAACTAGTCAGTTGTACGCCTTCGTCTTCGACGATCATGTTGTGCAGGATAATGCAGGCGTACATTATCTGGGAAACGCATCCGACATCCCACAAACGCGTTGGACCCTTAATTGCCGCCCATCGAGACTGGAGCACACCAAATGCGCGCTCCACGTCCTTGCGCGCCGACTCCTGTCGTTCCGCAAAGTAGGCCTTCCTTTCATCACTTGTTTGCTCGATCGTCTTCACAAAGACCGGCCACCGAGGGTATATCTCATCCGCCAAGTAGTAGCCCATATCATGCCGGTTGCCGTTGGCCACAAATGAGACGGCTGGACCGACGCCCCGGCACTTCTCGTTGAAGAGGGGAGACGAGTTCGGGACGTTGAGGTCGTTGTTCGACCCGGCTACCCCAAAATACGCATGCCGATCCACAGCTCGTAATCGCCTACGGCCTCGAGGATCAACGTGGGATTCTTTGACTTGTAGCCGGTCGTGTAGGCCCCCTTCGAGGCGAGTCGGGCGGTTCTTCCACTCCCAATGCATACAATCTATGCTTTGCCTAACATCCCGGGGAACCCATGCTTCTCCCCGTGCATCCGCAGCAAATTCGACAATTTTCGGGAGTAGGGCTTGAGAAATCGCTCACCGCAGAAAACGTTTATCACGCCCCCACGAAATTCTTCGGACATTCCCGGGTGCGTCGACTCACCAATGTGGAGGTACTCATCCCACATGTCTGTCGCGCCTCCGTAGGCCAACTACCTGATTGCCGCCGTGCACTTTTGAATAGGGGTGTGGCCGGGTCCCGCCAACCGCATCGTGCCTGAAGCGGAAACACGATATCGACGCTCTAATGCGCCAACGATGCGCATAAACAACTCACCGCGCATTCTAAAACGCCGCCGGAACATGTTGGCGGGAAAACCGCGGGTTCTACGAAAAGTAGTCGTCGTACAGCCCGCCGATGTGCGGCGGCGTGATCCCGATCAATCACTGCTCGGCGGTGGATAACCCGTGGAGGGCGAGGTATCGCCTGCTGTTCCACCCTACGCATGTACCGCTTCATCTCGCGGTTCATGTAGGCATTCATAGCCTCGTTCATCCTCCGTTCGTACTCCCCACCACTACCACCACTACCACCACCGCTACCACCCGCGTTACTCATCGCTCGATGATGCTCTTGTACAGAAAGTTAGAGAGAGAGAAAACTCGTTAAAACAAGTGGTGCAAATGAAAATGAAACTAAAATCGTGTTTATATAGGTTTTTAAAATAATAATAATAATAATAATAATAATAATAATAATAATAATAATAATAATAATAATAATAATAATAATAATATTCGGCGTTGGCCGATCGCTGGCCAATCGGGCCGCCACAATGGCGGCCAGCGCATCGGCTAGCGCATCAGCCAGCGCCCACCAATCGGCCAGCCCACGCCGATCGGCTCGCCGGTTAGCCGCTCGCCTGCTCTAATGGATCGGCTAGCGATCGGCCAGCGCGACGAACTAGCCGACCATTGGAGATGCTCTAAATATGTGCAAATTAACGTGACAATAGAATTAAGACAAAATTAGTTTAATAAAAGAGAGAAAAAAAAAATACTAATAGTTAAACTAATATTAGTAAAAAGGGAGACTCACATTATTAATATTAATATTTAATGGTAGTAGAAGTTATAAATAAATTGATGTATATGGATAATAAATTGAGATAACTTTTCAAAAAATAGAATGCATATATTTTTATGAGATCGGATGAAGAAAGTGCCCATAATTTTATGGGACAAAGAGAGTATATACCTACTTTACTTGGGAAATTAATTACAGATTAAAAGATAGTACTCTCTCCATCAAGGTAGTTGAGACATTTCTTTTTTATACAGGATTTATGAAATTGATTTGTTAAGGATTAACATAGAAAGAGTAAACTAAGAGAAATAATAAAGTAAGAAAGATGAAGAGAGAGTAAAGTAAAAGAGAGAATAAATTTTTTTACCAAATAATAAGATGACTCAACTATCTTGTGATAGAGGGAATACTACGTACTATTCCCTCCATGCTATTTTTGGTTTATCCTAACCAAGTACTCATTACTAAAAATATAAATGCACGTATCTCTACTTATCTCTTTCTCTTATTTTATTTATTCCATTTAATACACAAAATAAAAGTGACATAGAATCTTATATCACCTAAATAAGGGGGCATCTTTTTTAAAACGGAGGAAGTATTAACTATCTACGAAGTGGTGGTCATGTGGGTTCCACCCGACGACCACTACCCCCAAATGAAATACTGTGATGACTTGTTCTATTACTCAGTTGATAATGTAGAAAACTTGCGCTCATTTGCTTTTAGACATTAAATACTTGAAAAAAATATTTTTTCCCATTAATTGATAAAATGCATGAAGAGTTTTTACATATATACAAACAATTCGTAACATATAGTATTACAATACACAAACTCTGAAAGGAGGAAGTTTTTTTTTCTTTTTATAAAGAGGATTAATAATGGTTACATATTTACCTTCATGATGATTCGAACCTCAATTTATTAAATAGAGGAGAAACTTCTTACTAACTAAGTTTGTGTTTATCGTAGAGAGAAAGTTAAAATGGGATTTAGAATGTTGAAAACTAACACCACATGGGAAGAAAAATTAAATTTGATATAGAAGTTTTACACAAGAGTGACTGTAATTAATTAGACTAATTAATTTCTAATGAAAACAAACTAAAATTTTGCTTAGTATCTTTACAAAAGTGACTATGTTTAATTTTTTATAATAGTGATAACTTTGTTCATTTTACCATATAGTTCGACTATACCGTACGTATTCGAACTCATTTATACTGTGTTCAAATGGGTGAAAGTAAACAATGAGTGACCAATTAAAGTATGTTCCTATTTCTCAAATATCTAAAATTTAATTTCCACAACCTAGTCTTATAATTTGCATAATTTCATATTATGAAGGTTTAAAACTATGTATAGTTTTTCCAGAAAAGGAAAGTAAGTTGGCGCATTTTTTGGCCATCCATTTCGCTCCAATTCATAATCCTAAGCTAAAAGTAAAAATTTGATGAACCAATTTTCATCGATCTCAATATATATGAACGTATATCGGATCACCACTAGTTTATATGCAATGTATTTGTATCCACCCTCTTCTCTTTACACTTTACCATCACCTTAATTCCCATTCTTCCTTTTTCCTAGAATTCTGTGTCATAAACAATATTTGCGCTAGCTTTGAAGGTAATCTGAATTCATATTTATTTATAGATTTTTTTAAGGTTCAATTATTGACACTCTTTGTGGAATCGATGTAGGAAGATTGTGGGGGACATTGAGGTGTAGTATTATTGTTCTGATATAAAAAATGGGATCGGATTCAGACAGAGATCCCGACATAGAATCTGACTCGGAGGGAAAGGTAAGCAGGCAACATAGTCAATCTTCATGCCCAGATGATGACGAGTTGAACATACATTTGGGCCCAAAAGTTAGCCTCAAAGAACATCTCGAGAAAGACAAGGTCATCTACTATTTCAATTAGTTGAGAAATGTTATCATGTGAACATCATGTATAACTATTGCTATCGTTTAATCTATTTAAATATCCCCTCCGTCCCAATAAATATGAACCATTTAATTTTCGGCATGGAATTTTAAGCAGTATTGTTTTATAAGTTAATGAAGAGAGAGGAAAAAGTAGAGATGATATTGTTTCCATTTTAGGAAAAACATTTCATTTTCAATGAGACAGAGGGAGCATACTTTATTTTATTTTATATATTTCAAAACTTTTAATTGATTTTACCTAGTTACAAATTGAAGTTTGATTTGTATATTTTCAATATAACTTACTAATTAATTATGGCAATCATAAGGTACGTAGGATAACAATATATATGTGTGTGTGTTACTCTAGGATTCAATCTTATATTTTCCGGAGGTTGATTCTCATGAGAACATAAGATCATTGCAGTGAACGTATAATGTCATTGTATTCACTAAAAAGTTAATTTCACAAAAAAATGATAAATTTTCCCCTTATGGAGTTCAATTTAACCTAGATAGGATGTAATCAAATGCAAACTTTATATATTGTACAAACTCCAAACAATGATCTGAATCGTTAGATTTCAAGATTTGATGTCAACAAATTACAGATAGCGTCAACAGAAAATATCAACACAATGTCAACATTGTCAATCGATTGACACAGTGTTGACATTTTCTATTAACGTTATTTGTCATCTGTTAACATCAAATCTTGAAATCTAACGGTCCAAATCATAGTTTGAAATTTATAGAAAAGATACAATTTGCATTTTATCATTATCCTAACCTAGATTATGCATTTATCTAGCAAGATAATCCATACAATGAAATTAATCATAGTAGATCTTCATATGTGTATTTAAATTTTCTTAGTTAGGAGTTCAATAATATGAACCATTTCATATGTATGTGCACTATATCTCTTGCATGAGAAATATACAGACAATTTTTTAACCATATGAATGGACTAATGAACAGGATGACGAGAGCTTAAGGAGGTGGAAGGAACAATTGATTGGAAGTGTTGATGCTAGTGCCGTTGAAGGTATAAATTTGCATTTTCCAAATTTCCTCCAAATTTCAAATTGACTTGATATATGAATAGCTATAAAAACAAATTTCTTAGATATTGATAGAAGCATGCATAGTAGTAATAAACACAATGATCTATCTACAACCTGCAGAGAATCAAGAACCAGATGTAAAAATCTTGAGCCTAGCAATCGTGACATTGGGAAGGGCGGATATGTTGCTTCCCATCCCGGAAGGGGAAAACCCTAAAGGGTTGTGGTTTACACTCAAGGAAGGGAGCCTTTACCACCTCAAATTCACCATCAAAGTCAGCAACGACATCGTCTGCGGTCTCAAATATACCAACACTGTTTGGAAGACTGGAATTAAAGGTAGTACATCTTAATATATATGCAGATTTGATGATGATATCAATAATGTGGACATGCTACAGTTGATAGCTCCAAAGAAATGCTCGGAACCTTTAGTCCTCAAGCAGACCCTTATACACATGAAATGCCCGAAGAGACTACTCCTGCTGGCATTTTTGCTAGAGGACAATACACTGCTAGATCTAAGGTAGTACTACTTTATTTTCATCCCTTTATTATTTCATTTCTCTATTGTTGTTTGAGCAAATTTAGATAATCTATATATGTTTCCTTAATTATAGAAGATTGTATTTGTGCTAATGAATTTTATTTCAGTTTGTAGATGATGACAACAAGTGCTACTTGGACATCAACTACACTTTTGACATCCAGAAAGATTGGGCCAAACATTGACCTATTATCTGTGCCAGCAAATCATCACTCCTCATTATTGGAAGCAAATTTATCTTCATTTATCTTAATATTTTACCTTTTACTATTATTGGATTGCACACAAGCGTGTGTGTATTCGTCGTTAGTTACATGTATGGTTGAACAATTCCAAAACTCGTATATGATCTAAAGAATTTTGTTGTTTGATATATCTAGTGTTTGGGCATTTTGTTATTAGTATCCTTTATTTCTTAACAATCAATGAGTACATTTTTATGATTTATAATATACGAATATCTTTATCTAAAATTCTACATATTATTGTAAAAGATGGAGTATGACATTCGTAGATAATTAGATATGTTTCGGCTAAAACGATCGTTATATTTGTCATATATGCATTGAATATGTCACTTTCATCAAATGCATTAACAAATACAATTCCAACACCATGCCGTGCGAGACAAGACTACAGCTATTAGCTTAAGCATTAAATACTTGTATTTTATAATTATCAATCTCAACATTTAGTTTTAAAATAAAGAGAAAAGACCAAAATTAGTCCTGAACATATGTTCGTTTTACGATTTTGGTCTTATATTTTTTTTTTGAATTTTTGCATCCTGAACATTTCAACTCGGATCACAATTGGTCATCACTAACAATTTTGTCAATTTTTAAACTGTTTTAACCCGATTTTGACTGATTTTGATAGTTTTAACAGTTCCATTCGGGTTAAAACCATTTAAATAACTGTCAAAATCGGGTTAGAACCATTTAAAAATTGACAGAATTGTTAGTGTAGGACCAATTGTGATCCGAGTTGAAATGTTCAGGATGCAAAAATTTAAAAGAAAAAATATAGGACCAAAATCATAAAATAACATATGATCAGGACCAGTTTTGAGTACCTTTACTCTAGAATAAATAATTGAATGAACTAAAATATAGTCTTTCTAGAGTAGGATTTGCATATTTACATCTGTAGTCCTCTTACATTTTTGTGATATTTTGACCTTTATCAAATTTGTGTAAACAATATTTTGTTCATTAAATATGGAGATATTAGTCTCTAAAATTATAAATTTCGGTCAAATTCTGATATCACAATCTTAAATTGTGTTTCTTATTTTACACGGCATGTCAATCACCATATCATATTAAAACATTGCCTCAATGAGGTCTTAGTATCAACGGAATTTCCAAAAGAGCATAAAAATATACGGCAAGAGTTTAGCAAAAATCATCAAAATATGGGGGAAGCAAAACAATGTTTTCCACGACTATCACTCCTAGTCGATATCGTTCATATCCTCTTCGGGGTCCTCATCCTCATCAACATTTCCCATGTCCAAGTCATGTCCTTCCTCGTAAGGTTCCTTGTCCTCGCTTGATCCACCAACATCCGGGGGCGGAGGGGTTATCGCACGCATGTCCTCCACATTTCCATTTATGACCAACGGGTTAGACGTACGAGTCCTAAGCCTTGGTTTAGTAGGGACACGATCAACATGCGGCTCCTTATCACGACGATATCTCCATCGACGAGCCTGACTCGGCGGATACTTGTGTGCTGGGGGACTAAGCGGCGGTCCATCCCTTGTAGCTGCCATGGCTGGGAGTAGCACTCCAATCAAGCCGATCATATCGCCTCGAGGCTTGTACTCGGGCGGACTGAACCACGTAAACGGTATCGCAGCTTGAGCAGTCCATTTGCTCCATGGAGAAGGCAGGCTGTGGATCAATCTCGAGATCCCCGCGTGATGGGTAACTCCTCCATACGCGTATGCATCCATCCAGCGATCATAGAATTCAGTGACGTAGGTTAGGAGAAAGGACTTTCCATCCCACTCAAACTCCTGGTAGGTTTCGACAAGGAAAACCTTGTTCTTCGCATAACGATCGCGCATCGGTGCGTAATACTGATTAGGCATCTACAAAAGAAATCTCAGCATCAGAACAAGGATCGAAGAAAATATCAATAGTGTAATTCGAATGATGCTGGGAGTATACGAGGGATATATATATATATAGGTCGAACGATAGAGGTGTGAAGATAATATCATATCAAGAATAAACGGAATATCATTTCCGAGACAAAAAAGGCTCGTATATATACATATATATATTGTTTGCATTTCGATAGTTCGCAATTTTGTTCTCGCAAGTTCGTTCGCCTCGCATTCGGCGTTTTTATGCCTCCAAGTTCGATATCTTCATACAAATTTTCCAATCAAAACACGATTTTCAACTAAGTATAGCACGCTCAAGTTCAACTCATAACGTTGTTCATCGAACAATCACGCAATCACAAATCATATAGAATTTCATTTATTCAATTCGTAGCGATCTTGGTCGCAAATCACTTGCATAACAACATTCATCTTTTATTTTTGCATAATCACAGTTAGCAATTTCTCATGCATGCACAATTAGCATTTCATATTCCATCACAATTTCCAAATATCACAACAACTCCCATTCGCCCCAACTTCCAACATTTCATAATTCCAATCAATATTCAAAGATACATGTTACCTCATTCTTCGTGGTTGAGCAGAGACGAGTCGTGGTGTTGAGTCTTCAACAATTATTATTTAATCAATTCCCACAAATTTCAGATTTATTACAACAAAACTCTTGGGTCCAGAGCGGAAAGAACTGAGGCTCTAATACCAACTGTAACAGCCCGGCATTTCTAGGGTATAATAAATACGGCGACTGTTAACTAGGCAAACTTAAGGCGACAAAAATGTAGACTAGGGTTTCATTTAAAGAGATTTGACCAAGCATTTAATGAAATATCAAGGTCAAAAAGTCAACGGCTAACTCACGAGAGTCAAGATTTAAAAGATATAATAGACTAAGCTCAAAAGTCAAAGGTTTAGCACAACTCCAACAAAACGCAATATTTCCCAACATTCTAAATCAAAGAAATAGGTTCGAAACAACCAAGATAATAAGTTTTCCAAAAATATTCAGCGGAAGCATTCCAAGAGAAAGCGAAGCCATGTATGAGGACACGACTACACTCAAAATCCCAACCATCCATTTTATTCGAATCAACCATCTCAACACCACCGACCGCCCATCGCCGCTCAACCTGCACATAGGGAAAACACATGCAGGGCTGAGTATTTTAAACATACTCAGTGGACTCATGCCAAAACATTTTATAGTTATGCCACCCTTACCATAGTGAACTCGAGGTTTTGCATTTATTTAAAGATAAGCATCGAGTCACAAAATATTTCATAGACTGGCCAGTCAAACAATACCTCCCATTTTCTCATCAATTATCATTTCATATGGTGCGACGAAGTGTGGCCACGCTTTCGCCCACGAGATCGGCCGACTAGCAAGGACGGCTCCCGATCCCCAGTGTACACTAGCCTGATAGGGATTGCGGCCCTACTCGGACCCGAATTCGTTTATATAGCCACTGTAGCCTAATGGAGCGTACTCACAATCTAGGCATCAGGCACACACAATATCCAAAATAATTCATAGACATGGCATAATAGTTTACTCCACCCTTATTGCTCCACTTTCATAATTTGCAACAGAAGAGAGAGTTAAGAATAAAGCCCACCTCGATTTCCTTCGAGTTCAACAAAAACGCACTTCTTCTTGATATCACACCGGGAACGCGGATTATCACCTTTAGTTCATATATTTCAAATAAGTCTCAATCATGGATTAAAATTATGCATGATCTCACGTTTCCCTTTTCCCTTTGATTATTTTCAAAATCAACAATCAAAATCAAAGTACGATTATCATATTGTTTATTCACACAACAATTCCAGATTTATCATCAATCGTGCCACGCATGAGTGTTTTTCACACACAACACATGCACACACGCAACACACATGTGCACGCCTACCGAGGCATGCACACACGCACACACTCTCGGCCACACACACACACTCACATCCATGCATCCAAATTTCACCGATTAATTTCCCCCTTCACTCGATCTAAATGCATGTGGACTCAAGAACACCGATTAATCGGTAGAGGAAGAAAAGATTAATAATAGAAGTACCTTTTCTTGCAAAAACAAACGGTAGAAACAAGTAGAATCTTGATTCTTCAATGAATTCTTGAATTGCAGCTTCAATTCTTCTCCAAAAGATGAATAATTAATGGAGAAAGATAGAAGAAAAACTTGAGAGAATGGGAGATGGAGAGAGCGACGTGATTTAGGGGTGGGGCGGTTTTTCTGTAGCTAGGGTTTAGGTCTTCTCTCTTATTTATAGAGTGCAAGATATAACATCTTTAATTAAATTAATTAAAGATGTGGAGAGATTTGTTAGTTGTAGAGGCCGAAAATTTGGAGAGAAATATTAGGGAATTCGAATTCTAGGCTATTAAATTAGCCTATGATTTAATTTGAATATTTCACGGAGTAGAATAAAATATCACGGAGCAAGAATAATAATAATACTCCCCAATTTAAAAGGAAAAGTGGCGTCACTTTTAATTCCTTAGAAGGAATTTAATTTAAATCCTATTTTAATTAGGATATGGCAGGATCTTCTTAGATTTGACAAGATATGCTAAGATATTTGAATTTAATTATGGAAGAGAATAAACAAGGGATCAAATAATATAATAAAAATTCCCTTCTCCCATAATATAAGGATTTTCGAAAAATCCCTCTAGACCAACATAGGGTTTTCGAAATTTTCATGAAATAAAGGAATAATCGGACTTTGGATTTAATTTGGATAATTATCCCAAGCAATAATTAAATCCAAGAAAAAATAGGATTTCTTTCCAATAAATAGGAGAGGGTCGAAAATTCCACATACTTAAATAATGCTCCTATTAAATTCTCACTCATCCCTTAGGAAAATATTTCACCACAAATATTATTTCTTCCCACATCAAAATATCCACATTTTCGAAATTCACCTCCACTTCACATTTTCAAACGACTTTGACCATTCCACGGCCACGTTATATTTTCCACAATATTGACTATTCAGTAGCCACGTCATATATTCACAAGTTTGACTATTCAACTCAAACTCAACTCGATATCGCAATTAGGTCACAAAGAATATTGCAATTTATCACTTATCAATTTAATTCCACATATCATTGCATTAAAAGCATTTAATGCAAAAATTTCCACGTCACAAAAATTAGGGTTCGAAAAAGCGGGGCGTTACAAAAGTAGAGATGTAAAAGGTGTTTTATTTTTAGTGATGGGTCATCTTGATTGAAATAAGCTAAAAACGAAAGTGGATCATCTTTAGTGGGACGGATAGAGTAGTATGTAATATAAAGGCATAAAGATGAACATGAATTACAGTAGTACATGTATGAAAATATGGACTTCCATGGGAAAATAACAATAACAAGAGGGTTCTAAATCCCATACATGAACCCTAATGAATGAAATCTCTCTTTCGTAAGTGTGTCAATACGTTGAATAGACTCGTCACTAAGATAGTTTTTATAATCTCCTATTTTCCCTTTTCGAAAGAATGAATTATATGGCGATGGTAACCATGTTGGAGATTCCTTGGACTTATTAACATCATGGCTACTTAGCACCTCAATGCTGCAATTCTTCACAATTTCCTCCACTTCTCCTTCTTCCTCAAATGGACATCCTAAGAAATCACCCATTTTTTTGACATAGCCATGAGGATCTTGTAGCATCTGCTCAAAAGTCACGAACATCACGTTCTCCGGTCTTTTTAAACTAAGTTCTCTATACCCAAGCACATGATCATAGTAAGGTCCACATAAGCTAACCCCATGACAAAACTTATCAATTGCCTCATCAAGGGGCCATGACTGATCTGGTTTCTCCATGTTCCACTTATTCACAAAATGCCACAATGAAACGAGGGTGTCCTTGGGGTTTCGCGTCAAGTAAACAACCTTACATTGACTAGAATCGAGGGTTTTGGTCAGGAGTTGATAAGGTATGTGCGTGGCAAATAATCGCGGCCCATTTGATGGGGCAGCTAGAGTAGCTGGCTCATCAACCTCTGCAAACACTTGTGCCTCCAAGAAGGGAACGAGTTCGTGGGGGTGTTCGCCAACCAACTTATGCATGGATGATCGATTGAGGATGGAGTAGAGGAGAGATTTGAGCCATGTGGTGCCCACTTTAGGAAATGTAGCCAAGATCACATCACTAGAAAGTGGATTATAATGATTGATCACTCTTTTGATTGACTTCTCAAATTGTGGTAAAAACCAAAAGCCTTCAAGTTGGACGAGATAATCATCTCCCAACCATTTTTCCCTTGGGAGAGATGATAAATCCATATTTGAATCCATTGAAGGAGAATAAAAATTTAGAAAAAGAGAATTAGAGAGGATGGACGATGATGATATTATATGCGCTACTTATATTGATGTATGAGCATGGGCTAGGGAGCTAGGGTCATCAAATCCAGTCCCTTCTAGAAGCAAAGCATTCAATGCCATATATATTACTCCCTCCGTCCTGCATAATTTGTCACAATTTGACCTGGTAAGGGTTTTAAGAAATGTAATAGAAAGTGGGTTGAAAAAGTTGATGGCATGTGAATCCTACTTTTATATATTAGTTTTATAATAAAATGTGAGTGAGAATGTTATGGAATATATGGTCCACTATCAAAAATGATAAAAGTGAAAAGTGACAAATTTTTAGGGACAGACGAAAAAGGAAATAGGTGACAAATTTTCAGGGACGGAGGGAGTAACATTTTGACCGGACACCATAATGGAGAGTGAGTTGAAAAAGTTAGTGGAATATAAGTCATATTTTTATATACTACTCCCTCCGTCCCCCAAATTTTGTCACAGTTTGACCAGACACGGGTTTTAAGAAATGTAATGAAAAGTAGGTTGAAAAATTGGTCGGATGTGGGTCCTACTTTTAAAGTATTAGTTTTATAATGAAATGTGAGTGAGAATAAGTTAGTGGAATGTGGGTCTACAACTAAAAATAGTAAAAAGTGAAATATAACAAATTTTGTGGGACAGACGGAAATGGAAAAATGTAACAAAATTTCAGGGACAGAGGGAGTATAAGCTTTATAATAAAATATGAGTCGGAATGAGTCAGTGGAATATGAAGTCCACTAAAAAAATGGTAAAAAGTGAAATAAGAAAAATTTTGTAGAACGGACGGAAATGGAAAAATGTGACAAACTTTCTGGGACGGAGGAAGTATAACTATCAATTTACTAGAAGCAAAGCATTTAGTGCCATACATATTATATAAAGAATGAAATATTAAACCTATTATTTTTAATGAATTAAAATTAAGTCAAGGCGTTTTAAGAAGATTTTGTGAAACTATGTTATTTTACATCTATTGTAATGTATAAACGGCATGTGTACCCCAAAAGTTGCAAATAGCCAAATGGTATTATGCTCATCTTTCACAGCAGCAATTCGGGTTTGACCCCAGCAGGCGCTTTTTTGGCTATTTACTCCTTTGGATGAGTATTATTTATTCCATTCCATGGTATCTAATTTAAGTAAATATAACTAATTATTTATTTTCTAATTTGATTTATACTCTACAATAAAGCATGTATTATTGAATATAATCTTTATTATTTATAATTTATAATTACACTCATCATACTATTTAAGATTATATAAAAAATGTAGTACGTTTGATTCAAGATAATTTTTATTATTTATGATTTCTAATTATACTCATAATACTAGTATTTGAGATTATATAAAAATATGATGTATTTTATTTTAGTGTAAATATTAAAACTTTCTCCAAACTAAAATAAACTCTTTGTTATATAAATATTTAAGAACCTTTCTTTTTTTATATTTAATTTTTTTAGTAAATAATGCCCAAAAAGATCTCTTTTATACAAAATGAAGGACTCATTGCAAAAGAAAAATTAATGGAGATAACCAATGAAATAAGCTTGATTAAACTTAAAATTTTTAAGTAAATGTAATTATTTATCGTACCCCCAATATGAAATTTCTGGATCCGTACTGATGAGAGGTTGCTTAGCAAGTAGGTTTTGGAACCGTGATTATTTAAAAGCTCTATGGCATTGGAACCGTGATTAATTAAAAGCTCTATGGCAATTGCTCAATCTATTTGCATTTATTTGCTCTTAGCTTTGCCCCAACCATCTGGGAACAAATATGGTGATTTTATACTCTTTATGTTCTAAATTACTTTATTCATATTTTATTTCGTATTATATCACATTATTTGAGTCATTTCTCTTTAAGATAATAAAAATTATTCCGTTTCATTACTTTACTTTCTCTTCTTTCTTCCATTTTATTTCTTCTCATATTTTATCATTTAACCATTCAACATTACCTTCCTAAACCACGTGCACAGTATAAACGACTCAAATAACCTGGAAATAACGAGAGGTGGCCTAACATAACAAATTAATTTTAAAGTCATATTTATTTTAGAGTGAATTACATATTTAGGACTTATACTTATCACGACGCGCGTTTGCGGTCCCTGTACTTACAAAATATTATTTGCGGTCTCTATACTTGTATTTATGCACGTTTTAAGGTTCTTTTCCTTCTTTGACATTTTTTAGGACAAAAATACCCCCAAATAAATGAAGGGCAAATTTATATATTACTATTTTCTCTCATTTTTCTTTCTTCTTCATATTTTTTCTTTCTTCTTTTTGTAAATGACTTGTATAATTACAATAAAAATTGAGATGATATTTGAAGAAGGATATTAGACAAATCAAATATTCAGCTAAGAAGTTTATTTTACATTATTTTGTTAGAATTACGAAGAGATATTTCTGATGTGAGAACCCACATAAGTCGCGGGCGCTGCGCACTTGCTAAATACACACAACCAAAATTACCATAATTTCATACATTCCATTTATCGCTTATTATTCCTCACTTTACGATTGATTAGATTCAAATATTCACTTGTTGAAATTCGTCGTTCAAATTTTTAATCTTTTATTTACGGATCATTAATTATAATACTCCACATTTGAAGCATAATCACAAATACTCTAGTGTGATGAAGAAAAATGACGTGAAAATATAAAATTTATCATCATATGATTAAATTTCTCAAAAAATTTAACAGAATACAAGGAAATAAGATTAACAAACCCATAATTTTAGTTCTAATTTTATTATAGACAAAGGAAAAAAGAAAGAAGGAGGATGAAAGAGAGAAAATAGTGTACAAATTTTTTCTTTGGGGGTATTTTTGTCCAAAAAAAGATCAAAAAGTGAAAAGAACCTTTAAACGTGCATAAGTACAAGTATAAGGACCGCAAATGATATTTTGTAAGTATAGAGACCGCAAACATTCGTCGTGATAAGTATAGGTCCTAAATATGTAATTCACTCTTTATTTTAAAGCTCTATTGCAATTGCCATGATTATTTCTTCAGTTGAAATATATATTTAATAGAGATATATTCTATCAATTTAATTATCTACTTTATAAAGTCTAGCGTAAAATCTAGTCCTGTGAGGGCGGGACGTACTCCAATTTTTTCCTTCTAAAAAGGCAGTAATTTTTATCTATTAAAGTAAGACTACTAAAAATTAACAATAACTTTGATAATATTGTGATCAATGTCGAACCATTTTTTAAGACCGAACTAGAGACCGAATTTCGGCCATTCATTTTCTTAATCTTATGGTTATGATTAATTTAATATTTTATTTAATAAATACTCCCTCCGTCCCCCATTAAGAGTCACACTTTTCCATTTCAGTCCGTCCTCAATTAAGAGTCACACTTCATTTTTACCATAAATAGTAAGTAGGTCCCACATTCCACTAACTCAATTCACTCACATTTTATTATAAAACCAATATAAAAAAATGGGTCTCACATTCAACTAACTTTTTCAACCAATTTTTCTTTACATTTCTTAAAACACGTGCCCGGTCAAAGAGTGACTAATAGGGGACGGAGGGAGTATTTTTTTTTATTTTCGTTTTTTTTAAAAAAAATTTAAAAAAAATTAAATGTTTTTTAAAATTTTAATTTTTTCTATTCAATAAAAACTTGCTGGAGTAAATAATGAACTATATTCACTACATAATGACCTAAATAAACGTATGTTATGAAGTAAATTTTCGCATTCATTACATATCGAATTTGCTTCAACTGAAATATAATTATGGCATAACACATTATGCAGTAATAAACTAATGGAATAAAGTAATAAACTAATAGAATGAAGTAATAAATTAACAGGATGAAATAATAAACTAATGGAATGAAGTAATAGCAAGACTGAATGAAGTAATAAGTTCATTACTACTGCTTGACGTTTAACACAGTTAACATTGTATTTCAATAAAATGTCATATTTACTTCATTACTAACATTCATTTGGTTCATTATTTATTGAATATAGTTCATTACTACCGCTTACGTTTAACACTAAAATTTGTTGTATCATTAATGTATTTCAATAACATGTCAAAATTACTTCATTACATACTTCATTTAGTTCATTATTTACTCAGACAAATTTTTATTGAAGAAAAAAAAATTAAGATTTAAAAAAAATTAACAAAAATAAATAAATAAATAAATTTTTTTTATATCAATTTAAAAAAAATAAAATAAAATTAAAATTAAAAGTAAAAGTAAAAGTAAAATAAAAATAAAAATAAAAAGTTTTATTGAATAAAATATTAAATTAATTTTAAATTAATCCTAACCACAAGCTTAAGAAAATGAATGGCCCTAATTTAGTCTCTAGTTCAGTCTTTAAGAGTGAATTTGTGGATAATAGGACTCATGTTACGACTAGACTCGAGATAGAGAGTGATGGCCTATCCATACTTATTAATAGATTGGGCTAATTATAAATACATTAGTATTGGGCAACTATAGAGTTATTTAAGCTAAAGCTATTAAGCCCAACTATAAAGCGAGTTAAGCATACTATAAGCTAGCCCAACTATAGAGTAATTTAAGCAGACTATAAGCTATACTCCATCCGTCCACACAAGATAGTTTCATTTATGGATCACATAGATTTTAATGAAAAAATTAGTTAAATAACAAAGAAGAAAAAAAAAATATTTGTAAAGTAAGAAAGATTGGAGAAAAAGTGGGATAAAATATGATTGATAAACTTTCTATATGTATAAATGAGACTATTTTTTATGAATATCCCACAATAGCAAAATAAGACTATTTTTCATGGACGGAGTGAGTATTAGCTATTAAGCCAATTATAGAGTGATTTAATCTACACTCCTTCTCTTTGAGAAAATCGAGCAACACACACAAACACATGTTTTTTGATAAATAAAAAATAAAAAATGCTCAAACAAGCAAAAGTGGCGAGCAAACAGTTGAGGAACACAAAGAAGAAAATGACTCAAACTTATTTTAGTACAAGTAATATCCGCAAGTGTACGAGCTAGTATACCTATTAGCAATCAAGAATACCGTATCTCATAGAGACAATTTGTACCAACTTAAGTGCCACAAACTAACTTTGACCACTATCTAGACAATCAAAAGAATTTTTTGCTGGTGCCCCTTGCACAGCGGAAGACTTGTACAAAACAAATAAATCAGATAAGGATCTATTTGACCGATTATGCGATTAATCAATTCACATGTTAAACAGATAATTGCATGCTAGAACGCAAATAATTCATGCTTAGAAAAATATAAATCCTAAACATGATTTCTACGGCTTAGAGTTACCGGCTTGATTCTCCAAAGAATCATCAATTGCTCGGGCCTTCTCCACGTGATGATCTTCAATACTATACCACAGATCTTCTCTATGGTTCCCGAACTGTATTCCGATATCAGTGTGGGCTGATCTCACCGGGATACTAGGACTTAAATAAAAGAGACAGAAAATTCCTCACGGAGGAGGAGCTGAAATTTTCACGGAGGAGAAAAATCGTCCCTTTCTCCTTTTAAGGTGTGGACGTGATTTTCACATAAAATTAGTGTGATTTTGTCTCCTTTATTCTCCTATTTATATTAAGTTCCTTTTGGGCCCAGACAGAGATTTATGGAAGGTTTTGGATATGGGCTCCCCCAATTAGCTTTTTACTAATTAAATTGAACCCACAATTTAATACAAGCTTGTATTGAAATATTACGAGCAGCCACTGCAGAAGTAATATTGAACCCTTCCCATCCAAATTCGAAATTACTAGTAATCCGGGTTTCCACTTTGTTTATTATTTATTTCTCGCGCTTAAGATATAAATGTCCATTAATTAATTAATGTCTGCTATGGACTTAATTAATTAACATCTTATTAATTCCAAGAGTGGACTTAGCAAGAAACACTTATTTATTATTCATAGAGTAATAAAACTTCAACTGGTCAGTTTCCGAATAATAAAACCTTGTTCGAGCTCCTCTTGAGGACATTATCAAAAGAGACTCACCTTGCGCACGATTCAACATAATAGCAATCCTAGCACCGCTAGATATTAATCACCACTACCCAATATATCGGGATTATTGGGTTGCGAAAAACCCGCACCATTTGATAAGTCAAAGTAGCGCATAATCAATACCGAATGCTAACACATGTAGATTAAGAAATAGTATTTTGTCAAGACCTAGTCTTTCAGTAGATATCATAAAGACACGTCTTGCTGTTAGATTCGTTCAGTGTTATACCACAACAATGTCATCTTATTTCAGTAAGGCTTAGAAATATGCGGACTGACATTGCGACCTTTCACGATAGGTAGCCAAAGCCTATCTAGATTGTGAAATTTTTCTTTCTCTTTTGCAAAGCATTCCATAGAACTGACCGTGTTTCAGGCCCTGAAGAGTATACACTATTTTTCTTTTTCGTCCATCCTCAAAGAGAATGAACATTCCAAATTTTGAAATTCTCTTCTCCTAATGAGGTGAAACTCATTCTCCACTAATAATACTTAAAAAACTTTCTATCTATATCTCTCTCTCTTTCTTATTTTGTCAGTAATGCATTAAAATCCGTGTCGAACCTAAAGTTCATACTCTTTGAGGACGGCGGGAGTAATATTTATTAAAATAAAGTTTTTTTTTCATTTAACCAAAATTTAAAAAACGTGGATATTTGTAGCATGGGCAAAATTGGGCTGTAACAAAGTACTATGATAACCCATTAGCCCATTCCACACAAAGAATATCCAAGTTCACGATAATGTCCAATTTGATTTTATTTATTTTATTATTTCAAATCATAAGTCGAATACAATCTTCGCACTTCGATATTCTTCCACTCGTTGATGAATAACTGAATCTCAACAAAGCGACGCCGGATCGAGCAGCTTCAACCGCCGTCCACAACCATTTCCTGTCGCCAGAGCTTCGGCTGCTCTCGTAATCTCAAATTTGTGAGTTTCCTTGAATGCTTCTTTGCATTGCCACATTTTGGATTGCTAGTTTAGGGTTATTCCAATGTTATGATCTCATTGAATTTCCAATGATTCTAGCCTGTATCCCCTGGTCTATTACAAATTTTGCGGAATATTTGGAATCTGGGGATTGTAATTTGAATTTTGGAATAATGGATCTTCGAATTGATTTGTGATCTCAAATTCGTTGTGGCAGGGAAACTGTGTTGATTTTTTGTTAGGTAAGAAGGAGTGAATATGGGGTTCTTGGTGACTACGCTAATCTTCATAGTTGTGGGGATTATTGCAAGCCTTTGCGCCAGAATTTGCTTCAACCGAGGACCCTCTGCCAATCTGTATGTCTTACACTGCTCCTGTTTAATGAATTTTTTTATTTGTGATGTTTATCTGTTTATGTTTTTCCTTAGCTATCTCACCACCTCACAGCCATTAGTTTCCTTAGCAGTAAGCTTAGTTTGTATCTGTGTTATACCTTGAGAAATCACAAGCTTTTGTTAATTATGAGTAATTTTAGGTAATCATTACTTTCAAGTTTCATCAAGGATGCCAATTTTTTTATGATTTTCTAAGTATGAATGTTTGTTCAAGGTACTTGTTGTTGTTCATTAGCTTCTATTTGACTGTCAAACACTGAATTGCACTAGTAAGAGTTGTTAACGCTTTCCGAATTTCCGTGATGTGCGTCTTATTATGCCTGTGCACAGTTCAACGTAATATTAGAGTTGATCCCTCAGCTGCTTGATGTATTAATTATTTGTGCATATGGTCAAATGTGTTAAAAACATGATGCATTTTATAGAGACTTTCATTATATTATATGGTGTACTGTTCTTGGATATGGCTAATTATTTCTTGCAATTGCAGGCTACAGCTGACATTGGTTATTACTGCAACCGTCTGCTGCTGGATGATGTAAGTTACTTTAACTTCCTCAAATATTAAATGCGCGAGTAGAACAGTAAACAGCTTATCCTCCTAGCATGCAAGCCTTTTTCTTTTCTCCTTTTGTCTTTCCTCAATCTGTTTTTAGCAATTGGTGGTATTGTTTTTGGTTTATACTCTCCATAGCAATACTAAATTCTGGAGCTTTTAGCCAGATTCAGACATTGTCAATTGCAGATTTTCTCTTAGAATGTTAGATTAGCTGTTACATCGGCATTTTGGTAAATATTTTACTCTTCTTTCTTATCTACCTTACATTGAGAACTATAGTCGAGTCTCAGGAATCTTTTGAACCTTTTTTTCCTTTTGTGAAGTAGTTCTGCAGTTAGTTGTATGCCTTGTGTGATATTATTTCTTTCAATAATCATACTGGTGTTAGGGATTTGGTCCATTGACTCCATTGTAGAGTTTGAACTTTAGCAGGAAGGATATATATTTTACGGTAGTCAATGAAATGCGTGTTTTCTTTTCCATTCCGTGGAACCAAGTTTGCTGCTGTTATGTTTCTAAATTTTCAACGCAACTTATCCCATGATTATTATTTGACCTTGCTTGCAATGTTTTGTTTCTGTGTAGGTGGGCGATAGTGTATTTAGCACAGATGAATCCACTGATTGTTCCAATTCTGAACGAATCGGAGTAATAAAAAAGATGAGAAGCATGTGATTCCACTTGGGAAGCTATATTAATGTCTGTGAGTGTTGAATGGGAGGGTTGGTTAATAACTTTTGGGGTTCCCAGAATCCCTTTGTGTAGATTTTGTATGTATTTGCTGCAAGACATTCTTTAGTCCTTTGCTTATCTTTGAAGATGGCATAAAACTTGTAAGAGAATAAGAAAATGGAATTGGTTGGTTCTAGTCTCCAATCTGTATATTGAGAAATATGATGCCAATCTTTCTCTATCTCAAATGAAGTCGCGTTATTATCCCTTTTGTTCAAATTTTAGTTTTATGCATCTCTCCCTTTATCCACGATTTAAAGACATGCTTTTTTTTTGGGGTACGTTCATAATTTAAAAGTCTCATTTATTTTATTTTTTTCATTTTCAGTAAATTGGCCGTACATTTCATAGAATTGTTAACTCACATTGGAATGTAAAACTGACATTATAGATTTTTTTTTCTACCACTTTTCTCAAAGCTATATAATTTCTTAAAATTAGTGGTGAATCAAAATAGTCGGTATAAAAATAAATGGAGGACTGGGGGAGTGTAGCTTCAACTGGCAAAATGTCTGATATTTAAAAAAGAATTGCAAATATAGTTAGAGCTAATATAGTTTGCGTTTCTGCCGGATATATTGACGTAAAAACTATATTCACCTTTGAATTTATCTAGGCCTGCATATTCGGCCGGTTCCGATTCTAACCAGGTCGGTTGATCGATTAACCGGTTTTAATTTTTCGTAAATCCTAGAACTTTGGAATCGGCCGATTAAGAACCGATCGATTGATAGGTTAACCGGTTTTAAATTTTCGTAAATCCTAGAACTTTGGAACGGTCGGTTAAGAACCAAAACCGATGTGTAATTTTAATCCGAATTTATTTATACTTTTAAATACTCCTACAAAAGTAATAATTCAACATCTAGAAATATAACAAATAATACCTAAAAATTCAAATAAATACACAAATAAATACACAAAAAATACAATACAATAATATTCATGTATGAGTAAGAGTGATGTCAAGTGTAGTAGGTCGGACAAGTCTTTTTTTTTTTTAAATAAAGGAGTTCTATAATTTAGCACTTTTTTTTAAAAAAATGAGTTTTAAAATTGAATTCCATTTTTCCTTTTTTTGGCTAAACAAATATTCAATGGAATTTCCAATACTAATTGATCTTGTTGTCACTTTTTGGTTTATAACGGAACAGTTTATAAAATGTTTACAAACAAATTAAAATCGTATGTTAAATGAATTGTTACATAAATTTGTTATAAAATTAAATTTATATTATATATGAAATGATATTGTATTTGCATAAATTCTTTTGGAAATTAAAAACAAACTTATGATGTCATACTCATAATAGTTAGTTCATAAAAACTGGATTGGGTATATAATTGTAGATTCAAAGTATCACGATTCATACTTTAAAAAACAGAGCTCGCAAATTTGACATTGTTTATGTTTCAAATTTTTTTACTTCAGTTCAATATTAATTCAATTAAGTTAGATTTATTAGTATATTAAATTATAAAAAAAATTAAATTGAATTATAATCCAGTTCTTAGTTAGGAACGTGTCGATTCCGGTTCAGAACAAAAACCAGTTTTATTTAAAAAGTTAGACCGGTACCAGAATCGAAACCGATTTTTCGGTTCCCGGTTCCTCAATTAACCGGCAGGTTTTGATTAAGGGAAAACCGGAGAGCCGTTTAAACACCCCTAAATTTATCGAAAGCAGATATTACTTTTATACAAATGGAAAATATATTTCCACACAACAGTTAACATTGAACCAATTATTAATGATGCGTACTTATATACACTTTTTATGAAAATATAGTGACACATTTTCTTTAAATGTGTCGCTCTAAATGATATAATACTAATTATTTTTTAAAATAGATACATTAACTTTTTCTCTATCTCATATTTTATTCTCTTTAATAAATACAAACATTGGAAGGAAAAGGAAAAAGGTTTTGGAGTCGAGAGTCGTAATTCGGCGGAATAAAACAGATAACAAATCACTCATTTTGAAGCACCAGTTTCCATTAATGGCGACCCTCCAAATTTCCAACCCACCTTCCGAATTGTCACACTCTCACTCTTCCATGGCTCACATTTCCGTCGCCTTTTCGCCGCTGCTAAGCAAAAATGTGCGCTGCAACATCTCTTCAGCGTATCGCTCCAGAAATTCCTGCACCTCCAAGCGCCACCGCACTGCGATTTACTGCTCTTTCATACCTATGGAGTCCGCCAAAATTAAGGTCGTCGGCGTCGGAGGCGGCGGCAACAATGCCGTCAATCGCATGATTGGCAGCGGCTTGCAGGTTTTCTCGCCTCAACCCTACTTTGTCAATTTCCTATTTCCTTTTTGATAGGAGTATTTTATGTATTTATTGATTAACATTTGTGTGTTTCGTTTAATTTATTGAAAATCTGAAGATATGTTAGCTTATTATGTGAAGCCCTTTGATTTGATTAAAATGTGGCGTTGTGTGTCTTGTTTCGTGACAGGGAGTGGACTTCTACGCCATAAACACAGATGCTCAAGCTCTTCTCCAATCTGCTGCGGAGAATCCTATTCAGATTGGGGAGCTTTTGACTCGTGGACTTGGTTAGCGTCTCTCGATTTCTGCAAATTGAATTGTTTTGACTGCTAAAACTTAATTCTACTGCTGTGTTGGTGTATGCTATTGATGGAGGATATTATCTTGGATTTTAAATAATGTATGATGTCGGCTTCTTTGATGGTGTTGTGCGTCAAATTGTCGAATGTTGGGTTAACACGAGGTGAAATGCAGGCACCGGTGGAAACCCGCTTTTGGGTGAACAAGCTGCAGAGGAGTCAAAGGAAGCGATTGCCAATTCCCTCAAGGGGTCGGATATGGTGTTTATAACTGCCGGGATGGGTGGTGGTACAGGTTCGGGTGCGGCTCCTGTTGTTGCACAAATTGCTAAGGAAGCAGGCTACTTGACTGTTGGTGTTGTTACCTACCCGTTCAGCTTTGAAGGACGTAAACGATCCAATCAGGTAGGTGGTGTTTTTGTTTATTTGAGCAACAAGGATTTGATTTGCTTTCTTTTAGTTCCTGTACGTCACGATCTCATGATCTTTGACGTGCTCTAATACCTGTGGACATTATCATACTGAGTACATGTAACTTTTGAGAATAAATTTTACCAGACAATCAAAGTATCTAATGATGACCCATGTTTTGGAATCTGTAAGTAATGCTTGAATATAAATACATCAAGAAGCTGAAATGTTTTGGGTTTGCTTGTTATTTGCTTGTTGGATGGTCTGTGTATGCCCAAAGGTTTTAATATTTTTTTTATTGTTATCAATTTCATAGTATGCTTCTTTTTGTATTTGACTGTGATTGTTACGAGGATACCTTGTGTAAACTGTGCTTAATTTAAGCATTACTTATCATTTACTTATTGTGAATGCAACATTTGGCTTAAAGGCGGAAACCAGAAGTTTATTTAGCAAATTGTTGCTTTGTAAAGTGATTCATCAATATGGGTTTTTACCAAAGATATCATCCACTTATCAAATTTAAAGTTGTCTGTCAGTCACTTATTTTGTATCTTGATCTGTTCCAGGCTCTTGAAGCAATTGAAAAGCTGCAGAAAAATGTGGATACACTTATAGTGATTCCAAATGATCGTCTCCTGGATATTGCTGATGAACAGACCCCCCTTCAAGATGCTTTCCTTCTAGCTGATGATGTTCTCCGTCAAGGTGTCCAAGGAATATCAGACATAATCACAGTGAGTAATTCATATGAACTTGTAGCGCTTCAATTACATATCTTTCTCTTAACAGAGCAATCCTTAATGCACAAACTTATCACTTGTTCAGTCTGTCTCGTGCTTTCCCTCATTTAACAGAATATGAGACAACCCTTTCTATTTAATAGATAATTGGTTTTGTGATTTTCCCGATTACAAAATTCATCATGGAGATATTCTTAAAAAAATTGAAATTTTAGGACCTTCATTCCTAGCTGAGGTTCGTGTAATGAGAACATGTTCAATATTCTAACCTATTATAGAACTCAATAATTTCTTGTTCTTGCAGATACCTGGTTTGGTAAATGTGGATTTTGCAGATGTTAAGGCAGTCATGAAGGATTCTGGTACTGCTATGCTGGGAGTAGGCGTTTCCTCTAGCAAGAACCGGGCTGAAGAAGCAGCGGAGCAAGCAACACTGGCTCCACTGATAGGCTCTTCCATTCAATCGGCTACGGGAGTTGTTTACAATATTACTGGTGGGAAGGATATAACACTTCAAGAAGTAAATAGGGTGTCACAGGTACTGCATTAACTTATCCGTCTCATTTCAACATTTCTTTCTTTCTCTAAATCTCTCTGTGGTCCTTGGCGTCCAGGTTGTTACGAGTTTAGCAGACCCTTCCGCAAATATTATATTTGGTGCAGTCGTGGATGAGCGATATAATGGAGAGATACATGTAACGATTATAGCAACTGGGTTCACTCAGTCATTTCAAAAGACTCTTCTGACTAACCCGAGGGGAGCAAAGCTGTTGGAGAAGGCAGGCAGCCTAAACAGCAGCAAGTCTCCGGTGGCACTCGGCTCATCAGCCTCGGCTGTCAATGCTAATCAGCCGCCTTCTCGAAGGCTCTTCTTTTAGGTTCTTACTTGGTTCACTTTTTTCTTTTCTTTATTTCTTTTCCATGATTCTCATGTTTTTCTCTCGTGCGTTAGATAGGGTTGATGTTGCAGCTCCATTTAACTATTATGATCTATTGTATAATATGTTGAATTGCAGTTTTGGAATGAATGCTTCTTAGAGTTTGTGCTTATTAAATGTAATGTATGATAATCTCTAGTGAAATTTACTCACTCTATGCAAATTAAGCTAATCAATGAAATTTATACCAATTTCTACAACATTGGGTTTAGAAATCCATTTGAGGCGATTCATGCTACCACCATTGAAAATCCTTTTCTTTAATTCCTTTTATAAGAGTGACATAAGATAGTGAGGTATACAAATTTTAGGACACCATACTCAACAATGGATTTGGTGAAAAGAATCAAGCAACGCACCCAGCAACCGAACCCAGTAACTCGCCTTCTTCTGTGTTCACTAACAATCTGGGGAGCTCAAGCCAAAAATCTTGCTCTAATTCACAGGCACCAATCTTTCATGAATTCTCTTTCCTATAGAAAGTAATCCGGAGGAGGCTTTTTCACCGGTGCTCCTCTCGATTCCTGCATATCAATCATCATCACCATAAGTTGGAATGCAATGGAGGATGCTAATGTATAAATAATGTCAAGCGTACAAAATCATATCGTACGACAACATTCGAACCCCGTGAATAAAGACAGCGGGGAAACCATACTATAAAATAGTACAAGATTGCACATACCAGTGGAGCTGCTTCAAATACAAGGAACTTCTTCTCAAGGTTTTCATCTAGCTCGAGAATTGCAGCAATGTTTCCACATCTGCAGCATAACAGATTCATTACATATTTTCATTATTCAACAAAAATGAAGACTAATAGCATCAATACCTGTAGCAGTAATTTGGAGCTGACCAGACTGTAACTATCTGTTCGTTAAACATCCATTTATAACCTTCCATTACCAGCTGATGGGCACGGCATATATAGTCGATGTTATTTGAGTGATTAAATGTAGTGACAACACTTCCACCAAATAAAAATCCTGCACCACGAGGACTGAGACCCCATCCATCAACAATGTCTTCTGGATCTGACCAAAGGAGATCACACATGGCACCTTCGTGGGGTACTTCTTGCTTTCGATCTATTGTACGAATCTATCACATGAACGATGTTGTTAACACATTTACACATGATGAAATGTAAAACATAAGGAGCAGATCGGTGATTTTTGAACGGACTGCCAGACCTGGTCTAATGTGGATATCGCAGGAGACAAACCACCATGAACACAAAATATTTTGTTATCAATGAGTGCCGACAAGCTGCAGGAGATATAAACAAGAAATGATTTAATGATACATCAGTGAGACCCAAAATCATTCAAGAGTTACTGGAAAATCCAATTGGTAATATAGGTATACGTTTGAAGATCTATATGAAGCAAAGAAATACAGATGCTACCATGACCGAGGCAACTAAGAAATAGGAACATCATAATTTTCCAGTGTTTCTTAAATTCAACCTATGAAACTCAAAAAAATTTAACAGCTTCATAAATATTACTAGTAGGAAGATGCCAACCTTAAGTAATCAAAAATTTCAGTGCAATATCTCCAAACATTGATGGAACCATATTTCCGGAGACACTCATCATAAAAACCATACACCTGAAAGAGCATAGCGCTAATGAGTACTTTACTGAATTAGATCTCAACATCACAACAACAACAAAAAAACGAACCTGTGTTATCTGTCGGCTCTCATGGTTCCCTCTGATAAGTGTTATCCTATCAGGATACCGTACCTGTCATTGCATTGTATATTTGTTGAGTTAGGCCAGATGGCAGTATCCTTGTTTTCATGGACAACTAAAATGCTATGTATGAGATATGCTAGTGTATGTCCACAATGATTTGGCAGATTTTTTTATCAAAATCTGGTCCACTTATATTCAAGATTTCAAGTTAAAAGGCATTTACCTTCAGGGCAAGTAGAAGCAGGAATGTCTCAACGGAGTAAAATCCTCTATCAACAAAATCTCCAAGAAACAAGTAGTTCGTTTTTGGACAATCACCTCCAACTCTAAAAAGCTCTTTCATGTCATAGAACTGTCCATGTATGTCTCCACAAATCTACATCAACCATTATGATAAGGTATTAAAATCCATCATGGGACCAACAGATTCAAACAAGAATCATACAATACTGTCAGATCTAGAGAAGCAACAGCTAAAGTAAAAAGGGATCATAATAAAAAGGCCCATATTCTACCTTAGCCTTAATCACCCTTGTGTTTTCTTTTCCTTGGGGAGACAATCTGGGGGATAGGGTAGGATGGGGTGTGCAATTAGTTTACAATACATTTTGGGTTGAAAATCATGAATTTGGTTGGAGGTTTAAGATGATTGATATAGAAAATTTTCTAGTTCTACATCAAACTGTTTTGAAGGAGTAGCCTCTTAGAGCATCTCCAAGGGGGAAAGGTAAGTACCTTCTCAAAAAGGTAATTATACCTTCTTAAAAGGTAAATTAAAAAGGCAAACAAAAATAACTTAACTTTTTACCTTCTCTTCCATGAAGGGGTAAGAAGGTATAATTACCCCTTTGAGAAGGTACTTACCTTTAGTATCAGGAGGAGTGTTATTTTATTTATTTATCTATTTTCTTTTTTTGTTTCTGCAGTTTCTCCCATATTATTTACTTTTCTATTCTTCTCTTTTCTATTATAGTGCCACTTTACAGCAACAAACTTTTTTTGGTTTATCAATGGGAAGAGGCATACTGATCTGTAGTGTTTGTGGATGGATTTTAAATCCAAAAATACAGCTTGAAATCAGCTTTTCAGCCTTTTTCGTATAAGAAAATATCAATATGTGAAGTTGATGTGGTCTATGGATTGGACATAAATCACAAGGCCCACCTCTATCCATCCAGTCATAGCCTTGAGTGTATCTGTGTCTGCTTATACAGATATTGACTTTTCCTATCCTTCCTGGATTTGCTTGTAACTCAATAACTAGCTTTTCCTAATCTTGCTCGAGTGACTTTTCAGTTCAAAATGTAATTTACTACTCTAATTTAGTAGGTGATCACTTCTGGGCCATATGTTTCTTAAGATGCTTAACTAAATCGGTAAATCCACAAATTATTTACAGATAATGACTGCAATCTTGATTAACACAACTAACCATTCCATTTGCATCAAGACTATGGTTGGAATGGAAAATTTAGACGCATTAACTAATTCAACTCTCACATATTTCCTTAGGTGAGAACTTCAGCCAGGGTTTTAGGAATCCCCTGGACCAAAAATAAAATAAGTTGATTGTTGAATAGCATTCATGCCATTTAACCAAGAGTCTTCACTTTTGGCAATGGTCAGCTGATTGCAAAGGGATTACAGATGCAAGTACATTTATAATGTCCAACTATCGTAAAAAGCAAGGTGTAGAATTCTGCTTTGTTATTATTTGAGTTACCAAGACATGCCACCTACGGTTTCTCCAAATCATGAATCACACATTACATGAGCAGGAAAGCTATCTCATCAGCCTTTTGTTCCTTATTAACAGTCATCCTAATGGTAGTTATTTGTGACACACTGATACTTTTTGAGTGCTCAAATGCTATTTCGCAGAACTGGTACCTTACAGATATCAGCTGAATCTACTCAGCTTAGCATCTCATCTCCTCACTTTTTATAAGCATCAACTATACGAACATAGACTTCCTCATCGAAACATATAAATTTCTATCATTACAAACCCCGAATCACTCATGAATTGGTACTCATTCCACTTTAGAACCAAACGCAACAATCGTATTGCTAAAACAGTACAGACATATCTCGCCCCTAAACATCTAAAATAAGAAATGTAGAGTAGACTACATTTCGCAATTTAAGCTACACAAACCACAAACATCTCGCCGCGATTCAAATATCCTATTCGAATAGACAATCAGGAATTACAAAAAAAAAATCAACACAGGCACCAGAATCACTCGTCATTTTTCTAATTCAAGTAAGAAACAAAGCTAATAATAAATAGTAACAACCAAATAAAAATAGATCGAAGAGGTTTGGTGCTCCGAAAACATACAGTGACAGGGGCATCAACGCGTTGAACATTGCTCTCTTCGACGAGGATTTCGATGGCTTTGAGACAGAGATCCTTGACTTGGTACTCGGTGAGCGGCTCGCATCGCTTCAACTGCTCAATTTGGCGGTCTAGGTCGGACATCTCGAATTCTGATACTGCTAGGGTGCAAGTGCAATCGTATGGCCTTCGAGTTAACGAAGGATTTTGAGATTGAGCATCAGACCATTGCGGAAACTTCTTCTGCTTCCAAAATCTAGGGTCGATTTCAGTGTGTTTCTCAACTGGTGGTGAGGTCAAATTGCCCTATTTTTGGAAAATGGACAGAAATAGCAAAATTTTACTGTGGGTGCCTTCTTTCACTCTGCAATAAAATATTTGTGGCAAGTCTAGTCAATTATTTAACGAAAGAGAATAAAAAGGAAAGAGAATATTTTTATAACGGATATATATTACGGAATTTTTAAAAAGTTGAATTTTTTTTACGAATTTTAAAATTGACAAATAATATCACAAACTTTACCATGTGTTTGTTAGTTCGTAGGAAAAACCCAATCTATTAATATAGCCGTAATTTTTGCATTGATAGGAAAAACCCAACTTTTTGAAAGTTCCATAATATTAGGTGCCAATATCCCTTTTTATAATTATACTTGTTCCACATTATACAAAATACCGAAATACTGTACTTACCGTACCAAAAAAATATGGAAAATATCAATTTTTGGTATACCGCAATTTTTGGTACGTAACATACCGCACCGAACTCTATCGGTGCGATAACGGTATCAATTTTTCGATACCGCAGTATACCGTGGTATACTGAATATTAGGTATACTGCAGTATGCCGAATTCTTGGTGCATAACGAAAAATCAATGTATGTTGAAATATTATATAATAATTATATTTATATTTAAAATAGATATTAATTTTTTTTTCTGAAAATCCTACTTTTAAATATTTTGTGTATAAAATAATTTTTTTTTGCATAACAGTATTACTGTATTATGGTATACTATAAAAAGTGCGGTATGCAGCAACAACAGTTATGTAATGATATAAAAAATTAACCATACCGAATTAGTGCGGTATACCCAAAATTTGGTATGAAATCAATATGATATTTTGTCATAACACAGTTTCGGATACGGTATGCGGTATGACGTTCTTGGTACGGTATACATACTGACTCACCCCTAATTATACATGTCATTATGTTCAGACTAATAAAGTTTTACTCGTGAGTCTCAATATGGTTGAGTAATTCCATTCCAATGTAGTAGGCGCATTTCTTTTGAGAGCGTCTTCAATGGCTTTAGGTCAGGCATAGTCTAGCCAAAAACTTCTCCTGCCACATCATCAGGACAAGAAAACCCTCCTGCCACATCATTAGTACAAGAAATAGGCTAGCCATAGGCCAGCCAAATTATAAAAAATAAATAAATTACAATCACGCAAATTACGGAATTGAATTTACGACACAGATACAGGAAAATGCGATAATTTTATTTATATTAAAAAAAAGTTTTAAAAAAATTACATAATTTAAAAATTACATAAAAAAAAAACTATCACCGTGCAGTCTTCCGCGACCACAACTCTTCAATTAAATCCTTTTGGAGTCGAATATGAGCATCCACTTGGCGCATGTCGATAAGTGCCTTGAGGCGGCCGGCTTCATCGTGAGGTACTGATACGCCCGGATTTTGCACTGTTTTAAGGCCATTATTTGGTCCGTTTTTGTTATCAAAATCACTCTACATGTCCATTATTTGCATATTCTATACATTTTGGTATTTTGACGTGTTTTGTGAGAAATGTGCATATTTGAGCCGAAAA
>NC_062967.1:21676942-21754020 GCF_023119035.1 Salvia hispanica | reverse complement strand
AATTGAGTTCTAGTAGAAGATAGACACTTTGTGTACATCTTCCCCGTGTTCGATACCCGGTACTAACCTTTTGCTATACTATACCTACTCTGTATACTTGCAGGTATTTATAGTGCAAATAAAAAGTGCATCAGGTACCCCCCTTCGTACGTTGGGAGTGGCAACGCCGTGGCTTGGACCGGCCACGTCAGTGATACGCTCGGATTTTGCACTATTTTAGGGCCCTTAATTGGTCTGTTTTTAGTGTCTAAATCGCAATTCATGTCCATATTTCATATATTTTATCTATTTTGGTATTTTGACATGTTTTGTGAGAATTGTGCATATTTGAACCAAAAAAATAGGAAAAAGTCGAAGATGGAATTCTGGTGCGTTCCAGATGCCCAGCGGCCCGCTGCGTGTGTCGCAGCGACCGCTGCGATTGAAGCGGTCCGCTCCGAAAAAGTTGTGCTGAAAAGTCTGAAGAAGCCCAACTACCGCTGGGACGTGTGCAGCGACTGCTCGAGAGAATCCCGTAGCCACTGGACTTATTTGCAGCGACCGCTGCAGGACATGCAGCGACCGCCACCCAAATCCGTAGAGGCTTCGGACAGTGCACAGCGACCGCTGGCCAAGGCGCAGCGGTCCACTTCGAGAAGGCGGTGCACGAATTTAATTAGATTTTCTCCAGATTTTACCAAGATTAGCCAATCTTTTCCTTTCCTCCATAGGAATCGACTTACTCCCTATATATACCCCCTTAAACCTCTTCATTCACATGCACCTTTTACACTATTTGCCTCACAATTCTAGAGCAAAAATATTTGAGAGTTCATCACTGTGCAAGAGGTTGAAGACGAAGTCAAGTGAAAATCAAGGCTACAGGATTCTACCTTTGGGTTTTATCACTCTAGTTCTTATGTTTACATTGTTTTCCCTTCAAACTATGTTTTTGGATTATTTTATCATGTGTAACTAAATTTATATGATTCTAGGGATGTGTTAGTAACTCTTTTTGGTTTATACAAATTTCGTTTTCTATTTAATATCTTTTTGTTTATACTTCGTTTCTTCCTTATGTTGTTCCGTAATACTGCATGTTTGAGTGACACATTCGATGTTGATCTGCTATAACTTGCTACATAATCGTAAGAGGAGGTTGGCGAGTTAGATCCACTTAATAGACACTACAATTAGCTTCCCTTAAAATGACACTGTTAATTGAGAGTGGGGACTTTTCAAGGGTCTTAGGAGCTTCTAGGAGTTACGAATCTAGGATTGACAACCCTAGTGTTAGTAATCTACGCTTGTACCGCATGGGCAGAACTTATGTGACTCGTCCTATCGAAGTATAGACTGTGCTAGGGTATTGTAGAAGGAACTTGTATAGCTATAGTTGTGAACGCACATCCCTGGAATTCTCTTATCTCATTTATTCGACCTCTAGTTTGTGCTGCATTCATCCGCTTTCTGTTTTCAATTTAATTGTTTTCACAAATTCTCTGGTTCTCCAAATAGTAAAAAAAGCTTAGTAGAAGATAGCCAATTGATTATCTTATTCCCGATGTTCGACAACCTGGTACTGACCTTTAGCTATACTAGATCCACCCTGTATACTTGCAGGTATATTTAGTGCTAATAAATAGTGCATCAAGTTTTTGGCGCCATTGCCGGGGAATAATATCACTTTGTGATTGATATCTTCCAAAGGACGATTTTACTACTTTGGATTTTCTTGCTTTCAAATTTTGATTTTTTGTTTAGTTTTATTTTTATTTTCTCTCTTTCAGGTAGTTTATGCGAACGCGCTCTGGGAAGGACAGCTTAGAGCCGATCGATCACGAACTTGAAAAGACACGTAGGATAATAAGAAGAGGACGACTAGCAATGGCGGAAGAAGACAACATGACCGAGTTGGAGAGGTTGCAGATCCAAGTCAAACTTTTGATGGACGAAAAGCTCGCTCGAGAGGCACAGGAGAAGAAAAACAAGGAGATACTCCATGTTATGCACATGTTCAACCACGAGAACGTCCTTACGTTTCCCGAGGGTCCTCGGGTCGATGCTAATAACTTTGAGCTGCGAATACCCCTCATTTAAAGGGTTGAGCAGCATCCTTTTTCAGGAAGGGCCGCGGAAGATGCAAACCGCCACCTCTCGAGATTCATGGAGATTGCCAATACGCTCAAATTGAATGGTGTCAACGACGACGCCATTAGGGTACGCCTCTTTCCTTTTTCCCTTATAGATTCTGCTAAGGAATGGTTTGAGTGTCTACCTATAGAGCAAGTGTCCACGTGGAAAGACATAGTGGCGGCTTTCCTCGACAAGTACTACCCGCCGGGCACCATATTGAAGCTGAAGAGTGAGATCTTCCAGTTCATCCAGCGCCCAGACGAGCCTCTTTTTGAGGCCGTAGCTCGTTTCAAGGGACTCCTCCGCAAATGCCCCAATCCATGATTTTACCGTGGATCATCAGGTAGGCATATTATATAATGGCTTTACCGAGTAAATTTGTGCCATGTTGGATTCAGGGGCCAACGGGGGATTCCTAAGGAAAAGTGGGGCAGATGCTATGGCAGTGATAGAGGAATTTGTCACCAACAGCCGCGGGTGGTCGAATGAGAGGCCTCAGTCAAGGAGAGTTGCAGCAGTAGAGACAGACGAGGAAAACTCCCTTGTGAAAGAAGTGGCAGAGCTGAGGGTTAGGGTAAATCAGATGGATACATCGAGGAGAGAAGATCCGGTTCCACCGACTTCTATAATCGCAATCACTAAACCCGACGCTGAAGCCGTTCCCATTGAGGATGTCAACTACGTGCAGCAAGGAGGCGGTCCCAACCGTTCATTTAATAACAACAATTATCGCCCTAACCAGGGGGCGGTAATTATAACAATTATAATGAGAACCGTCCTCACCCCAACCTTTCGTACTCTAACGACAATTTCTTGCGGCTCCCTGCAGGATTTAATGTGGGCAAAGGTGGAGTTGTTGAGCCCGCGAAGAAGGAGGAAAAGTATGAGGCAAGGATCATGAAAATCCTTGAAGTGCTAGTGCAAGATAGAAAGACTAATGACACCAAGATCGGAGTCGTTGATGCAAGGTTGAATCGCCGATTAACCTCGCGGGACATATAGGCGTCCAACTCTTCGTTGAATCGCCGTTCGAACTCCTCAGCATCCCCACCACTACCACCATCACTACCACCACCATTACTCATTTCACGATATTGCTCTTGTACAGAAATTAAGAGAGAGAGAGTAACTCGTTAAAACAAGCGGTGTGAATGAAAATGACGTTAGCGTATATATAGAGTTTTGAAAATTTTTAAAAAAGGGGCGCTCGCCGATCAGGACGCTACAATGGCGGCTAGCGCCCGCGAATCGGCGAGCGTTAGCCGATTCGCTAGCCGATTTGTCGCTAGCCGGTCCTAATGATCGGCTAGCGGACCGACGAGCGCGCGCGGAGCGGCTAGCCGGTCCGCTAGCCGCCATTGGAGATGCTCTAAACACAAGATTTAAGAAATTAAAATGTTAAAGATTAAAGAAGAAAGATATAAAGCATGTGAGATAGAAAAGTACGAGAGAGAAAGAGAGACTAGAATAAGGGAGGAAAATAAGTGCTTGCCAAAAAAATGAAATGACTCAACTACTTTTAAGCAATCCAAAAGGGAAAATGATTCAATTACCTTAAGAAGGTGAGAGTATATTATTTTAAGTATTTGAATTATATATAGGATAGTGATAAATACAAACAACATATTCCCTACAAACTCCAAACTATGATATGTGGACTGTTAGATTTCAATATTTGATGATATTCTGTTGACATTTTCTGTTGACGTTATTTGTCATCCGTTGACATTAAATCTTAAAATTTAACGATTTATATCATAGTTTAGAGTTTATTAATTAATACTCTAATAATTTATTTTGTTACATATTGCTCATTCATTTATGTTTGTTTTACAATATTTAATGTCTAAAAGCTAATAAATCTAAGTCATTCACACTGTAGACTAAGTAGTGTAACAAATAATCACAATAAATGACTAAGTTGGCATTGTATGAAAGTAAACCCGCATTTCAAATCTATATAAAATTTGGCTACATTTCAATAGAGGCAAGAGTGTTAGTCCAAAAGTTTTCGTACCTTAGAACGACACTAGTATGAGTAGTCTTTTTTGCTATACACTGAAATACGAGATATAGGGAATTGTTATTTTTCAATATGTGACATTATTAATGTACTAAACCAATAATATTGATAAGTTGGATAGTGGTAACTGACGTCCAAGCGGTGCTGAAATTGTTAGTATTTTTAAACTAAACCACTCTTGATAAAGAAATTAATCAATTAAAATAGATAACAAACTCAAATTTATTGATTTTTTTTATCTTAAATGCGAGAAATAATTTAATTGATATTATCCTCATAGTACTCGTATTTTTGATTTTGCAGGATGATTTTACTCTAATAGTTGATTATAATAAGTATTTGTTTGGACTTTAATTAAATTAGAGTTTTATTTGATTTGATTAAATATAGATCAAATAGGTGTGACTCAATTCAACATACATTGATCTTGATTGACCTATTATAACTATTTAAATAGGAGATTAAATATATAACAAAAAATCAAAGTTTCTGTATTGAAATTTTCAAAATCTGGCGATGAGGCATTTGAAATTTTGACTTTCAAGTCAAAGGTTTGTTTTTCTTCTGACTTGGTCTTTAAATTATTCTACAAGTTTTGTGTATCTAAAGTTTGGAAAACTATAAATTTACTTTATTCAAAGATCGAATAAAGAGTTTGAAAAACATATTAGAGTACAATCATTCATGACTTCACTTATAGTTGATGATTTGTTAAAGTGCGCACCTAAAAACATTTCCTAAAACACTCATAATAAAATAAAATAATTTTATAAACATAAGCAATTTTAATAAATGATAGTGGATTCATTTTATTTTATTTACATTGTGTTTTAGGAAATATTTTAAGAAAGACAATAGATTATCTGCTCTGCTACTAAAGAGGTAGCAAGTATTCAATCATTTTTTGATATACACATAGAAACATCACATTCTCATTGGACACACTATATTTCGTATATGGAATAAGAATGAAGTTATTATACCTTCCGTCCCATAAATCATAAAAATTTGTGCACTTTTCATTTTCGTTCATTACATAAATATCATTTATTTAGTAGAATTTTGATTGAAGAATGAAGATACATCAAATTTTATTTTATCACCATTTTAGATATTGCCATCTCTTGAGTTGTAGTATGTGTTAATTATCAAAGAGAATAATGTATAGAAAATTATTTATTCATTACTCTACATTATTCTTTCTTTATACTAATTTTTTTTCTACTTTAATTAATAATTAGTATCATTATGAGTGAAAAAAAGAAATGTTAGTAGTAATTTTATTACTGTAATGACAATATAGGTATTCGAAATTCCACAATTCACACTATTTAAAACTATAGTAACAATTTTATTTGAAATTCTGCAGTCGTCGGAATATGATTGATGAATAGGAATATAAAATTGTAGATTTGTGGTGTAAACGCAATTGGCGTATACGACGGTTAGGTACGACAATTTTCGCCGATAGCCGGTGGCGCCGCCCGTCGCCTACCCAAATTATCGAAACAAATCATCAAAAGGTTTCGTGCAATTCCTGTCAGAATTTATCTCTTTCGGCTTCGATAACTCAACGAGTCGATCCTAACCCCGAGGTGAAACAATCATCTCTTTCATTCTCTTGCACGTGTTTCAGCTGCGTTCCCGATCAAATTTATCTGGACTGGCGTTAATTCGAGATCTGTGTTATGATTAATTATTTCGAGGATTTCGACTTTTGCATAAGCTAGGGATCGGACTGATGTTTTTTTTTTTTGATTCAAATCATCCTCTTTATTTCGCTTAATCAAGACTAGGTTTAAGAATTACAGGTGAATAATGATTTGTTAGTAGTGAAATTTACTTATTCAATCCAAGAGATGCAATATTATCACGATTTTTTATTTTTGTCCATCTTGCTTTATCTCTGAAGCTTTGTGATCGTAATTCCTTGTGTTACATACTATGTGAAATGTGAATTGTATAAAGTTTTGACTTTCGAATTGCACAATGTTGGATTATCAGTACCTACATGAGTATGAACGTGTATCTTGTAAAAAATTGTCATTTGTTGCATTCATGGAGATTAACCTTTAGATTAGTCATGGTGACTCAGTTGTGAGTGTTTTTTTTTTCCAGAAAATGGCAGCTTCTAATGACGCATGGGTAAGGGAATATAATGAAGCAGTTAGACTTGCTGATGATATCACTAACATGATATCTGAAAGAAGTTCATTGCCACCTTCCGGGCCAGAAGCACAGCGGCATGCATCGACCATACGGAGGAAAATTACCATATTGGGAACCAGATTGGATAGTCTGCAGTCTCTTCTGCAAAAGCTTCATGGAAAGCAGTCTCTGTAAGTTTTTGAATTGCTCTTTCATAAAAATCTGAAACTTATTGACAGACTCAAATTAGTTAGGAGTAGTGATTTTGTACTCCCTCCATCCACGAAAAATAGTTTCGTTTGTGGATGGCACGAAGTTTACTGCGTAATTGGTAAAGTAGGAGAGAGAAAGAGGAAATGTGGGTAAAGTAGGAGAGCGAAAGGGATAAAGTGATGAGAAAGTTTCAGAAAATAGAAATGAGAGTAATTTGGTGGACAGACCAAAAGAAAAAAATGAAAATATTTTCCGTGGATGGATGGAGTATTAGTTTCATCTATGGTGATCTGCATCTATCTCATTTGCGTTTACACTGGTTTGGTTACCTGCCTTTATTTCAACTTTGGCTTAGTCTCTTGTAATAATAGTTCACAATACAAGCCCTAAAGGATTATTTACAGCTAATCTTTGTTATGCCACTTTTGCATCTGAACCCGAACTGCAAAAGTAGCACTCATAATTTTAATCACGACCTGGGAAATTACGTGACATAGTTGGCCCAGCAGTCTAATGAGCTTCCAATTGTTCTTTTTTTTTTTTTTTTTTTAATTCCCTCTCTTTTTTTCCTTTTGTTTCTGGTCTGTGATTGTGAACCAGGTTATATACTCTTCAGTTCTAATTTCGTTTAAATAGGTCTAACATTTTTTCTATCACCATGTTATGTGTTTTGACTGTAAAACTCCCTGTGTTTGGGTTATGCGGATGGGGCCATTACTTGTTTTACTCCTAAGGCCATGTTTGGTAGGGTCAGTTTTCTTCATGGATTTCCATCCCTAGATGAGGTATCACCCCTACCAAACATGCCATAAATGTATTATCATCACGTGTCTTGATCCTGCTTCTTCTGTATGCAGGACAGAGAAAGAAATGAATCGTCGACGTGACATGGTAAACAATTTGAGATCAAAAGTAACTCAGATGGCTTCCTCGTTGAACATGTCAAACTTTGCTAATAGAGACAGCTTACTTGGCCCGGAGATAAAGCCTGCTGATGCTATGAGCAGAATAAGTGGCCTTGACAACCAAGGGATTGTTGGTCTTCAGAGACAAGTCATGAGAGGCTAGTTTCTCTAGCTATGATCTTGAGTTCATTTATTTTTTCCCCTCTAACAGTCCAACTTTGATTCGTATATTCTTCCGACCCTGCAGAGCAAGATGAAGGTCTTGAAAAATTGGAGGAGACAGTCATAAGCACCAAACACATTGCACTTGCAGTGAATGAAGAACTTGATCTGCATACAAGACTAATTGTGCGTTTTCTTTTGTTTGATTTCATAAATTGTGATCGAAGTGTGTTTCGATAATGAAGTTCATATCTGTTGATTTATAGGATGATCTCGATCAACATGTTGAGGTTACAGACTCCAGACTACAGGTGAAAATTTTATGCATCCACAATTTTTTCTCTGTAATTTCTATGGTCATTGTCGATTTACCTCTAATACTAAAATCATTTACATAACAAAGTGCATTTGCAATAATGCTTTCATCTCGGTTTAAAGTTAGACGTTGTAAATCTACCTTTAATATTAAATCATTTGCATGCATTGAAAATAGTGCTTTCATCTCACTTTAAAATGAAGCAAGGTATAGCTCGTCTACTTTGATAGGAGTATAATATAACTGCAAGAAAATATCACTAAAAATAAGTAATATTGTCAGAGATTCTAGATGATATTTTCCCAATGCCAAATCCAGTGATTTGCTTGTGAAAACGGAATCATGATTCATCAATATGGCGTTGTCATGATGCAAACTACTAAGTGATAAGTAGTTGAAGGATAAGATGATCAAACTATATCAAAATTTAGCAATCCATCAAAATACTTGGTAAATTAGCTTATTTTTAATTTATCTTATCCTTCATAGTAAACTCCCCTCCTGTGAAAGGATTAGCTTTATCTGGAAGCAAGAGACTTCTGTATTTTCAAACCTTGTTGAAGTGAAAATCTCTGATTTTGCATATCAACATCTATGTAATCGTAAACCTTTGTCTTCTTTCATCCCGTCTTCCTCTCCTTATATTCTGCAAAGCAGTGAGGTTTAATTTTTCTCATTGTGTTTACTTTATTGGTAATTGAACAGCGAGTACAGAAGAGGCTCGCTATATTAAACAAACGGACAAAGGGTGGCTGCTCCTGCATGTGTCTGTTTCTATCAGTTATAGGGATTGTTGTTTTGATTGCTGTTATATATGTGCTAATCAAATATTTGTAAATTTGAGAAAGATAAATTCTCCATTTCGTGTGTTTGGATTCTCAAAGACATCTATGATTTGTTTGTTAACTGTATGTCGAATGGAAAACATTATATGTATGTATGTATGTATGTATGAACTGAGATGAGCATTGTTCTTGTATTGCTGAATGCTGATCAGTATATGGTTTCATGATTTTGAGGCTTTGCACTATGTAAAACCTGTATTTGCAGCTTATGAACTTTTTGTTGATTTTGGACTAAATTTTGCCTTGGATTATAACTCTTGGCATGTGTTCAAATTATCCTTCACAATTTGGTCCCTTACTATGATGTAGTTCTGAAATAACATAGTACTACTATTTTTTTTGGGTTCAAATTATCTTTAGTATGCCTTGAATTTGTAGTTTGCCGCAAGCCAAACGGGCCCGTGGACGTAGCCAATACAACGTTGGTGAACCATGTATATCTGTGTCTCTTTACGGTTCTGTTTATTTCTATTACACAATTACTCTATTATTTCACATCTACTTTTTTTAACTGATTATTAATTTATTATCTTGAACTCGTGTTGCGAGGTCAATTTTTCATTAATTATAACCACCTTAAGTTATAATCTGACTGGTTTGGATGTTTATTTAACAAATGAATGTGGAAACTGAAACTGATCTTAAAGTTTAGTTGAAGCATCCGAGGGGTATCTTAGAATTTGCAAATGCACTCAGTAATTAATATTTTAAAAATCTGACTAATAATGAAGTCACTGATTAAGGCCATCCGCATCCCTGTCTTTTATTCGTCTCTTAATCGTCTCATCCCTTAACTATTCATAGGCCACACTGTACTTTTCAATCCATCTCTTAACTAAGAGACAACACATGCATCCCTCCATCTCTTAACCATCTCATCTCTTAACTATTTATTCAATTTCACTTTTTATTTTTATTTTCAACAAATTCAATTAATATTTCATTGAAATATTAAATTAATACTAATAATTCATTAAATCATTAAAAATCGTAAAAATTACAACATCCGAAAATACGAAAAATACATAACTGAAATCCTATGGAGTATTTTTAATTTTAATTTTTGATTTTTATTACAATATGAAAAATACAAAAATTAAAAATTACAATATTTTAAACGGATATAAACGACGCCCACTCGCGGGCCGGCGAGTGGGCGTCACGCACGAACCGCAGCACGCCACGTCGCCAAGGCGCGTGGCGAGCTGTCTCGTGCCCAGCCCCTTCCGCGCGAGACACGTGACGGGATGGCTCGTCCCTTTGGGACGAGATGGAGGTTGCAATGCGGTCTCGTTGCCGTCTCGTCTCGGCGGGACGAGATAGGGACGGCGACGAGCCGCGCTACTGATGCTCTAATGGTTCGATTACTTTGACCACTGATCGGACTTAATGCTGAAGTAAAATATACTCCCTCGTCCCACATAATTTGACCTAGTATTCCATTTTGGATGTCCCACATAATTTGACACACTTCATTTTTACCATTTTTGGTAGTGGATCTCATATTCTACTAACTCATTCCTACCCACATTTTATTATAAAACTAATACTTTAAAAGTAGGACCCACATTCCATCAACTTTTTCAACTCATTTTCTATTACACTTCTTAAAACCCGTACCGAGTCAAAATGTCCTAAATTATGTGGGAAAGAGGGAGTACTTGCTACGTTTTTTAAATTTTCAAAATTTAGTAACGACAAAAAATGTTACTACAGGATGTGTTCATTTTGTTAGTAATGTCTAGAAATATGCGTATATCTGGGCTTTTCTATTTGTTCAATATGTTGGTCTTCTCCTGAGCCTTAGTAAAGGACAAGTGTCTGCACTATTCCTATGAGAATTGCCCTATTTCAAAACTAATGAGATACTCCTTCCATCCCTCAAGGGTGTGTTCAGTTTGCAAGATTGTATCCTGAAATTAAATTAGTAGTGTGTTTAGTTCATGAGATTTAGTCATAGATGGATAATCATGAGATAATTAGTCATAGTTAACCCCCTATGACTAAAATAATCTCACAACTCAATCCTAGATTATATCTTAGTATTATTTTATCTAGAAAACCGAACACCTCCCAAGAGTATGAACTTTGTGTTCGACACGGATTTTAATGCATAATTGGTAAACTAAGAGAGATAGATAAAGAAATTGTTTTTTTTTTAAGTATTGTTAGTGGAAAATGGATCTCACCTCATTAGAGATAAGAGAGTTTCCAAATTTAGAATGTTCATACTTTTCAGGGATGGATTAAAAGGAAATAGTGCATACTTTTCACTAACGGAATAGTGACAGAGGGAGTATGTGGTTTTTATTTCTGGCTTTGGGAAATAGAACTAGAATTGGAGTCAAGTTTCGAAATTCATCCCTCATTTTTTGAATTTCCCCCACAGTTGGTGCTCACTTCTCACTTTCTCTTCCATGAGTGTATTTTCGGAAGAACACTCTTCTCACAATTAGTGTGAAACTGTGGTGACTTTGAGGTTACAGGTTCAAATCCCGTCATCCGTTGGGAGACTTTCGACCTTAATCTGCAAGCCTAGTTGAGCGGGATTAATCGGATTTCGCCGAAGGGGGATTTGGTACACCTATGATCAAATAATAATAAAAAAAATGTATACTTTTTGCTGCCATTTCTGGGCCGGTTCATTGCACACCAAACTCCTGGTTCCCAATTCAATTAGATGGGCCACCACCAAGTAAATATGACCAAGATTCATTTCTCCTCTCTAATAAGAAAGGTGAACAAATTAATAGCCCTTTTCCAATCAAGAGGCGAACAACTTATAGCATGAGATGCGAGAGTCTACAAGTTTACTAGTATAAAAAGATCATTGATTTTTTATTTCTATGGAAAAATTCAATCTCGTATAGATGTATGGTTTAAATGAATCGCACAATAATACAATTATGAAGAGTTTGATCATTTAAATTGAATTAATATGGAATTATTAAAAATTAATTTTATAAGAGCATCCACAATGGATGCCCGATCGCGCGCCCGATCGGCCGAGATCGGGCTCGGGCGTGGTCGGGCATCCATTGCAGCCCTCGGTCACGCCCGAGCGCGACCGATCCCGAGCCCGATCGATCGGGCGTGAGCTCGGGCGCCCATTGCAGAGGCGCGCCCGAGCCCGAGCCCGAGCCATTTTTTTTTTTAATTATTTAACCCTAATTTAAACCACTATAATACTCCATTTTCTTCACTTTTCACACACCAAACCTTTCACTTTCTCTTCTATATTCTCTCAATATCCACACTTTCAACAATGGATCCGAGTCAATACCCGAGCCCGAATAATGTCGACAACGATATGCCGATGTTTGGAGGAGGAGGCGGCGGCGGCGGCGGCGCCCGGTGGCCCGGCCACGAAGACTACCGGGTTGAGACGCCTGGATCTGTGGGATCCACTTTCGTCTCCGACTCCGAGTTCGATCCGTTCTTCGGCACCGAGGAGTATCGGGTTGAGGATATGGAGCCTAGTTGTGGGCAACCTCCTGCCCCTGTGCGGCCGCCGCCGAAGAAAGGGAAGAAGAAGATGGCGCGGAAAGAAAAGGCGACATCGGTCCCAGTCCCACTCCCACACGACGAGCCGAACGAGGAGTACGCAACAGGGCGTACTGACTACGAGTTGGATGAGTACCTAAAGGTGGCTCAGTGTTGGGTCGATGTATCGAGAGGATTCGATAGCCTCCAACAACCAGACTTCGGCCAGGATGTGGGATCGCATTGAGGAACGCTACAACGAGGTGAAACCGAAGTGGGCGTTCAAGCGGACCAAGGTTCAGCTGCGCAAGTGTTGGGATCGGATCAAGGTCCACGTCAACAACTTCTGCTATATCTACAACAGGAACAGGGACGGAAGAGCTAGCGGTGAGAGCATGGAGGATGTCCTCAACAAGTCGTTGTCCGAGTACCAACAGCAGTTCGGGCAGTTCAAGCTGTACAATGTTTGGCTGATCTTGAAGGACAAGGGGAAGTTTAACGGAGGGATACCGGTTGGATCCTCGGCTCCGAAGCGGACGAAGAACACCGCCGCTGGCGATTACACGAGCAGCGGTCCATCTCCTGTGGATCTGAACGCTGAGCCGGAAGGGAGTTTCGGCACGCCTACGTCTACTTTTAGACGTCCCATTGGTACCAAGGCTGCCAAAGCCCAGGCCAAAGGGAAGGCGAAGGCGGGCGTCTGGATCAGCGGCCCCCCCGCAGGCTGCGCCTCCTCCATCTGTTCAGCTCATGGACAGGGCGATCGAGGAGTTCGGAGGTTACCGCGAGGTGGTTGAGTATAGGTTTATACTTGACGCCCAAAACAGCCTTCGTGAAGAAACCGATCCGGAAGCCCGACAGAGGACTAAGAATATGATCAAGAATTTGGCCCAGAGGTTGAATTTAGATGACTAGTTTGGTTTTTTCTTTTTTTTAGTATTTTAGTTTTAATGTAGTTTTTTTTAGCTAAGTATGATGTAGTTCCACTTTTAAATTAAGTAATGTAGTTTTTTTTTTTTTTTTTCGCATTTGTGGTGTTTAAAATAATATATTTTGGTATTTTATAGTAATTAAAAATAAAATTAAAAAACAATGATTTAAAATTGAAATGAAAAGTGGATAAGAGATAGGGCATGCACTAGGGCTCCACCATTGCAGAAAGATAGGACATGCTGACGTGGCAACCACTAGGGCTCTCATTAGGGCTTCCACTAGGGCATCCATTGTGGATGCTCTAAAGCAAAACTCGCGAGATATGATTAACTGCACATGATATGTGGTCCAAACACAAGTACGAGCTCCACCCACATGCAGTACGATCATCCAATGACTTGAGGGTAGATAGGAACATTAAAGGTCTTTATTGGTCCAATCTAGTGTTTGAATTGTCATATAATTATTCTGTGTGACACTTTTATAGAACAAGGGTCCATTGTAGGGGTGGCGAAACGAGTTACCCGCGGGTACCCACACTCGACAAGTCGGGTACCCGTACCCGATTTCAACCAAATTTGTTGTCTCAATATCCGCCCCGCAACATACCGGGATTACACGATACCCGTGTCGAGTATCCCGTACCCAACATTACGGGTACCCGTACTCGACCCGAAATCATAATAAAAAATTTGAAAATCATAATAGCCGTCAATGTTCCCTAATTTACTTCATTAATATCGATGGTAAGCTTTGAGAATAAAAGTAAGAGGACACTCTATAGCTAGTTTTCAGCGAGTTTCAATTGTATGTTCGTTGAAATATAAAAATGTTTCAAAAGAACTCTTAGATTATATAAAGTACTCCCACTGTTCTGCCTTAATAGAGACATTTCATTTTCTTCTCTCATTTGGAAAATAATAATATAAATACTCTTCTCTGCATTATTATCTCTTTTACTTTATTTTTTCTCTATTTTAATTATTTATATTTAATTTTTCAAAATGAGTGCGTGTATGGCTATTATTATTATTTAACTATTTACTTTTTTTTCTCCACTTTAACTATTTGAAATGCCTCTTTTGATATGGACCGGAGGAAGTATTAAAAGATGGTATATGACTAATATTAATGATAACGAGTATTATCGGGATTAACGGGTATATCTGCGCGGATAGCGGGTATACCCGATACCCGATGGGTAACGGGTCGAAATGGGGATTTTTCATTACCCGCTACCTATTTTGCCACCCCTAGTCCATTGTATTAGGGCAAGAAAAGAGTGTATTATTATCAACAGAAATTTAGTGACTGTAATAAGAAGTCAATATTAAATTAACTGAAATTACTAATATAGCCTTCAGATTTAATATGCTATAAAAAGTTAGAAGATAGTTTTGGAATTTCACACAATATAGCATATCAAATACTCCATCCGTCCCGGATAATTCGGGTCACTTTGATCGAGCACGGGTTTTAAGAATTGTAATGAAAAGTGGGTTGAAAAAATTAGTGGAATGTGGGTCCTACCTTTATATATTAGTTTTATAATAAAATGTGAGTAGAAATGAGTTAGTGGAATATGAGGTCGACTACCAAAAATGGTAAAAGTGAAGTGAGACAAATTATGTGGGACGGACCGAAATGAAAAACTGGGACGAATTATCTGGGACGGAGAGAGTATTTGTTATTAAAGATTGTAATATAACATCAATTCAAACACCATAGAATTAGAAAATCAAGAAAAGCATTTTGCAAAATATTGTGCTCTGAAATATAAACTCCAATTCAAACACATCCTTAATGTAGACTTTTTATTTTCGCCCATCTCATAATTTATTTGTAAAAAGTTACCTCTAACTCATTAGTTATATAAATCAATTTATAGATAATTTATACCACAATAATATTGTATTATTACAATCCATTAAATAGGAGTATAAAATCCAAAAAAAAAAAAAAAATTTAACCCGATATATACACAACGAGGTAGAATTGCATAAAATAAATAATTTTGGTCTCCACCTAAATTATTGCCAAATCATCAATTTTCAATCAAAACAATTCCATGAATCTACTCCTACTTGCGTCTACTCCTCCCAATTCCCAATCCACCGACTTCATCATCAAGCAATGACACCAATTATTCACCCAATTTGATTGGGAACACTAAATTTATCGGTGCTTATCTCAATCAATTCCATGGCGGACTTAATCCCCCCATTTCTATGCCTCCTTTTGTTCACATTTTCATGTAATTGTGTTCAATCCATCGAGCAAGGGCATATCAACGCCGAAATATCCAACAGAGGCCTTGATTTCCTAAAGGAATTGCTGATTCAGAAGGCGGAGTTCGAAATCGTCCCGCTCGATCTCCCCAAGATTGCCAAGTCTGTAAAAATTCCTGTTATAGGAACTGTTCAAATGGCTGCTACCGATATTACGATCGAAACGATCAACGTGACGTCGTCAACGCTCAAGAGTGGAGATAGCGGGATAGTAATCGATGTTTCCGGCGCCACCGCCAATTTGAGCATGAATTGGCAGTATTCGTACAGTAGTTGGTGGCTTCCGGTTTCGGTCTCTGATAAGGGTAATGCTACCATTCAGGTATTTTCAGCATTTTTTCTCAACGGTGATGGTGTGGAAGTTGTTAGTGCCCTAGCTAATATTTAGATTTAGCCAGGAATTGATTACATCCTGCTTCTCCCGGTTGGAACAATTGAGCTGTTAACGTGCTAAATTTATTTGTTTGTATACTGGTAGAGTGCATGTTTTTGCTAGATTGAACTTGATCTTTGGTCAAAAAGCCCTTTGGCTTTTTGACCAAAGGTCAAAATATTTTTTCTTTTCATTGTTAAGTCATATGTTTGTGCTGGATAAAATGTAATCGAAGTTTAACTGATAAATTTATGCTTCCTTTGAAGGTTGAAGGACTGGAAGTTGGCCTTACACTCAGTCTAGAGACTGTAGAAGGATCTCTGAAGGTGTCACTCTTGGAATGTGGGTGTTATGTGAATGGTATCTCTATAAAATTAAATGGGGGAGCATCGTGGCTCTATCAAGGGTATGTTTCCCCATTGTGTTCTCCTCTGTCTTTTTTTTCTTCTTCTGGTTTTCAGGACTGGCAACCTATTTGTTTGATTGCCAACCGGTCTTCAAATTATCTGCTAAATCTAGTTTTCTCAGTAGTGATAAATTTTGAACTTTACCGAGACTAAGATAAAAATTCCATCAGAGTTTATTTTGGTTGGATCATGGTCGTAAGACATTAAACTTACCTGTAATAATTTGTGACAAATCGTATCCCTTTGGATACAATGCGCCAAAAACTGAAACCCTCAGCTTCAATTAGGTGCCTTACCTTCCAAGATTCCCGGGTGGCTTTTTGCTACATTACATAATATTACTCCCTCCGTCCCCAAAGAATATGCACTTTGGGTTCGGCACGAGTTTTAATGTAAAATTGATTAAGAAAGAGGTAGAGAGAAAAAGTAATTAAAGTATTGTTAGTGGAAAATGGATCCCGCCTCATTACAGAGAAAAGACTTTCCAAAATTAAAAAGTGCATATTCTTGTGGGACGGACTAAAAAGGAAAGAGTGCATATTCTTGTGGGACGGGGGGAGTATCTGATAGAGGGTCTACCAGTCTATGATGTAGATAAAAAAGTGCATTTTTACCATCTGGACTGGAGATAAGTTTTACTCAATTCATTTAAGCAATCGATTATCTTTTAGATGTATATTTGATGAAAATGACCAAAATAGCAACGACAATAATATAATGGTTATAGTGATGATTACAATTGGGCCTTTCAAGAAGGCCTGTGTAGTGACAATCTTGACCTCCACAACCTGTGAACCATTTTGTTCTTTCTTGTACTATTGGGATGCACTTCCCTGAGTAAAAGTCCTTGAAATTGTTTGTTCCCGTTCTGGCCTAAGTCTTTTCTGCCTGCTTGTTGACTGGTTCATTGAATCCTTCAGTTGTAGAATATACTTATATTTTTTCCCTAAAAAATTGACAGTCAATTTAACCTTTTGTCTCAGGTTGGTGGATGCTTTTGAGGATAAAATTAGTTCTGCTGTTGAAGATGCGATTCCAAAGAAAATAAAAGATGCAATAGTGAAGCTTGACAATGCACTGCAATCTTTTCCTAAAGAAGTATCAGTAACTAGCATTGCTGCAGTGAATATTACACTTGTTGGCGATCCAGCATTGAATGAATTGTCGCTTGACCTTGATATTGATGGGTTATTCTCAGCCAAAGATGAAGCTACACTTTCCAGCCCCTATCACAGAATAGCACAAGAATCAGGTTCCTGCAAGGAAGCAGATAAAATGCTCAAGATAGCATTGCATGAAGATGTGTTCAGGTCAGCATCATCAGTTTACTATGAGGTGAGTTTTAATTCTTTTGTTAATGTATCAGAAAGGGATGGGGCAATAAAGTTTCTTCAGTGGTAAAATCTAGAGTCAATTTATATAAAGATAACCCTGATTTCAAGTGCCAACTTTGGAGTATCTGTTCAATTTGAGTGTTGATTGTGTTTGTCTTGCTGAAATTGCAGTTACGAATTATCTCAACTTATAGTCTAATAAAATTTGATCTTTATTTTAGGCAAGGAAGATGCACTGGATTGTCGACAAAGTACCAGATCAATCTCTGTTGAACACAGCTGGTTGGAGGTTCATCGTTCCCCAGTTGTATAAGAGGTATCCAAATGATGACATGAATCTGAATCTCACTGTATCTTCTCCACCAACAATAGAAGTTGAAAAGCGGCAGATTAAGGCAAAAATCCCCTTAGATGTGGTGATTAATGTTTTGGATGGGGGACAAGTTGTACCAGTTGTGTGCATATCTGTGGTAAGCTCAGTGTGACAACTAAGATTCTATGTATAGGTCTTTAGGAAATCCACTCACTTTCTGTTTCGTGTTTTGTTGTGCTAGTACTTCATCTTATATAGTTATATTATGTAAACATTAAATAAGTATACATGATTTCTTAAATATTTTGAGCATTTGCTTGTTCATAAATTCTGAAACAAAGTCTAAAAATAACTCATTTGGTGCATTCCCTTAGAACCTAGATAATTATGGACTGCATGCTTTTTTCTGGAACAAGGAGAAAGCAAAAAAATGGAAAGCCTACCGTGGTACCACGTTGCCTAAATATCTCATGATGTCTAATGAGTCATACTGAAGGACAGTACTTGTATATGAGTCCTTTATGTTTGAATATCAACTTTAATATTTATATTGAACTATTTATAGTGTAATAACTGTCATTGGGTAATCATCCGCATACCTATATCATGAAAATTGATCATCTAGCCTTCTCCATCAGTTTGAGACTTTCAAAGTCTACGTTCTCTGTCTCACCCTCACAGTTTCTACACTTTATAGTGATTAATTTGTTTTGCTGCAGGTAATTGATGCCTCTGTTAGTCCAGAGATTTTGGGAAACACTTTAGTTGGAGTCGCAAAATTAAATGAATTCACTATGTCACTCAACTGGAGTAAGATTGGTGACCTGCACATGTCTCTAATCCAGGTACCTCTTTCATCTTTCTGAATTCCATGTATTAGTTTCTGGTAGATCATTGTTTGACACCTCGTTGCATTGATTGGGATCTCATTTAGGAGAGTTGGAAAAAATAGTTTGGTGACCCCACTTCCAGCCCTCTTCTTGACTGCCGCCCCCCGAGTCCCAAGAGGTTGGGGTAGAGGGGAGGAGAAAAAACTAATAATCAGTATAATACAAAACTTCTGGAGAATCATAAGCTGTAAGACAATTTTGGATCAAAATACCAAAAATATTACTCTCTCCGTCCCCCATAATTTGTCACCATTTGACCTGGCACGGGTTTTAAGAAATGTAATAGAAAATGGGTTGAAAAAGTTAGTGGCATGTGGGTCCTACTTTTATATATTAGTTTTATAATAAAATGTGAGTGAGAATGAGTTAATGGAATATGGGGTCCACTACCAAAAATAGTAAAAATGAAAGGTGACAAATTTTTAGGGACGAATGAAAAAGGAAATAGGTGACAAATTTTTAGGGACGGAGGGAGTATTTAGTTATATAAAAATTTAATAGAGAAACAGGGGGGGGTTTAGGTGTATTAATGACTAGGAATGTTAAAAGTCATGGGGGTGTTTTCTTTGGAATGATAAATTAGAGTACTTCAACATTTTATAAAATAATGATGTTGCAGAGTCTTAAAACTTACATGACTCGTAGAGTTGTGGATGGGGTCGGCTACATAAATAATGCCTTGGGTGACATTGAGTTTGAATGAAGTATAAAATGGAACTACTAGCCATTTATAATTTACCTGATGTGGGCTTTTGCAGTTGATTTCACATAGGTCATAGATTTAATTGCTCATCTCTTGTGAATTTTATTGTATGCATATCTTTTATGTTTAGCATGTGACATGCTGTGCATGTGCAGACACTAATTTCTGCCACTCTGAGGACTGTGGTGTTGCCGTATGTCAACTTAAAACTCACCACCGGATATCAGATTCCACCCTTCCATGGTTACGAGCTTCAATATGCCCAACTTCTATGCACAGATGCTTGGATTGTGATATGCAGTGATGTTGCACCTGCAAAACAGTACAATCTCATTTAGTTTCTGTCAAGTGAAGAGATCTGGTCTTTTGTTGTGTGCATATAAACTGTATCAACTTCGAGATGCAAGTTTTCCAGGACCCCACATCGACTCTGTTGATAAAAATCTGCACATCGACTTTCTGTTATAGTCGTGACCGGGATGCTGTATATACGTTTGGGATCCACAGTTGTGAAAGCTGAGCCACCACAACGTCGAGGGAGGGATAGCACTACTTTTCAAAGAATCGCTCCTACGGCTCGGTGGGGGGTTTCATGTTGAAACCATTTCCTGTAACATTAGCACTCACAAATACTCTTTAAGTTGTCCAATACTGTACAGTTAGATCATGCTGTCCATGTATATATGTAACAATTTGGTCATATGTATTCAAAATGGAAATAATTACAGTTTACCTTGTTTAGAATAAATCGTTGTCTTATTACTGCTCTGCTGTAGATGAATAATACTTCAGCAGCTGATGGGATTTTTCATTCTAAGCTTGAATAAAAATTTAGTAGCCACATAGTGTGTCTAACTATCACTTCAGTTTTTTTTTTCTCTTTATACAATTGTGATTAGTTGAATGCATCACATGAAAATATCAAAGAGGATTAACAATGGTTTTCCATCTATCCCCGTAATGACTCGATCCCCCGACCTATCGATTAAAGGGGGGCGTCTTATCAACTGGGTTGCGTTTCATAAAAGTAAAAAAAGACACCACATAAAAATATGTCCGACTATTCAATTCTTTAGTGAGGATTGCGGTTCATACTTTAGAAATGTTAGGGCATCTACAATGAACGCCTTTAGGCTCAAGCCACAACACTCATAATTATACTTTAGAAATGTTAGGGCATCTAGAACGGATACCTTCTAGGCTCAAGCCACAACCCTCTAGCCATGCATCTCTAATTATTTTGCATTATTCATTATTAACTTTTATAATTATAAAATTCAGTAAAATTACTTCAATAAAATTAAAAATCATATAAATTACAAATTCATAAAAAAAACACTTAATTCAGAGCGGACATAACGTTAACTTGTTGACTAGAGAAACACCAAATTTTGTTTAGATATCTAGAAACATGCGCGTGAAAGATTTCCTAGCGATTTTGGAGTAAAGCCTCTTCTATTTCGTGTTTGTGTGAAAGCGAGTTTGATTCGACAACCTATAAAGTATAAACCCTTTCTATAATTCGCGCAATTCCTCCTCCATAATTCAACCACCCCATCCCAATCAACAAGGTAAAAACACTCATTGCTTTCGTTTTCTGTCAACTCACGCATTTTTTTTCAATATTATATATCCAGTGAAATTGTTCTTTTCACCGGCCTTTTCAAATTTGTGTGTTTGAATACATGATTACCGGCCTTTTCCTTAGCTTATGTTTCCTCTTTTTTCTTTTCTCTTCTTTTTCTTCTTTCTTTTTAGTGTTTTGTACATACATCTAATTGCATTTATAATATAGAGTGAACTTCAAAAATGGTCTTTGGACTATGGGTTTATCTCGAAAATGGTCCCTGGACTTTAAAAATATCACCAGTAGTCCCTGGACTAAGGGTTAATATCAAAAACGATATTTTGAGACGAAAATGCCCTTTTGAGGGGTTTTGGGGTTTTGGGCAATTTGGTCTTTTTACACTTTTAACATTTTAAATCTGATATTATTTTAGTTATGTACTAAATCTGATATTATTTCAAAATTATCATTCTTCTTCCCTTTTGTCATCCTTCACTTAGTTTCTTTATTTCAATATTAGATTTAATTTTACAAAATTAAATTTTAAATTTCAGTTTTTAAATATCAATAAATTTTTTTAATTATAAAAATTATTAAATAACAAAAATTATTAGTCATAATCAATATTTGATAGTGTCTAATATTTAATCAATAAGATATAACAACGTCTTAGTTTTAATCAATATTTAATAGCTTTAATCATAAATAGACAATATAACACGATTTATTCTGAAATAAATATGCGTCTAATGTAAGACTAATATAATTTTCGTTTATTAATTTGAAAACAATCAATCAAAATGACTAGAAAATTTCAACAAAAATACTCCTATACAAAATTTTTAGTCGACTTCATAATATTCAACACAAGAAATTATAACAACCGAACGAAGGCTAAATAGAATAGCTCTTATTTTTCCATCACGATTAATATTATTTTTCTGTACTTCTTCAATTCAGCTTAATATTATATTAAATAATAAAAATTAATAGTTTTAATCAATATTTATAGTTTCCATGAATTAATAGTTTTAATTAAAAAAATTTATTGATATTTAAAAATTGAAATTTAAAATTTAATTTTGTAAAATTAAATCTAATATTGAAATAAAGAAACAAAGTGAAGGATGACAAAAGGAAGAAAAATGATAATTTTGAAATAATATCAGATTTAGTACATAACTAAAATAATATCAGATTTAAAATGTTAAAAGTGTAAAAAGACCAAATTGCCCAAACCCCTCAAAACCCCTCAAAAGGGCATTTTCGTCTCAAAATACCATTTTTGATATTAACCCTTAGTTCAGGGACTACTGGTGATATTTTTAAAGTCCAGGGATCATTTTCGAGATAAACCCATAGTCCAGGGACCATTTTTGAAGTTCATTCTATAATATAAATCAAGAATAAAACATCTAATTAAATTAATTATTTAAAATAATTAAATTAATTAAATATTTTTTATTGAATTATTTGATACTCATTTTAGAGTTGAAACACCTAAGTAAAAATATTAAACTCTTAATATCTTAATACAATTCACAATTTTAAATTTTTATTAAGACTATATTGATTAGTTATTAATTTAATGTAAATAATAATAATAACAATAACCTTTATTATATAATATTGTGTGATTCATGATTTAAATAATTATACTATAATTATTTATTAATTATAACTAGTTTTTAGTATTATAATAATAAAATTATTATAATAATTAAATATAATTATAACTATAATTATAATTTATAATTAAGTATATTTGAATGATATTAAAAAATAAATTAATTATTAATTTATAGTATCAAAATAATAATATTAATATTGATTAATAATAATAGTATAAAGAGTGAGAAGAATGAGAGAATATCAATATCACTTTTGGTACTTAGTTTTGTGTATGCCCAAAATAACTTCTATGACACAAATGGAAAATGAATTTGTTTAGAGGGCATTTTTAGGTGAAAATTGTCAGGTACCAAAAATGTGATTAATAGGTACCAAAAACGATATAAAATAAAGATCATGTACTATTTATGTGCAAAAGTGAAAGATCAGGTACCATTTATGTAGTTCACTCTTAATTTAATTATATTGCAAGTGTGATGACTACATGTTTATGTTTTAATTTATATAATTAAAATTTGTTTTATCTAGTTTTTGTAATTATTTTGCTTGTTTTTGTGTTTTTTTTTCTTTTTATCTGGCCAATTTTAGAACTATGTTCGTTTAACTAGATTAATCGAGAGATAGTTAGTTTACGTGGTTATAGGAACGAGTACGACACATAGATTTATCTGCATAGTTATATTACGTCAAAAAATCATTCTCCATATTAAACTGAAAAATGTTACTTCTTCCGTCCCATAAAAGATGTCACACTTGTGGCACGATACGAGATTTTAGGAGGTTTTGTTTTGTGTGTTAAATGGAGAGAAAAATATATTAATGTGAGAGAAAATTTTTTCCAAAAAAGAAAATGTGACATCTTTTATGAGACAAACTAAAAAGGAAAGTGTGACATCTATTATGGGACGGAGGGAGTACTTCCTTAGTCTCATGATAGGAGTCACATTTGATGTGAACACGAGTTTTAAGAAATGTAAAGAATAGTGAGTTAGAAAAGTTAGTGGAATATGAAGTCCACTTTTATTATATTAGTTTTATAATAGAATGTTAGTGAAGTGAGTTAGTGAAATATGAGACCTACTTACCATTTATGGTAAAAATGAAACGTGAATCTTATTGTGAGTTAGACCGAAATAACAAAATGTGACGCTTATTGTGCAACAGATGGAGTAATTTTCAAATATGCATTCGAAATTCATGCAAATTAAAAAATCAATTACTGTATAGATTTTGAATAAAACTAAATCTAATAAATAAGCTTGGTATTCTAAAATCACTTAATTGGGTTCTAACAGAATCAGAACAAGAGTTCTAAAATTAAAAAAATTAATACAAAGTACAAATCAATTCATATGGCAAAGATATACTCCCCCGTCTCATAGAAATAGACCCTTTAGCGTTGACACGAGTTTTAACGCATAATTTGGTAAAGTAGAAGAGAAAGAGAAAACAATGTAATTGAAATTGTATAGTGGATGGTGGGACCCACAAATGATAGAGGAAAAGAGAAGGGGAAAAATGTTACCATCAATGGATATGGACTATTTCTATGGGACGGACGAAAAAGGAAATATGGTCTATTTCTATGGGATAGAGGGAGTATGTTTCTATGTAATGGCAAGTATCAAACTTTATATCCTTGTGGGTAGGGATGTCAATGTAGCCCGCAACCCATGGGCTGACCCGAATAGCCCGCCAAATTTATAGGGTTTTAAGGCTGAAAATTTCTAGCCCGATAAAATTAAAACCCGATTAGCCCGCGCCCGATTAACCCGTGACCCGTTAGGGCCAGACCCAAAAACCCGATGGGCTGGCCCGAAAACCCGATAAATTTTTTATTATTTTATTTTTTACTCCTAATTCGATACTTCATTGATTAATTTTATAATATAGATAACTAAAATAATAATTTTCAATTTTATATTAAATGTACAAATTATATATTAATTTTTATTAATATAATAATTGATAAATAAATTAAAAACTTCAAATTCACTTAAAACAATATTTAAATTTCTAAAACATGCATTAAAATTTCACGAAATATCTCAAATATTAGTATTTGATCATGTTTATGATTGAGTTTAAGCATATATCTCAAATTTATCATAATTAAATATTTTACATTTTATGTATATAACTAATCTTCATAATTATTTATTGGATTGATAGCATGTTAATCTTATCGATAGCAACCCGATTAACACGATGAGCTAGTCAGAAACTCGAGCCTTTAGGGTTAGGGTTAAACTTTTGTAACCCGGAAAGAATTCACAACCCGACTAGCCCACACCCGATTGACCCGCAACCCGAGTAGGGCCAGCCCGAAATCCGATGGACCGGCCCTATTGACATCCCTACTTGTGGGTAAGAGCATCCACTATAGTTAAGCTCGTGGCCCTGGACCAAGCCACAAAACTTGGCCTAGGCCACAAAACTTGGCCGGACCACCAAAAAACTTGTTTACACTATAGTGGACAAGTCCAACAATGCATAATTTAATAAAAAAAATTTTAAAATTTTTAAATAATTTTTGAAAATATAAAAAATGTGTGAGGTGAAAATGTGTGGAATGAGGTATTTATAAATAATTTTTGAAATTATTAAAAAACTAAAAATAAAAAAAATTCAAAATTGGGCTGAGCCGCGGCTCTCGGCCGCCACAATAGGGAGCCACGGCTCTCACCCAAGAGCCGCAGCCTAGCTGCCGTCGTGGCTCTCCCGCCGCGGCCTTCCGTGGCTCTCACTATAGGGAGCAGCGGCCGAGCCACGACCGTGCCACGAGCCGCGACTCCCCTATATTGGATGCTCTAAGTTTTATGTAGCTAGGAAATACATTATAATAGTACAAGTTTTTAAAATTACAACTTACAAACACTTAGGTAATTAGAACCACTGACTTATTGATTTGATTTTATTTTTGATAGAGAAGAACCATCTTACTATTAATACGATGAACACCTAACTATTTTCAGGTAAAAATCTATATCTCAGTCCTAGCCAGGCTAGTTCAATTCGTTTTGGTCTTTGCCCAAACTAATCGATGCAAATAAATAGTAGTAATACAAATCCTTTGTACTATAGTAATGAGACCATATCAATGATATTAAAACGGAATAATTTTTAGTCGTACGTTTTAAATTGTTAATTAATTAATTAAAGTGAGAAAACAATATAACTATATAAAATTTTAAAAATGAAAAATATTACTATAATAACAATTCAATAAATATATACTACTCAATTCATTTTACACCTAAAGACATAATATTAAACATATTTAAAATGGAATCAAGACAAACACAATTATTTGGACAACAATGAAGAGAGTATATCAAGTGTTGACACTTCTGAAAAATATGTTTAAAACAATCCCGATATATCTCTACTAAAAAAAAAATTAAATCACACTTTTAACAAAATAATGAATCTATAACTCATAATATTCAAAATGTCAAAATTATGACCATAAAAAAATTCAAATGATAAACTACCAAAATAACATTACATTAATTGGTTGAATTAACATTATTACATTAATGAATAATGAAAGCCCTTTTGAATGCATGTTGGAGTGTTTAACTTTATTTATTGCTCTTTAAACATGGCTTGTTCAAACATGAAATAACTATATTATTTTTTATATTACTTTACAATTCTCAATACGGCTAATTTTCTTTTTATAAAAACATACCTAATATAATACTATATATTTTACTCAGTATGATCACCTATAGATAAGATAATTAGATTCTCCATATATAATCAGTTGTATCCCAGAACAATTAAGTGCTAAATCCTAATTTCAACAATAGCATTTAGTAAACCAAAATTTGGTAGCAGACTATTTTATTTTATTTGAAAACTAATTGTTTGATCAACTCAATTTTGTTAGGTTTAATTATCTCAGTGCAAATATACATATATACTGGGTAGTGATAAAATGCAATATCTATATATTGTACAAACTCCAAACTATGATTTGGACCTTTAGAAAATATCAATAGATGGCAAAATAATAGCAACAAAAAAAAATGCCAAAATAGTGTCAATACATCGTCAGCACACATCAACCGTTGACACTGTGTTGACATTTTTTGTTGCTATTATTTTATCATTTGTTGACATTTTCTAACTGTCCAGATCATAATTTGTTTAAAATAATCCTTCATATATCTCTACTATAAAAAAATGTAAATCACACTTTTAACAAAATAATGAATCGATGACTCATAATATTCAAAACATCAAAACTATGACCATAGAAAAATTCAAATGATAAACTACACAAAAATAACATTACATTAATTGGTTGAATTAACATTATTACATTAATGAATAATGAAAGCCCTTTTAAATGCACATTGGAGCGTTTATATTTATTTATTGTTCTTTAAATATAGCTTGTTCGAACATGAAACATCTATACTATTTTTGTTTTGTAAAATTAATACATTTATATAATTAGTTTCTAAAGGCGAATTTTTGCTTTATTTTGAATATATATGAGTTTTGAGAATAAACTTAAAGTATTAATAAGTTTTAAGGCATGAATTTGAATATTTATAAGTAACTCTAATGAATATTTATTAAAGATTTGTAACTTTCGTTTGGTTCCTCATTGTAGTGCTCTTAAGAACTAGTCAGAGTGCTCATTAAAATATCTAAATAATTATTCATGAGAGTTATTTATAAATATTCAAATTCATGCATAAAACTTATAAACCATTTAAATTTATTCCTTAAATTCATAAATATCCAAAATAAGGCCAATTTTTTATTTTTTTATATTTTTTATTTTTATATATTGATAGATAGGAGAATATTATACCATTGATGTATTTGCTCAATTCTACACGTCGAATAGTAAAGCTTTCCTCGTATAATAGTAGTACTACTTAACTCTCACTATAAATATATGCCAACTCTATTCCAAATTTCACAATATATATCATCAATTGATTAGTTGGTGGATCGATTTGATCGTGATCTTATCCTACAACATGGGAAAGGATTCTTCTAACTTGAATCTTGAAATGATTCTGAGCATGAAAGGTGGAAAAGGAGAAGATAGTTATCATAACAACTCTCAAGCCCAGGTACATTTCTTATTAATCATAACTTGCACTCAAAATAAATACCCTCACTATTTATAAGCGTATAGAAAATCCTAGATTGACTCAAAAGGAAATAAAAAAAAAACTGAAAAATTACGTTTTTCGCCCCTAAATGATGTCGGATGGCCGAACTTTGATTCCTCGGCTCGATTTGCAAGTACTGTGCGAATTTTAAGTCATACAAGCACGCAGGGGCAACACGCTAGATTGATGCTCCATCTTTTGAGCGAAGCTCTCGACAGCACGCAGCTGAGATCCGCGGAGGCTGGTTTTGCGGTGGCGGACCTCGGGTGCTCGAGCGGCAGCAACACCATAGATATGGTGGAGTTCATAATCAAGCGCATGGCTGATCGTTACAAGGCGTTGGGTAGCGAGCCGCCGGAGTTTTCGGCCTTCTTCTGCGACCTCCCCTCCAACGACTTCAACACTCTCTTCCAGCTCCTTCCACCGCACGGCCACACGTCTTACTTCGCCACTGCCGTGGCCGGTTCGTTCCACCGGAGGCTTTTCCCGGCGAAGCATATTGACTTTTTCTACTCCGCCTTTGCTTTGCATTGGCTATCTCAGGTTGGTTTGTTTTTTTTTCTTAATCTGCATCTATATTTATGATTACAAAATAATGTGAAATTCAAGATGAAATTAAAATTTAATAGTCCTCAAATATTGTTACGTGGTGTGTCCAACCAATATTTATAATTGCAGAAATCATTATAATTGGTTTGACACATTCCGTGACAAATGTTCGGATCACTAAATTATGTTTACTCTAAAAACAGATGATGCGAGTTAGTATTCCATGATTTTGCTGTTAATTTAGGGAAAATAATTAGACGTGCGGGCAACAAGTAGTTCACCATCAAACATGATTGGTTACGTATAATTAGGGTTTTGACGTGGGAAATTAATTTGATATTGAGAAATATGCTTAATGCTTATTATTAGTGCGAAACTGGTTACTTTTAAAGAATATACTGTACTTAAATATTGGTCAAGTTCTGAATGATTAAAAGTTAAAACCTAACCCTATTGCATTCCGAACAACTTTTTGGATTTTGTTTACATTCAAATATATATACGCTATATTGCTACTTTTAATAGTAATATTTTGACCGGGTTTGGTAAACTCTTTTACTTAAGCTTAATTTTATTAAACTACTTGTGGGTCCATTTTAAATATTTAGAGAAGAAATTATAGGCTAACTATGTAATTATTATATGCACAAATGCTAATTCGTGTTATTATTATGAACACGACCAACACATTAAACCAAAAGGAATGGCGTAAAACAATAAGCCAAATAGGCAAATATAAAATGTTATGTGTCGTGTAGAATTGACCAAAAGAAAAAGGAAAGAGCAGTTTGGTTTGGATTTATAAGAAAGTAATAGTAAATAAATCTATCAGATGAGCATAATGCTAAAGATAAATAAGATAAAACTGTGCGGACGGCCATATATATACATTTTCAATCGATCACGAAATATTGATGAATTCGAATAACTATAATTTGAATTTGTCCTCAAAAAATAAGTCTCTATTTTAGTAGGTCTAGCAAAATTAGTTTAATTTTCTATTTTTAGAAACCTTTAGCACTAATTCAATTCATGTTTCTTTCACTTTCATACTTTATCAATTTTGTATTAAAATAAGTATCATCTCCAAAATCCATATTTTTAGAAGATTGAAACATAGTTTTTGTTACAATTGCAATGTAATGTTATGCAGATACCTGAGGAGGTGGTGGACAAGAAATCAATGGCATACAACGAAGGAAGAGTATTCATCAACGGTGCAAAAGAGAGCACCGTAAATGCCTTCAAAAAACAGTTTGAACGTGATTTAAGTGCCTTCTTGCATTCCAGATCCAAAGAATTGAAGTCTGGAGGATCAATGTTCCTCGTTTTCCTGGGTCGGACTAGCTCAGACCCGACCGATCAGGGTGGGGCGGGTATTCTCTTTGGCACGCATTTCCAAGATGCTTGGGATGATCTTGTCCGCCAGGTAATTTAAGAAGGGCAAATTGTCAATAAATCAGGACAGATGGTTAAATTCTTGTCTGTCCCACACTTCATTATTTAAAAATTTAACCACGACAGATGAAAATTTTGCAATTATCCCATTTGCCTCATTTCCGAAAAAATATGCAATAAAATATCAACCGATTCTAAACACGTGGAAGTGCTATGACTATGTTAAATCATAGCTTTAGGGATACACATTTATGTGGAAAGTGACGTGTTTAAAATGTGCTAACACATCATCGCACATTTGGTCAGAAATGAGGCAGATAAATAATTGCAAAATTTTATCTTTTGTGATTTAAAAAGAAGATTTTATTGACATTTTTACCCCGAATGATCTCACCATGTGGTACCACAAATATAATTGCTTTATCTTGATCATGACTTCATGGTCAATCTTTGTACTTTTCATTTGTTTGACGAAATGGGGATGAATTTAGCTGTGTGTTATTTATTGGAGACGTGACGTATATTAGGGACTAATTGCAAGTGAAAAACGTGATGATTTCAACATCCCAATCTACGCGGCGAGCCAAGAGGAGTTCAAGGAGATTGTGGAAGCCGACGGCTCCTTCGTTATCAACAAGCTGCAGGTTTTCAAAGGCGGGAGCCCTCTCGTCGTCAACCGCCGCGACGACGCTGCTGAGATCGGCCGCGCCTTAGCCACCTCGTGCAGGAGCGTCAGCGGCGTCCTTGTTGATGCGCACATTGGCAACAAGCTCAGCGATCAGCTCTTCTCGCGCGTGGCCAGCCGAGCCATGACTCAGGCCGATGAGCTGCTTCACCAGCTTCAGTTCTTTCATATAGTTGCTTCCCTTTCCTTGGCTTCAAGTTGAATATGTTTAAAGCAAATTGCATGTAAAGTCATGAACTTTCAAAATAATTTGGTTTTTTCTGTGTGCTTTAATTCTTGCATAAAAAGTCGTTAACTTTACCGGACTGTGTAAATTTCCCATCCGACCCAACCCGATAAATTTAAGACACAATTACTTATCCTACGTGGCGCGCTGGAGGCGTGAATTGGCAAAACTCCACTAGATTGTTTCTCTTCCATTCTTGCAATCTCTGACCCTGGACTTATCATAAACATACAAGTAGCACAAATGAAAACATACAAATCGACGTAAACATAAAATTGAATTCCACAAATCGAATTCAGCATAAAAGTAGCATTAATTCCACAATTCGAATTGAACCATAAATTTGTCATTTGCCAATTAGTCATGCCTCTGGCACGCCATGTAAGATAAGTTTGTGTCAAAAATCTATCGGATCGGGTCAGATGAGAAATTTACATAGTCCAATAAAATGCAAATTCACATAAAAAATCAAACTATTCTGAAAAGCAATTTGCCCAATTTATCTATGAGAGAGTAGTTACAAAGAATCTGTAAAATTATATGCCAACACATTGGCTTAAAAATATATGGATATATGATTTATCTAGTTTGGCCTAAACTTGCATCATTTATGGATTTTCTTGGATATACTGAGGCTAATATTGATTTTAAAACTTTATTTGATAGAGTAGTAATAAAATGCAAATTGCTTCTTTTTTTACAAATTTCAAAATATGATTTGAACCATTAGATTTTAAGATGAGTAAAGTATTATTTTCAATCTTTTTTTTACGTTTCTGTAAAAAACTAACAGTAAACGGATAGTTAGTGAAATTTTGACTAAATTATAATATTAATCCATGATTAATTAAATAAAATAAAAGAGAATTAAAAAATAGAAGTAAATTTTTATTTATTTTTTTAATTTCTTGTTTTATTTTATTTTATTTTAATTAATCATGAATTAATATTATAATTTAGTCAAATTTTCACTAATCATCCGTTTATCGTTAGTTTTTGGCAGAACCGTAAAAAAGGACCAATCTGGCAACGATTTCATTTGTTTAGGACTCGATTTTCAAAAAGTGAATGTTCAAGATCAACTTCGTATTTCACTCATATGTTTAGCACCAAAATAGTACTTAACTCTTTCAAAATTTGATGTCAACAGATACAAAAATGTCTCAATTGGTTGACAATGTTGACATCAAATCTTAAAATCTAACGGTTCTGATCATAGTTTGTAGGTAGTTTGTAGTTTGTAGTACAATATATAGTGTTTATAGCACGAAACACACTTGAGAAAACCAAACTCTTGAGATAGTGAGATTGAAACTCAAAAATACAAGAGGGAAAGGCAACACACACTCAAAACATATGCATGCAAGTATAAAGAAAGAGATATTAGTCATGCATATATAAGGGGTGAGAGAACTAGTATGTCAGCCTCTTGGGGTGATCTAAAGCTCACTTTCTTCTTCAGCTTCCCATTCCCCGGCTCCACACTCTCGCCCCTCATCGACACTCTATAACGTATCTCTTTCCCGTTGCAGTCTCCGTCAGCCATGTTCAAAGCCGGAGATGCAGCTATCAACTCCTTCAAACTCATCCGGTACGTGCCTCCATGCAATTTTCTTATTCTCACTGGGGCCGATAAGCTCCTCGGTTTCACGGATTTCCTCACTGCATCATTACTACGGCGGCAGCACATATTTGCGCCCATTTAATTTCTAACACAAGTGTGTACATGTTGAAGCATTTAATTATAAAGGGTTCCAGACTTTGAGTTTACTGAATAAAACAATACTTAACATAGAAAGCACCGCTGTGTTTGGATTTGCTAGTAAAGAAATGGATGCTTCCATAAAGCATGTATGTGTTGATTAGGAGAGGTGATTTGTTTGCAGAGGACCACTCCGACTTGTTTTGGCCTAATCTTTGTCCGAGACACAGCTTAAAATCGAATTGATGAAATGGATTAAGACATACTATTTTGGCTTTAGTTTTACATAGTTTATAGTGATAGTTTAGGAGATTTGGTTTTAGTTTTTTCCAATCACAAATTAGAATATTCTTATTGTAGGTAGAATACAAGGATAAAAGGCAAATATAAACAGCCAATTAACGTTGTTAGCAATAAAAGCATCAGCAATTAAAACATATATCCCACTCTTCACTTCACGAGTTGAAACTAGTAATAACTAATTATTACCTCATTTAATCCCGGTTCTGCACTGGATAGTGGCTACATGTGGAGAGGTGGCCTAGAAATTATTTTCCTTGATATAACATGTTGGATTAATTGTATCCTTTTTTGGAGTCAAAAATCGCAAGTAAATACACATAGGATTATCGTTTCAAATTTCGGCTACTAATAAACGAGTTCATGACATTCAAAAGTTCAACAGATTGCGCATAAGTTTTCCTATAAACAGGAACTCTTGCCTTGTGAAGAAACATCTTACATCCACAACAAAGCATTGATATCCACGTATATTTCCTCTCTCTAATCTCTACTTCTTACTTTGAGTATTTTATCCTTGTAGAGAATTTTGTAATAGAGCTACATGTCTTGTTATTCCAAAGAAAATATTTAGTACTCCGATTAACATTACAGTGCAATTTTTGGCTCTCTCTCCATCTATTTAGATTTGGAATTGATCTTTCAATAAAAATCCACTTTTTGATAAAATAAATACTACTAGGATTTAAAACTGAACCTTCAGTTCCGAATTCTCTTAATTCTAAAATTTGAATTTTACAACCACGTTAAATATTTAAAATTCAAAATATTTGCAAAATTAAATACTTCTACGGCATGCACCCATACACAACATTGCACACACTATACACCTACAACACACAAACAGCACACAATATTACACAACCCAGAATGGAGTATATAAAATTACATAATACATATGAAAATTACCTTTAAGAAATGCAAAATAGGGATCCCCAGCAATGCGATTTATAACATCTAATGCGGTCTCTACTGTAAGAACAATATGCATATGAAACAAGAATCTTCCTACAACTGGTCCACTACATAAACAGCGACCTTACCACCACCAACACTGTCGAACCACATGTGACTATGGCGTAATTGGAAGAGGTTCGACCCCAGAAACATGCGATGCTGCATCCTCTTTTGACACCGCTACATAGTTGACCGGTGCAGTTGGTCTGGCTTCCCTCTTCCCATCTCTGTTCACAGATCTCGAACCGTTTTGGTGAGCATTTAGCGAGAGGCGCCTATTGGTGCTCCCGTTGGTACCTCCATTGGCACGTGGTGGGCCAACCACTTTCTTGGCACTAGCCTGTCTGGCCGGGCTTGGTGTTGGACCAGCGTCCTGCTCTTTAATCGAGAGTTCACTTAACTTCTTCTGCTCCTGCAAACATAACAATTCCTTTGAGATAGGAACTTGGGAATCTAAAAGAAGATATCATAACACAAATGGATTCGACTTACCCTCAGCCTCTTCTTCTCCTCTTCTCTGTCGTGCCTCAGCATCGCATACTCATCCAGCATCGCGAGTAGAGGAACACCATCATAAGTGAATGTTATTCCATGATCTTCCTCCCATGTCCGGGTTTTAGCAACCAAGCTATCAACAAGAGCTGCATGACCAATATAAATTTAATATATAGATGATCAAAGTATAACTAATTTTAAATGCATAACTAGAGATCACGAATTTAGCTTACTGTAAGAGTGATTTTAGTTCACTATAAGAGCAATTTGGTTCACTATAATTTACAGTGAAGGATTTACTCCGTGAAGGATAGTTCACTATAATGGCGTTTTGGTTCACTCTGTGTTTTCAAATTCATGTTGTGTACTAAAACGCCTTTACAATGAACTAAATTGCTCTTGTAGACTATAAGTGAACTAAATTCGTGTTCTCTAGTTATGCATTTAAGTAGTGCTTGCCCATGTATAGCATGAGATACGGCATAGTTTAATAAGTACCTGGAATTTTATTCACCAATACTCTTGCCTTTTCTGCTCTCTTGAGATTCAAATGTGCACCTCTGCTAACATTATACCTATTTTCATCCTGTTGTCCAATGCAACACATCTTATGATTAAAAACCATGACATGTCAAAATATATTTTGAGATCGGATAGAAGAAATTTATGATTTTGTCAAGCTTTAAGCAGTAAATAAATACTAACAGGCAACACAATCTACGTGGACAGGAGAAGCAAAGAGACAAATACATTACCCTGTTGTAATCTTCGAGCCAGCTTTCTTCTTCACAAGCAGACATCCATTTCTCAACCTTATCCAATATCTCCTTTCTGCTTGTCGCCTCCTCTTTTGCTTTTTCTATCTGATTATCCATGTCAGCTAATAAGTCTGTAGGTTCAACACTCCCGGAATCAATAAGAGACAAAATTCTTTCTCGGGCAGCCTCAGTATCAATCTCTATGTGAGCACGAGCAAATATATGCTCGAGCTCAGTCTGCCTCTTAAAAGCAATTTCCTTCATTCTGCTAGCTTTAAGGTGATCAAGCCTCTCAGCTTCCACTTCAGCCTTTAAGAGTTGCAGGATTCATTAAGTTTAAAGAATAATTTGCAATCTTTCTGCAATTATAAAGTTTCACGCGATAAAGAACTCCCACCTGTTCAATAAGGTCCAAAGCAAGAGCCCCGGGGGAAGTAACCTCATCTACTAATGCAGAAATATTGCACGTTACGTGATCAAACAGAGCACGCTCTTCTGGTGGTGTATCCATCAAGTTCCAGAGGTCAATTAGCTGAGATGCCAATTCTTGAAGCTGTAGAGAAAGATATGAATCAACATACAAGAACCCGTCAAATGGTACGTTGGTCTAAAATTGTAAATTCAAATTCTTCAACAAAAACAAGACAAGATTATGTTTCTTAAATAGTGACCACACGAAATTAACTGAACACATAATTACCTTATCCAATCTCGTTCTCTTGTCTTCCTTTAGTGTTAATACAGTGTCAGCCAACCTTGTTAGGGTATCGTTGCTGATGCTTTTCAACTGTGTACTACGCGAGTCGTTTAGGCTAGGATGCACTTCCGTGACAGTAGTAAGGAAGTCCATGCCAAGAACTGCACAAAGATCGTGTACAGTGCTCACGAATCCAAGAACCTTGTGCAACCTCTCACTCTGCAGGATCAAGAAAAAAAACAACCATGAAGATATTACTACCAAAGACTGCACGAGTAACAAAAATCGCTGATTTATGGCAAGTTATAGACCTCACCTTTTCTTTTTGAAGGTCTTGAAGCTGAGCACGATATCCATCTAACTTCTTAGTGGATAGATCTGATTCATCAACTAAAGGACTCTCAACCTGCTCGCTGGTACCAGAAATTTCAGCGCATATCTTAGTGATCTGAGACTGAACGTCGTAGAATTCCTTTATCCTATCATCCTTTTGCTTCCAAAGTTTTTCCAAAGCTGGAGCTATAGCTTCAAGCTGTTCTTTGATCGTTCCAGACGTCTTCTCAGGCTGCGAAAGAACAAATCAGCACAAGCTACAATTTACTAACATATACTTAAACCACATGATCATCGGTTTTCATATACTTACAATCCCGACATAGGTCTTCTCTCCGAGGGCGGATAGGAGATTGGTGAGCACAACCCGAGCATCTGCCAAAGTCTGAAGAAGGTGTGCCCGAGATTTCACAGCCTGGTCAACTTTTCTCTTGTACACATCCAAGCAGTCTTGCTCCAACTGAAGGAGCATTCTGTCGCGTTCCTCTTCGGTCTCGCCTACTTCATCCCAGATTTGCTGCATTAAGGCAAGGATTAGTTTCGTTGCGCAAATGAAAACAAGATAACAGGGAGTGTAGAAGGGGAAACCTGCAAACGCTCCAGTAAGGATCCACATGTAACTTGGCCATGAAGAGGATTCTCAGCTTCCACAGCTGCCATTCTACTAAAGATTCTTCACACTAACCTGAGAAATTATCAAACAGGGTAAGTAGCATTAACAAGAGAAATTGTTCAACTCAAGAATTCCATATGAGCTAAGAACCTCTTCCAATTAGTGTTTCCTTCAAATTAAAGCAAGGCTATGAAAGGGAATGTTCCAATAACTCAATCCAATTATAGAAATGGGGGAAACACACTAAAACCCTACCTCAATTAGCAAGTAAAACACACACAAAAATGCAAAAGTAGACGACATGAATGAATGGACATCCGAAGGCAGCAACAGCAAAAAAACGAAAACGTCATTTCACTTAGCTTCAACAAAAAATTGGAAAAGGAAGTTGCAGAGCAAGACTCGAAGCAGATACATTGTGATTTTTAGCGGAAAAGAGAGAGAGAGAGAGAGAGAGGGAGAAAAAAAAAGGGTGACCTGATGGCGGTGACGGAGAGTATTCGTATGCAGATCTAGACAAGGAGTATGTGAGCTGAGTTGAGTTGAGTGTGGAGAGAGTGTGCAGAGGAAAAAGGATTCAGTATTTCAGAGTCCAGAGGCAATAAAATGTTGAAAAATGGTCGTGCCGGGGGTGGGCCCCAGCCTACATACGTCGTCGTCTTGTCTCCTTTATTACAACTATCCTATTTTGTTCTGGAATTTTAACCTCTCTATTCCCAATTATTTACTGGACTTGACACTGCACACTTCACATTGTAGAGTCACATGCACAAAGTCTATTTTACCCCTATTTTTAAAATTGAAAAAATTTACTACTCCCATTCCAACATGGTTTCATAGTTCTGTTTTCTCTTTATAACAACCAATCAAGGAACAACCAATTAAGAAATCGTTGAAGTCCATAACAAAAATCCAGTAAGAATAAAATTGTTTGATTCAAATCTTACATATCACTCAACTTGCAACCATTTTGGTTGAGTAAGAATGAAATTATTTTATCTTTATAATCTACTAGTTGTTGGTACTCCCTAATTTTCATTTACTCTTTAAACTGTTTATTTGGTATAGTACTTGGTAGTATATGTCATTTTCATTTTTACTTTTTAGATTTAACGATGTTTGAATTTGTATTTGTGTCTCATGCATACCACTATACTATGGTTCCCTTTTTTCTTTTCTCTAAACCTTATTTCCCCTTCTGAGTGAGCAAATATAACAACACATTTATTTGCTAATTAAAATCTTCATTAACTATAGTTAATACACAATTACTGATTGTGAATGTTTCAACAACTTTGGCTTAGGGAGTTAGGGTGGATATGCATCTCTTTCCAATTTCTCGAATATCATCTCAGACTCAGTAATTAATTTTCTTTCTAACCTTTATTAAGTTCTAGAATGTTTTATCGTGATTAATTGATATTCGTAAGTAATTAAGAAACATAATGAAGTGTATGATTAAATAGATTTTGAAATCATGTATACTTGGAAAAAAATATGCATAAAATATCAATATAATAGAGTCAAATGACTATGGAAAGGAGCTCTAGGAATACAATAGGTTCGAGATGGATTCCACCACAATAGTATAATATATTTTGCTTGTAAAAATTTTTCTTGTATCATAACCACATATAAAGGTTGGATAATGAAAAGGTATATATAGGTATTTAGAAAAATATGAATAATTGTTTTCAACTATTAATCCGACCGAGGAAAATTATTCAACACTAAAAGGTCTTTTCAACTCCTAAAAAGCGAATACTTTGTCCCGTCCCTCGGCATGAGACATGTTGCGACTTGCGGGCACCTCGAGGGACGGACACGCGAATAAGTGAAGGAGCGGGGGTGAACCAATGAGCTCATTCACTCGGCGTGGGAGCGGACATCACAAAATTGTTAATTTTTTTAAATAAAAAAACTGTTATTTTATTTCTGAACTATATTTTCCTCAAATTTCAATTGTTCCGTCAGCCAACGGCCAATTTTTGAATTTCTTAAAAAGGTTTATTCCTACCCTTCTATATATATTCGTTCGATTTAACTCACTTTCTTCGTATTTTCATCTGTTTATTCAATAATGTTTAAGCATTTTTGACAATTCTGCATTGTCTATGCTGTACTTATATGTGTTGTTTTTATTATTCAAGGGGATCATCATTAATTTTCAAACCATCCCAATACAGCGGTCATACATTTCTACATATATCTAACATAAATTACATACTAAAATTGTGGATTAATAATTCAAATGTAGGATTAATTTGAAAAAATAGTTACATTTTTTTTAATCAGTAAATTGCGAAAATGGTAATAACATTGGTGTATTTAAAAACAACAATTAAGTTGGTGTGTTTAAACACACCAATATCATTGACGTCCTATGTGTAATGCACCGTGAATGATCAAGCTTTCTAGCTCAGTGGTATTTAATGTTTTGGGCGAAGGAGAGATCCAGATTCAAATCCTAATAATTCCAACATTTTTTGTTAGGTTGTGCTATCTTTATCTATTAACTTTTTAAAATAATGGAATATAACATTTTTAAATTCAAAAATAAAAAATTTATAAAAGAATGCAAATAAAAAAAATTATAAATTAAAAAATGCGAAAACCCCTCCAAACAAATTTGGCTAGGGATGCCAATTTGTAATAAGACCTACACAATAATATATATAGAAACTCTAAAAAATGGAAAAAGACAAAAAAAAATCGCGAGCCATCATGTTGGCCTTCGCGTGCAAGTGTGTGGCTCGTCCCGTCCTCTCTCTCCTCCAACGGGTGTCGCCGTTGTTCCCTCGCCCTTGTCCAACACAGTTTTTTAACATCTCATAAATCAACACTCATACAAGACTATGTGCCCTAGATAGTAATGTTGTTCACTATACCACACCACGTACTCTCATGCTTTATTTATTGATGAGCACTTTAATTCTTAAATTATTACAATTATGTCTCAATAATTACCACAACAACATATTAATATCTAGTAGTGATGGTGAAGTTTGATTGTTTACATGTTTATGCTTTAATTAATGTTTATTTATTTCAGGATATATTTAACTATATCGGATGTAAAGCACTTATTCGAAATGGGCGGAAGGATCGGGCTTCTTCAAATGGCGCTCATCGTTCCAAGTACAATTTACGAGCAATTGCTGCAAAAGTCGTTGAGTGTTTATTTAATTGAGCTATTTTCTTTTGCTATTTGAGTCTTTATATGATTTAATTGGGATATTCTTAAGTCAAAATAACATATTTATCAATGTTCTAGGTAGTCATGGCATTGTACTAAACACATGAATGCTTATCTTATCTAAGTATATGTAGGTAACGGGAAGAAAATCAGAGCTTGCAAAACTTAATCACTTCATATATAGTTCATAGCAAATGTTATACCTCCCATTGTGTTAGCCAATAGAACTTGCGACACTTCCTTGATCTCAATAAGTGTTTAAGTACACTTTCTTGACTCAATAATGCAAAAAACTTAGATTTGTTTGCTTATTTGTATTCATAAAATATACTTATTTCAATAAGTCAAATACTATATGAGAATGAGGATCCTATGTTGTGCAAGTTTGCACAGCAGGATGCTGGCACTCACATAACAATAAAATAATATAGATTTATTTAATTTATTTGATTTGATTATTTTATTCATATGGATGTAACAGCAGGGCTGCTGTGTAAACGTGCACAGCCGAAGATCTCTATCCCACTATATATGATGAATTACTGAGTGAAAAGTGAATATAGAGTTTATTGTTTACAAATAACTCAAATCTTTGCAAGCTCTCAAATCATGTTTTTCAACATACTAACCCTAACTTATAATACAACTAAATTTCGTAGCTGAAAATAAATCCCAAGACGTTCTATTGAAATTGATGGTTAGACTATTTTAGTAACAATTTCGGTTAAATAAGGAAAACTAACCATGCGTGATTGCGGTTAGTCCAATGCCCATAAGGGGTGTTCAGTTTATCCTTCTTGCAACTTTGTCCCTCTAACACTAACTGTGCTGCCCATGCAGATAGGAAGTTCGGTTTAATATATATATATATATATATATATATAGATTGTCTTTGATTAATTTAATTGATTATTTGGTTTGATTAGACTTGAGATTTGGGGTGGCAAAACGGGTTACCCACGGGTACCCGCACCCGACAAGTCGGGTACCCGTACCCGATTTTAGCTAAATTGATTGTCCCAATACCCGCCCCGTGATATACCGGGATTACCCGATACCCGTGTCGGGTATCCCGTACCCGGCATTGCGGGTACCCGTACCCGACCCGAAATTCGAATAAAAAATTTGAAAACCATAATAATCGTCAATGTTCCCTAATTTACTTAATTAATATTGATGGTAAACTTTGAATAGATTAAGAATAAAAGTGAGGGGACTCTATAACTAGTTCCGATGATGAGTTTTCAATTGTATGTTCGTCGGGATATAAAAATGTTTCAAAAGAATTCTTAGAAACATTTCATTTTCTTCACTCATTTTGGGAAAAAAACAATATAAATACTCTTCTCTACATTATTATCTCTCTTACTTTATTTTTTCTCCATTCTAACTATTTATTTTTAATTTTTCAAAATGAATGTGTATATGGCTATTATTATTTAACTATTTATTTTGTTCTCTAATTTAACTATTTGAAACGCCTCTACTAATATGGAATGAAGGGAGTATTAAAAATGATATATGGCTCTAATACTAATAATAACGGGTATTAACGGGACTAACGGCTATACCCGTACGGGTAGTGGGTATACTCGCTACCCGCAAAACTCTAAAACACACTACCCGATCCCGCCCCATTTCCCGTTATCGTCGAGTATCGGGTACCCGATACCCGGCGGGTAGCGGGTCGAAATGGGAATTACCCATTACCCGCTACCCATTTTGCCACCCCTACTTGAGATTGATAATTTATTTTATACTCAATCATTTAGTCGGATGATTATTTTAACACCTTAAATATGATTTGATTATTTAACATTTTCTCATCTACATTACAAAATTCTCAAATCACGACCCACATAATTATTGAATTTGTTTGTCCTCAACTGATATAATACTGTTTTATATGGGATTATAATTAATTTTTTTTAATTTTAATTTTAGTCATAAATCTTTAATTTATCGCACAACAAATAATTAATCCACACACAATAGTTAATGCAAATCATCCAGTCTCAATCTATATATGCTATTGATCTTATCTATCTATCACAATTCTCAAATTAGGCATTCCAGTATATGACCAGATTTTTTGTTGAGCAAATCTCAAAGTTCATGGACCATTTACTCTTATTTATATATGTATTTATTAATTGAAGAATAGTCGACAAAATTAATCGATGAAGATTATGTGTGGAGCCGTGGAGGTGTTAAATTGCAAAAACGTAGCCATCAATCACCAGATAGAAAGAGGGGAAAGAAAGATTTCGGGGTAAACGTCGCAGTTGTGCTAGTTGTAATCAACATTCAACAACTATCTACGCATAAATGGACGGATCTATATGCTCTCAACAAGGGAAAAATGCCCCACCTTAAAAAAATTTATTTGTGCTATTTTGATCACTATTTTTAATTTTTTTTGAAATACCTTTATAAATGCCCCCTTCTCAAAACCTTAAAATCTTTTGCCCCACCTATAGAGAATTTCTGGATCCGTCCATGACATAATTGTATTACCATTCCTGCATGCATAAAGACTACACTTAATTAAAATTTATTAACTCTTTCAATCTTATTGGATGTAGCCCCTGTCCCATGTGAAAACATACTCACATCTCTAACAAATTTAGCTGCCGATTGCACTATATATAAATGCTACAACTGAAATGCATCAGTGCTCCATAAATGCTCCCCTCTAAAATAAATTCTGATTTTACCTATCATTGACATTAAATATTCTTCTGTTACATGATCAACATGCCCAAATTCCTAACGGGGAACATCAAACTCCAATCGAAATTAACATTCATCACAAAGTATAAGCTATTCGTGTTGTTAATACAACCCAAAGGAAAACAATCGTACTACCATAATTTAGTTGAGCCGGTCAGTCAGGGAAGGTCTATGCAAGACGAGAAGCGCACCGGTACTGCTCTTGGATCAGGCATGTCTATCAGCTTCGTTTTGTTCGTTGTAGCACCCGCGCACAGAACAAGTTCTTGCGAACTGGAGGAAGCCAAGGCCGAGAGGAGAGCTTCAAAAGAAGAATGATGTGTGTGTATGTGCGCGCGCGCGCTATGCATGCAGAGAATTGGTGCATTTAAATGCATGGAGTGCCTACATTTTATATGGGTAGTCTACTATATTGAGGTCCTGCTGACATGGGCGGACCCACATAGAGAAAAGGGTGGGGCTTTAGCCCTGAATTAATTTTTTAACATTTTTCTCTTATAAATTTTTATTATTTATTCCTATTTTTATACCTATATTTATATTATAGCCCTTATTAATCATATAAATTACCTAAAAAAAATATTTTTAAACTATATTTTGAAAATATAGCCCTTATTCCCCTACTTGCTGGCATCAATGCATAGTTAAGGTCCACCTCCACGATTGGTGAGAAATAGTGGACATTAATATTATTACGAGCATATATCCTCAAAATTATGTTGTGTAGTTTACTAAACTCGATGGCTAGAGTACTTAGTATTTGATGATTTCAAATAAAATTAGACTTGTCTAAATTGCAACATCTCCCATGACAAAATTAACATAAAATAAACTTTTACCAATTTATATCAATCTTAAACGAAATTTAATTGCGACTAACTAAGTATTAATAACTTTGAAGCATATAACCGGAGCAAGCAAGTGAAGTACAATTTTATTTCTTTTGCTTTGTCATTTTGTAGAGAGTGACTATGTTTGAATCCTGATTAATATAAATCAAATAATTTTTAAGAAATACAATAAGTCATTTATCACACCCTGAAAAAGTATATTCATTTTTCATATCATTTTAATAATTTAAAAATTGGTCTGAAGTTAGGAACTCGATCAAAGTTCATTATAATATTTTTCAATTTCAAATTTTATAGAATAAAGTTAATATTTTAAAAAGTTACCTGAGATACACCGTAATTAGTTTTAGTTATTCAAAAAATGATTTCTAATTTTTATTTTATAAGAATTTTTCCAGTACTCCCAAATTGTATACCTTTCATATAATGAAAAACTTTCCCTATCCCATTATATAAAGTCCAAATTTTAGTTTCATATCACTAAATTCATTTCTTTCCGCGAGCTCTTTTCTCCACCATCACCTTACAAGCACAGTACTCTCTAATAGTGAATGAAAAATGCTGAATTTTGTGTATACTTGAATCTTGTAATCAAGATTTTATTACTAAAATTAAGAATTTTGAAATCAGACAACATTATTAGTTTATTACTTTTTACTTATAACTTATAAGAATCATTACTCTGTTTACTATTGCTTATTGTAGCTGCAAAAAAAAAAATATCAGACTAAATCATTAATCTTGAAAATATTAAAAAAAAAATCCCCAAGTTATATACTTAGCTTCATTCACATACAAGGATTTTGACCTTGATTGCCAGTCCACTACACAAAATGACGATTTTGCCCATGTAATATATACGCACACAACTGTATAATCAAGTCAGTCGAATGAAATTATAAACTCCTTCATAGATTTTCATTGTCCATCTTTCTGAAGTATTCTCTATCAATTATGCTCTTTTAAGAAACATAACACTATTTATTTCCCTCATCTTTTTTTCTATAGAAATTGTTCATTTCGTTATTTTACATGACTCGGCGTGTCACTTCCTCATTAATACGTCTAACCATTGAGATGGATGAGGGGGGAGAGCCTGGCGGCGTAGTTTTGCAAGGTGGTGAAGGCGACAAGGCTTTCGATTGCTGCTAGATGAAAATTGTAAGGATTACTCCCTTCGTCTCCTATGTGTCCCACATTTTCATTTTGGTATGTTCCTTACTAATTATCTCATTTCAATTTTGTACTTTTAGTAGCAGATCTCACGTTCTAATAAGTAACTCATTTTACTCACATTTTATTATAATATCATTAACTTTTTCAATTAAGTTTTTTCACATTTCTTAAAACTCAAATCTGGTGTCACGTTAAAATGGGACACATAGTGAAAGACAGATGGAGTACTATTTTAGAGGCATCATTTTCCAATTTTTCTCTGCCTATGGTAGAAGAGTTGTGTTACAAGTGCCATATCACTATTTTTTTCAAAAAAATATCATAAAACATTTATAACATCATAAAAAACATTTTCTAGCCCATCTTCCACATCCTTTCATTAAATTGGAAATTGGATCAAAATTTGTCATAATATTTGTCAATTTCAGAATTCATGAAAAAATTATTTTTAAAAACTATATCTACACTTTTATAATTTTTTTTGGTTGGACTTTAGGTGTACCGAATTCGCCGTTGGCGGAATCAAACTAAACCTGCTCGATCGGACTTGCGGGTTAAGGCCGAAAGTTTTCCAGCGGGTGGCAGGGTTTGAACCCGGTCACGATAGCTTCGTGCTGTCCGTTGGTACTCTTATAATTCTTTCATAAACGATTTGTGTATAAAATATATACTCAGAACGACTCATCAATATATTTCGGCCCAAAGCTTATTTACATCTTCAACAAGCCGTTTTCCGAAATCAAAATTTAGGAGTCCAAAATTCATTTTATATTATATGGAAATCTTCCTTGGTATATGGAAATCTCTCTTGTCCAATTATGCTTTATAGTATATGGAAATCTTTCTTGTCCAATCACACAAAAATTCTATTAGTAATTATTTTACATATATGTAAATCTTCCATTTCCAATTACACAAACATTCTATTAGTACTACTTTTACACTCCCATTATAAAAAAGGGCACCATTCCTTCTTCTGACATAAACCCTAGTATTGGCAATTTTAATGGAGAGAAATCAGAGAATACTAGGACAGCCAGACATTGATGAAGATAATGGAGAAGAGAGCAACGTTGTTGATGAACTGGATATGATAATGAACGTAATCAACCGAAAGCTCGTCCCTGAACTTGGGAGGATATTAGGGCGTCAATGGACCAAAAATGATCACTTAAGGACGATGAAAAGAGGGACTCGAGTAGCAGATGCGGTTAATCTCGAGATCGCTCATCTTGGAGCCACCGGGGCCGTGGCTGAAGAACTCGCCCAAGTTCTTCCCGACTACATCCGGATGTTGAGGCACGCATGGCGGGTTTTCAACGAACGCCACTCAGAACCACTCAATGATTACGTTCTCTCTCTATTTGAGAAGCGTCGTTACACGGATGATAAAGATGATGGAGAAGAAGAATGCTGCATATGTCTGGAGCATCTACGCAGAGGACTCGTTGCGACTCTGAGCTGCGGCCATGAGTTCCACGGGTTCTGTGTAGGGAGGTGGCTCTGCTGTGGCAAGAATTTCTGCCCCCTCTGCAAAGCTAGGGCTATTGTGTATTGAGTTTAGGATTCATGCCTTTTTCGTTCTAATTATAAATATGACTTCTAGGGCTTATTTGTATAGGTTTTGAATTTATATATTTAAAGACCTCTTTTGGTGGAGATGAATCTACATGGCTCCGTGTGTGCCTGAATTGTTTAAAATTTGATTATCAAAATTCAAAATTTATAAAGTAAAAGGATTTGACCAATTTCAAACCCATAATTCAGTTTCATAGTACCAAATATATCCTTACTGATGCAACCAAGATGTTATTTTTTGCAAGAGATATTATAATCCCACAGCGTACAAAACCAATCTCTACCACCATCATTCCTCAATCCTCACATTATACAAGTTGCAGAATTAACACCCAATTTTGAAATGGGAGCATTCAATTATACAGGCACTAGAAATTACCCAAAATCGGTTCCTTCTACACCTATCTCATCACTACAAAAATTTCAGTAGCACTGTGAATTCCCGCACAGAATATTTAGACGACTAGGCAAATATTTCTATCTAGATAGGTTGAAGAGTGCATCCAAATGAGTATAACAGTAGATCATTTTTTCTTTCCTTCAGAGCTATGCATTGGATCCTTATTCGGCTTCCTCATTGTTCGCAGCCACTGTGACACCAACATCGGCAGGCCTTATTACTCGGTCATGCAGCTCGTATCCAGCCTGAAAAAGGCAACAAAGAGCATACGTGAGGGAAAGATCAACAGCTAGAATAGAAGTTCCCTAACTTTTTGAAACTAATAATAGCACTGAGTGGATGCAACTGTTTCACAGCTTTTCAGATACCTTTAGAACAACTGCAACACGACCTGCCGGCTTTGAAGCATCTGGTACTTGGAACACTGCATTATGCCTTGCTGGATCAAACTCCTCATCTGTTGGGTCATATTTCTCAAGTCCAAATTTTCTAAATACCTGCAAATGGAAAAGAGTCAGTACACTTATTAACAATGTTTACATGCAGAAAACACTAAATGGGATAACACTATCAGGCATATCTATGCCAACGAATGATGAAGCTGAAACATATTGGATACATTCAAATAAAGTACATGCTGCATTATAGTCACAAATTAATCTGAGATAGTTCCTGCCTGCATACTGTTGCTTCTATTCATTACTATAACCTTGTAGAAGAGATTGGAAGATCTTTCTTTATCAAATAGTCCAATGAAACCATGAACTTGCTGACCTCTGTGAGAGTTTCGGGAATATCCCCATTCATGAGTACAACTACAAGATGTACATCTAATAACTATTTCTTGTTACTCACCCAACCGAGAAATTCCCAAATCAACAGTACTTCCAAACAAAGTACTAGATATTATATAGTACAGGATTTAACTTATGACAGTACATTCCCTTTTAAGAATCATTTTCACAAATTCATGTTCATTTTCTTCTTTTTTGGTTTTTTATGAAATGTCCAGTAATCCAGAAACTCCCTCATGGCATTGTGGAAAGTCATCAAACATGATACATAATTATGTACTCCCTCCGTCTCATAAAAGTTGAGTCGTATTCCTTTTTAGTCCGTCCCAACAAAGTTGAGTCATTTCCTTTTTTAACTAAAGACAAAACATCTGATCACTCTTACTTTATTCCATCATTTACTTTACTCTCTTTTATCTTTCCTACTTTTTTTATCTCTCCTATTTATTTAATATAAATTCTTAATCTCCGTCCCCAAAAGTTTTGTCTCAACTTTTATGGGACGGAGGGAGTATATATTACTAGAGATACTCTGCAAAATCTTCGATAAATTAATCAATAAACATGCCTAAAATCTTTATGCAGAACTTATAGCTCCATCAGGCTGTCAGGTAATTCCGTTTGGGTTAGTGGCATAATAATTAAAAAATTGTAGTCCTAATCCTAAAGTTTCCATTTTTTAGGCCATTCTGTTATCGCAACTTTACAAAAGAGACGCGTTGTATGAGTTCTATATCAAAATGGTCCTTATCTCTTATTCTTAACCAAACAACAATACACGCAAAAAGATATATAAAGAAAATAAAAGAGTGTGCACATCAACTTTATAGATTAATTATATCTTCTTATTCTTGCTTATCAAATTAAAAAATCACGACATTAGAATAAAATACAATGGATACTAATAAAATTTGACAAATAATTAATACCATCATTCAAGTGATAATTGATAAGGGAGGAAGAACAAGAGGAAAATAAATGAACAAAATAACAGCGCCAAATTCAATTTCTAAGTAGAAACAAAAGGATCAATAGGGAAGGCATTGAGTTCACTTTATAATTGTAGCAATTCCCATTCTTATTATCATTCCATCCATGCCTAGTTGCATTTCTTCATAACAATCACTTCCTAAGTACAGCTAGACAAATAATAAATTTGCAAAGCACTTTACATCATACCAGAGAAAATCTACTGAAAGAATGAGGAATCAGAAACTTAAATACCTCTGCTAACTGTTTTTCAGTCATTTCAACACCTTCAAGGAGTGTTTTAAGTTGCTTAACAGCTCCAGCTGCATCTTCAGGGGCATCAACTTTTGAAAAACCCCCTTTTGCAGCAGAAGAAGCTCTTCCCAGATTATCCGCCACATCCAAAAGGCTCTTAGCAAAATTCTGCATCATGGGTTAATGATATTTAAGCCCAGGAAAAAGAGGTCCCCATAAAGCACGAACAAATACACATACCTGAATGGCAAACTTCTTTACATTTTCTGATTCACGCCTTGTACGCTCTTTCACGTTTTCCATCTCCGCGAAGGACCTTAGCACCTTATCCTTCATTTGATCAAACTCCTCCTGCTTTTTCACCAGAAGTTGTTCCTTTTCCACAATAAGTTTCACCAGCTCATCTCTAGAAAGCTCACTCTCCAAATCTGAATCATAAACAGAAATGTCAACTTAAATAGTGGAAAATCCCAAATATATGGGTAAATCAGGACCTGATTCACTTTTATCATCTGTATCACTAGAAGCTTCATTAGAGTCCTTAATTTCTTTTTCATTTCCAGAATGAGCCATTGTCTCCTTGTCACTGGGCTCTGTGGATGCAGACGATGAAAATCCGAACCATTGAAAGCCTGTTGAGCTCAACACAGAATGATGCAGTGATGAAACCTGAGCAGGTACCACCTAAAATAGAAATAGTACACCTCTCAATTCTACTAACGTTCACACAAAGAAAATTCCATTTTACAAGAATCTATAAAGCAATGCAACACAAAGCACACAATTAGAAGCCATATATGACCCGTTAATTTAAAAAATCTCAGTATCCATCTCTAACAATAATGTAGCCTGGTATGCCTGAGATAGAAGCTGTTCTTTGCTCCTCTTTTTGGTTAACAGGTCATTGTTAATTTTTACTACAAGTCACTGCCTAATCAAATCTGGACTGCACACATCTGGATACTGGTGGCATATTAAGCGAACGATACAGTGAAACAGATCAACATTGAATCATAAATGAGGATGGATGGACAGTTATTTCAATCTCAGAAGTTCGCCTATCTAAAATTGCGAAAATTGAAATAAAATCCAGGCAAACGCGCACAAAAACGAACCGATCAAAACCTAATGCGGAAAGAGAAGAACTATACCATATCGTTAACTCTGTGTAATGAAACTAAGTAATTGGACGAAGTTTGAAATTTCCTAGTTCCACGGCGGCCGGAGAGGAGCCCCGAGTTGCGGGACTGAGTTAAAGCGAATGTTGAGAACCGAGTAGTTATCCTTCGCAGGGACATGACGGCAGTGGCGGTGGAGCAATGGAGTCAGAGAGGGTTTTAGAGGGATTTTAGGCTTGTCCACCAAGAAATGAAGTGAGAATTGAGGTGGGGTTTCTAAAACAAAAATAAAAAAATAAATTAAATTGAGGTGGAGTTTCATGGTTTATACTATTGACTTAATTGCCCCTGAACATAAGATGAAACTACGATTTGTGGTGCAGCGATAGCAGGGGTTTTGGCGTCCTTTGAAATCCAAGTGGAGTGCGGTTTAGAAACGACCAGAAGCTTCACCTTACTTCCCACTCAAGATGTCCACCTTTAATTTTTAGTTTGTCCCGCTTAAGATATCCATTTTTCATATTTGAAAATAATTCAATCATTCTCTTCTCTGCTCACTAAAATATTCAACCACTTCTTTTCTCTCTGTTTACTCCACATAACAATTTCTAGGCGCATACACTCAAACCACTCTTTAGCAGAATCAGTTAATGAAAAGGGAAAGAGTCTTACCCTTATGGCATCGTCGTCGATACCATTTAACTTGAGCGTGTTCGCGATTTCCACAAATTTGGAGAGATGGCGGTTAGCGTCCTCAGTGGCCCTACCTGCAAAAGGAGTTTGCTCGACCCTTTGTATAGTGTTTCCTTGTTCTTTTTCTCCAGCGCCTCTCGGGCTGCCCTTTCCGCATCTCTCTCGTCCATCAACATCTTGACCATCTCCTGCAATTTTTCGAGTTCCGTTTTGTCAGCCATCGATCCTGATCCTTTTTCACTCCTTATTTTCCTACGAGTTCTTTCAAGTTCTAAATCGAGCGGTTCTAGGTTGTCCTTCCCAGAGCGCGTTCGCATACAAAACCTGCAAGAATAAAAAACAAAAACAAATTAAAAATAAAATCAAAACTGAAAGCAATTAAATTCCAAATTAGCAAAATTATTCGTTTGACGATATCACTCCAAAGTGAATTGTCTTCCCCGGCAACGGCGCCAAAAACTTGATGCACTATTTTTTAGCACTATAAATACCTGCAAGTATACAGAGTAGGAATAGTATAGCTAAAGGTCAGTGCCAGATATCGAACACGGGGAAGACAAACACAAAGTGTCTATCATCTACTAAGACTCAATTACTATTTGGAAGAACGAAAGGTTATTGAAAACTTTTTTGGAAATAGAAAACAATATAAAGCATATAACAACTAAATGCAAATAAATCACGAGATAAAATATAGAGATAAGGGAATTCCAGGGATGTGCATTCACAGTTATGGTTATACAAATTCCAAACTACAATACCCTAGCACAGTTTATACTTTAAAAGGACGAGTCGCCTAGCTTATGCTCATGCGATGCAAACATTGATTATAAAATTAGGGTTGTCAATCCTAACACGTAACTCCATAAAGTTCCTAAAATCCTTGAAAAGTCCTCACTCTCAATTAACAGTGTCGTTTTAAGGGAAGCTAACTGTAGCGTCTACTAAGTGAATCTAACTCGCTAGAACTCTCTCACAGTTATGAAGCAAGCTATATTAAATCATACACGATTGTGTCACTCAATCATGCAGCATCAAAACTACTTAGGGAAGAAACAAAGTAAAAACAAAACAGATATTAAATAGAAAAAAGAATTGTATAACCAAAGTCGTTACTAACACATCCCTAAAATCCTATGAATTTAGTTACACATAATGAAATAAGCTAAACACATAGATTGAAGGGAAAACAATTTGAACATAAAACTAAAGCAAATAAAACTCGTAGGTTGAATCCTTGTCATTCTTGATGTTCTTGAAATCCTTCTCCAATTCCTTGCACAAGTGAAGTACTCTAGCTTTTTGATATCTATGAAATATTTTGCAAGTAGAAGCTCTCTCTTTTGATGAAGCTTGATGTCTTATTTATAGGGGAAAGCCGATCCTTGTTGTAGAAGGAAAAAATCTTCAAAATATGGTAAATCTTGGAGCCAATCTAGGGCATCTCGGATTCGCCGCCTTTCTCCAGCGGGCCGCCGCACCTTGGCCGGCGGTCGCCGCGTTGGAGTCCAGAGAGTCTGTTTCTCCGGCGGCGGACCACCGCATGGCTTCCGGCGGTCGCCGGGCGAGACTTCTCTTACAAGCGTATATTTCCGAGGCAGACCGCTGCATTGATCTCGCTCGCCGGGCACCGGCGGTCGCCGCACACCTCTGCGGCGGTCGTCGGTCGCCGTCTCGACTCCAGATTTCCATACTTTGCGTTTTGGCTCCCTTTTTCGGTTCAATTATGCACATTTCTCACAAAACACGTCAAAATACCAAAATAGACAAAATATGCAAATAATGGACGTGTAGAGTGACTTTGACATTGAAAACGGACCAAATAATGGCTTTAAAATAGTGCAAAATCCGAGCATATCAAAATACACCGGGTAATTTACGATGGAATTCATGAAGATAGACCACTTACAACGACAACTTATTGATCATCAACAATATCTATCTTGTAGTCATGGTTCAGATTGAAACCAATGCCACTTCCGCCGAGAATGCCTCGAAGACTATTGTACTCCCTCCGTCCCAAGATATTAGACCCTTGTTCCTTTTTGGGGTGTCCCAACATATTTGAGTCATTTCTATTTATGGTAAAAATTTACTATACTACCAACTCCACTTACACTACTAAACAACATCTCCTAAATTCCTGTGCCCAAAAGAAAGGGCTCTACTATCTTGGGACGGAGGGAGTAATTCTGCTTCCACGCCGTAATTTTGGAAGTTATGTGCGGGGTTCCCTTAATGTCGGAATGCGGAAATTCTTAGCGGATGTCATCTTTGATCTTCTGTAGGTGTCTAGAACGGAAGCCATTATTAGATTTTCATCCTTGTGCCACCAATGACGCTGCCAAAATCTCTTCCTCTCTAACTACCCACATGCGCCGAATACGATCATCCTTACGAAACTTGTTGTGAGCACGGCCATTTCCACCTAAATTTACGAACATACCCAAGGAGACAAAGACAGTAGCCCTCATTAATTATAAACTACAAACGACTACAAGAGGTTGTTGACGATATACTCATCCTCAACAGAGCACCCATTGCTATCAGTTGCAGTACCTTTGGATGACATAACAACTACAACACAGTCCATTCATATATATTACCAATCAAATTATGCATCAACCATTTTCGGCAAAGCCAAAATTGTGCAAAACCAAAACGTCATTCATAAGTAGAAACACATTTAAATGAATAATTAACGTAACACATAACCGCAACACTAACGAATTAAGTTTATCACAGACATTAGAGCGCTAAACATTAACATCAGACCAATATTGCGGGGTTTGATACATCGTGTACAAATTGCTTTCGCCACCGACATACTCACCTCTTTGCAGACGCCGAGCTCACCCTTGTTACATATTGTGTGGCTACTGTGAACTTCAATTTATGGGCGCTTAGTGTTGTGTGATCCCAAAAATTGAGGAGGGATTGTACCCCACGTATTTTTACAAAAGACCCGCCATGTTTTAGGCGATGGGTACCCATTGGAAAAAGGAATAAATTGATGAAGTGCAATTTTGTCTACACACTTGAAACAATACACTTGAAATGGCCCAAATCTAATTCAGTGAACACCATTTTCAATTCTGCTCTGGTGGGCCACCTCTCCCCCACTTCTTGATCACTTTCAATTCATGGTCAACTCAAATATGGTTAACTGAACAGGTGGTAATAATATATAAAATTGAGATTCATATTCCACTAACTTAGTCTATCCATTTTTTTTTCACAAATTCAAACAACTTCTTAAATCCACAACGATCAAATGAGACATCTAATGAGGACTGAAGGAAATACTATAATATACTCCCTCCGTCCCAAGATAAGCGACTCATATTTCTTTTTGAGACGTCCCAATATAAGTGAGAACCATTTCCTTTTTTGGTATTCTCTCTCTTACTTTTTCTCTCTACTTTATTAACTCTCTTACTTTATTTACTTTTCATTTTACTAACAAAACTTCATTTCCTTAAATCTCGTGCCGAAAAGTTTGTGCTCATTTATCTTGGGACGGAGGGAGTACTTCTTATGAATAAATAAAGTTTAAACACTAATAAAATGATAAAAATAAATAATGTGCTGTACAAAATAAAATCAAATAAAATTGGAGATGCAAATAGCTTCTTAAGGTTTTAAAAACCAGTAAATCTGACTATAGCAAAATAAGAGTGATGAAAGATAAAGTGTTCTAAAAAAATTGTAATTCAAATCATTATGAATTTAATGCATAACTCATATCAAATGTTTGCTATGTCAACAAATAATCGGTAATTTCATTTTATTTTAACTAACGTTACAACTTACTAGTACAATTTTATTTGAAAGCCCAATATAAGTCGGAAGGCCCCAATAAATTTCCCACAATAAAAATAAAATTGATACCATAGAAAATCAATTCTTATGTAAAGGTCAAATTAATAGTATGAATGTCATTAGGACATCTTTTAAATTATGTCACAATGTACATTGAAATTATTTTCAAACTAACTACATCGAAATATTTTTGTTCCATATTTAAGCACATTTATCAATACTATCATTATATAATAAAATTATTATTATCTCAATTGTTTTACACAAATTATACTTACTCATAATTTTGTAGTATAATACAACTTTGTTTCAATAAAATTAAACTTTTGTATCTAATGTATTACGGTATACATTTATTATTAAATATATTTATCATTTTATTGTATCCTATACCAAATAAATATTTCATAATTTGATATAAAAATAAAAATGGGCAATACATATCACGGGTGTGATATTAGTTCAAACTAATACCAAACCACTATACATTGAATAGAAGTAGAAGAAAAAACGTAAACTACTAGTGGTAAATATACACAATGAAAATCTACATAGTCACCATATTCCTACAAAATGTTTCATCGTTTGCTTTGGGCAAAATTTCTCCACCCGCCATGATATCGGCGGCGTTTAGTTGAAGCCGCGCATCAAGAAATGCCTACCGTCTTCCCGAGCAGCCATAACACCAGAGACATTTCTATACCGAATATCGTATGCAGTGAAGTTCTATCGAGCATGAAGCCGTATATCGTAATCCCAGCTCTATTGTTCTCAAAGTATGTCACTGCAACAAGAAAATATTCAAAACAAAACTAACCCACCTTGAAAAAAAAAATGGTTAGGCTTAGGCAGTAGTATCTTATTACCCAGCGCCTGCCGTTTCTGAAAAGAGATAGAGCTGTATACATAGGAAGGATCAAACTTGCAGTTGTCGAGCTCGTCATCTTCTCCGGAATCAGATGTACCTGAAGCTCCATCAATAAACTGCTCATCAGATACCGGAGTCTCTGTATCGAAGGAGTCCACTGTGGCACACACATGCCACTTGGCTGCAAGGCACATCACGGCTTGTGCCTTGTGCGTGATTCTAGTCGCGCTGCGCAGCAATATCAAGAGCCCGGCTAGTAGGCTAACACAACATACCTGCACAGCACATACAAAAACAAATCCAACATTTAATTTATATAGTCCCTTCATTTTCATTAAGAGTGATATCTATATAGTGTTTCAATATTCAATCACACACCGCGAGCTCTCCAGTGTGGTATACGTTGACATCTGCGTTGGGGCGTGTGGTCATGAGCAGAGACGAGAACTGGCTAGCTGTGATGAATATCAAGGACCACAGGATGAATGATCTGTATCTGTGGCTTATGATTCGGAGGTGTCTTCTGATTCTGAGATGCTCTTTGAGGACGGATTCGACATCAGAATAGACTTGGAAGACCTGCGCAAAGTCCTGGAGCCGGAGGATTTGGAGGCAGCAGATGAGCCGGAACAGAACGCACACCAGGAAGAACACCATAGTTCTGTAGAACCACGAGCACAGCTCCAGGATGCAAGCGACTGTGTTGCTCACCGCGGCATTGCCTAGGAACGAGATGCGCGTCCCACCTGATCCGTACCACCACATCTTGTACGCGCTCTCAGTAGCGAAGCAGGGCAGTACGAAGATGAACAAGAGCTTCAACGATCTCTAACAACATTCAATATGCCTTGTCATTTCACAAAATCATAAACTGCAAAGTTTTATCAAATCTATATCCAGAATTGAATGTTTTTGTTTCATTCAGTTGATTCATTTCACAAAATCATAAACTCCAAGGTTTTATCAAATCTATATCCAATGAGCAAGCAAAAGGATTCAATTGATTCATTTCAAAACCTAATCTGCAAATAAATCTAAATCCAATGAGGATGCGAAAGGATTGGAATCGAATGTGTGAATTTCATTCAATTGATTGAATTCAAAACCTAATCAGCAAATAAATTGAAGGAAAAAAGGAATAGAAAATACATTGAATTGCTTGGTGTAGCCCTTTCTGACGATCTCGCTCTCATCGCGAAGCTTGTCGAAGAACAAAAACCTCCGGAGACCGTACTTGCTGACGAAATGCGAGAGGCAGACGAAGGAGATGGCGGCGATGCCGCTGAGGGAGAGCTGCGCCACAGCGTCGTAAGGCCTGCTGTGGCGGGAATCGCAGTAGGTGCAGGCGAGGACGAAGTGCGAGAAGGCGGGGATGAAAATGGTCATGGCGACGAAGACGAACCACGAGAGGCAGGTGGTCCACGCATTCGATTGATCCACGCACAGCCATTTCAGCCACCGGCGGAACGCCTGCAGCTCGTCGTGAGCGTTCGACGACATCCGCATCAGCGTCCGCCTCTTCTCGGTAGGGCTCATCAACGGCGATTCCCTTCCCGATTCCGCCATCGAAATCGTCCGATTTTTTTCTTTTGTTTGTCGTGGTGTCAAAATTCGAATTTGGATCTGAGTTGTACATTCGCCAATGAGATTGCGGATTTGATTGGAGATGATGGAGTTTATGCGTATGAGATTAAACCAGAGGAAAAAGAGATGATTTTCTGGATTTTGCTGATTTCCTTTATTGATGATTTGTGGAAAATTCGAGTGCTATTTGGAGGGAAGTATCAATAATACTCCGTATTTTATAAAGGTTCCTTTGATACAATTGATTTTGATTTATAAAGAATTTATTTAAAATGCATGTATGTAAATATTCTGAGAATCTTGTATACTAATATTAGGAAGTTCAGGGATGATGTAAATAAGCCCTTAATTAAGAACTTAAAAATTCTAAATCGATTAATGGTTGAGCGGGTACGTTTTCTGTTTATAAGTTGTTGTTTTGATGCCATCTTGAGTCAAGAGTATATATACAAGATCTAGTGCAGTTTAAGAGAGTTCAGAATCAGTTCTCAACCATAGAGCGGAGGATTGAATGAGTGGAAGTTTATGATTTCATATTTTACATGTCATACTAATTCTTTGTTTAGAATTCCACGGTAAACATTCAATAATTCTTACTCTATGTTTAATTGTATTATTTGAATAATATGCCTAGTCCATGTAATTATTTTGATTTTCCTTGTGCCTTTACGCCCATTAGATTGATTATTTTGTGAAAGAATCTTAGCTTTGTTAGTAGTAATATTTAAGAGATGGGTAACATCGTTTGATTAGGAAGAATCAACATCTTAATTAATAATAAATTGAGAAATCTGAGGTTATGTCTGAAGTAACGTATCATTTGAATTTTGAGCTATTAGTAGGGGTGAGCATTCGGGTTTCGGTACTGTTTTTTGCCCAAACCGAACAAAAACCGAAAAATTGAATTTAGTTCAAAATCTGAACCGAATCGAAAAATCAAAAAATCAAAAACCGAACTTAAAAAGCTGAACAAAACCGAAAAAACCGAAATTTTAAAAAATATATATATAATATTTTATATTATATATACTAATACAATATAATTATACAATACTATAAAATTAATAGAATATATATAATGCATATTATATAAAATATATTAAATAAATAGAATAAATATATATAATATTATATTTAAAATATAATTCGATTTTTCGGTTTTTTTTCACCCTAACCAAACCGAAAAATCGAAAAAATCGAACTGAATTTCAAAATTTTTGTTTGGTTCGGTTCAGATATTCGATTTTCTGTTTTTTCGCTCACCCCTAGCTATTAGTAGAAGTTGCAAGCTTATTTCTTGAAGAAAACTTTGGATATAATGTGCGATCTACGAATCATGTGCTTCGAGAGAAGACGTGATTTTATCTTAATGATAGCTTAATAACGCTGGAGACCCTAGTCGATATAATTTTATACTCCATCAGTTCGCCATTAAGAGTCTTGGTTTACCATTTTAGTCTTTTTGCGATTGGGAATCCCGATTCAATTTTACTATAATGGCGGGTAGACTACACATTCCACTAACTCATTTCACTCACATATTATTATAAAATACTTCAATTTAAAAATGCAATTAATGAAAAACATTTTATAAATAACACTTCATTACATAATTCGAAAATCACATTATAAATTCTCAAACATCAAAAGTTACATAATCCAAATCCTAAAAGATAATGAACTGTAAAAAAATATTCTTTTGGTGGTGGTGGCGGCGACGGCATGTTCAAACGAGACATGAGGAGCGCAATTGTTTGGTCATGTATCGCTCGTTCTGATCATATCATACAAGAAGTGTTGGCCGTTACAGCGATGAACAACATTCCCATTAAAAGAGTCGTGGAAGTTTTGGGGGTCGCTTGGTTTGATCCGTCTCGTCCTCTGCCTCTAGACATACTTCAATTAAGAATGAGCATAAGAAATTTTATAGAGAAAAATGAGAGAAGAATGAGTGAGCGATAGTTTGTTAAAAAAGTGAAAAAATTGATGATGAATGGAGTATTTATAGATGAATTAGAGGATAAAAAGGTGAAAAAAGGTAATATTTGGGGAAGTGGGATATTTTTTATACTAGTATTAACCCACGCGCTATGCGCGACTTAGAATATTTTCGTACTATCATTTTGATATTATGAATAAATAAAATAAGTGACAATATCATTACATATTACATAAGACTAAAAAATTTAGAAATGTATACCAATAATATATAAATCTAATAAAATATTTTATATACAAATAAAATATTAGGAGACAATAATATTATTGTAAATTGATAAAATGATGAACTATAAAACAAATAAAAAACACATGTATAAATATTAATAAAACCTAACATTAGTAAATAAAATAATAATTCGTAAGTCGTGAAAAAAGTACTTATATTTGTAAACAATCTTAAAAGTACAATAATGCGAATAGTAAAATAAAGAAAAGAAAAGAAAATAAAATTAAATAGTACATAGTCAATTAACGTATTACAGATGAATACTTATTTTGCAATGTATTGTTTTAAATTATTATAGTTTTTATTATATTATATGAAAAATAAATTAATTCATGTAATTATGGTAGAATTAATTTTCAAATCATAATTGAATCTACGAATATTTTATATTATGTAATCAAAGTTTAAAGAATGGAACTTTGTCTGAAAATTCAAAACCTAACACTAATTTAATTCCATAATTTTAGGGATAGATGCATAACTATGGATAGATTGTAACTAATTTAGATCTATATAACACACGTAAATGTAATTCAAAATTAGTACCATATATAAATATTATACTAAACAATTATACTCCATATGAAAAATATCCTACCGTTTTCAATATTAGTACGATTTTGCATACAAATTTTTCATTTCCTAAACCCTCCCTCTTCTGTTTATGCAGTCCTCCCTCTTTTCTTTATCTTCTTATACGGCTGCCAGCAAAATATTCACCACCAAATCCTCTTGAAGTGCTTTTGTAGTTCTTCTATGTCGGTTTCTTTTTCTTCCCTTTCCTCTTGCCTTCCCTTCTTTTTCTATATTATTTCCTGAGATGAATTATAAACACTTATTCATAATTGGCAGTTACAAAATGCACATATTTCTTGCATAACTACATGAAATTTAATACCAAAATTTATTCATGATTGGTGGTTACACCAAAATTTGCATATAATTAAAATTCATATCAAAACTTATAAATATTTTAAAAGAAGACCAAAACTCGCCTTTTATATATGTATAGATATCTTGATTTTTCCAAATTAAAAAAAAAATCATAAATTTGACGTAGCTACACACGGAGACAACTTATGTCCCACCAGTATGAGACGAGCCCTCCAGAACGAACCACTCACAACGGCATCCCGCTGTCGAATCATCCCAGCGGGACGTGCCAGTCCGCGCGGAGACCATTGTTGCGGGTATTTTAAGTCTAGTACATTAGTCCTTTTACATAAGATACTTTTACTTATATTTGAATGTAAGATAAATTATTTGATTGTTAAAAAATTTTGGATTGCATAATGTATCTATTGATGACAATACAAAAGTTTAAAGAATACTCCATCCGTTCACCATTAAATGTCTCATTTTTTTTTTCGTCTTTATATTAATAATCATCCCATTTCACTTTTACTACTTTTGGTAAGTGTATCCTAAATTCCACTAACTTATTTCACTCATTTTTTTTGGGTAAAGTATTTCACTCATATTTTATTATAAAACTATCCCACATTCCACTAACTTTTTCTATCTATTTTCCTTCACAAAGTCAACACAATTTCTTAAAACCCGAGTCGGTCAATTATGAGACATTCGTTCATGGACGGAGGGAGTAAAAAAGGAAAACAACAAAAATTTGTTGAGAAACTAATAGCATTGTTAAAAGTTAATTAAATTATAAATTTTCATGATTTTTGAAATTAAAAAAAAAAATTAAAACAGACCAAACGAAACCCACTCAGAAGCTCGGGAGTAGGCTTTATGTTGAACGCCCATTGGTTGAGAGGGGTGTTGGCAAGACTACACCCCATTGCATAACGCCCATCCCCCCAACCTCTTGCATCACATCCTCCTCTAAGGATGACACATCGTGTAAGTTGAGTCGTTGTCAGGTCAATTTAATATTGACTGAATCCAATAAAACTTAATCTGCAATCTATTTGTTAAAAATTATGTCATTATCAACTCAATCTAATAATGACTCAATCCAATAAGACTACCTTTATCCACAATCTTGGTCGCATGTCTCTCCTCAACTGTGGTCTCCAAGAGGAAGAAGACCACCAAGGCCTCCAACCCAATTTGTTACATCCACAATATCATTAGTTAATAAATATTTTGTATATATTATAGTGAAAAATTATAAAATATATACCAAAAATCATAATTTTTCATCCTCTACAAATAGAGATCACATTTCTATACTTTTGCGCAAAAAAAAATTATTTTTCCACATAATCCTTCTCCGTCATATGTTTTGAGAATCAATTACATATTTTCAATTTCATATTTCAATTTTTATAATTTATGTTTTTGTTTTTAGTTAATCATTTATTGTTCTTTTCTATAATGTTTATTGTACAATTTTAAAATATTTAAAATAATAATATTATCATAAAAATAAACATAAAAATAAAAATATGGTGTAGTTGGGTGGTCATTGATAAACTATCAAAATAGATATATGGTTGGCGGATGAATATTAATGAGGTGGATGATGATGTGTAAGAGATAGAAACTAATTAATAATTAAAAAGTGAATGGTTGGACTTAAATAGTTGCTGATACACATGGTCTAATGTCTATTCCAAATCAGACACAAACTCGTTAACAACACAATATAATACAATTGACACAACACGATAACAATAATGAAACAAACTTGATTTTACATAATTAAAGTACTTATTTAAAAAAAAACAATTAAATAATTGCTTGAAATCCAACCTGAAATTATCAAGTTCTTAATGGGTGACTGATCATGAACCAATAAAATTTGACCAAAATCCACTAACTCAGTGTGTGATTGTGTGTTGGGTTTTTCTTTCATGTAAAAAATTTACCCCAATCACTGAACCCTATTAACACGAAAACTGGACAATCTGTTTCTAAATTCAGTCATTGTTGCATATGAGAGCATCATTAACGCTAGGGGCCGGGCGCAATTGGGTCCCGGCCCCCGTCACGAAGCGTTGGAGGGGAGGTTTTTCCGGCCTGGGCCAGTCCCAGGGACGCAGTCGCGGCCTGGGGACGCTCCCGTGGTCCGGCCGGGCCTGAGTTGGAGGTGAGCTTATTCCGGTCCCGGGCCCCAATTTCTGGTTTTTGGAAGAGGAAGAAGAGGGAGGGGGAGAGGAAGAAGATGGAGGAAGAGGAAGAAGAGAGCGACAGAGCCTCAATTCTGATCTTTTTTTGCATTTGGAAGAGGAAGAAGAGGGAGAAGGAGAGGAAGAGGGACGACGGACCCCAATTTTCAAATTTTTTTGCTTTTTTTCTTTTGTATTTCAAAGAGGAAGAAGAGGGGGGAGAAAAAAGGAGGAAGAAGTATTTTTTTTTAGCATTTTTTTGTTCTAATTTTTTTAATTTTTTTAGTCTATAATTTATTATTTTTGAATTAAAAATGAATTTTTCGTATTATAATTGTTCAACGTTTAAAATTTTTACGAGTAAATAGATTGAAATTGTCAATAGTGCAATTTAATAGTTGTGGCCCGAGATGTGGCCTGCAGGGTTAGAGCAGTTATGGGGTGTGACTCAAATTTAGAGGAATGATACGTGAAGGAGACTTGTGGCCTGAAGTGGGGATGAGATTAATGATGCTCTAATCCCAGCCCTAGCCTGCTTCTTTCTCCATGCTTTCTTTAAGCACCAAATCTCTACCAAATGAAATTTGGGGCAGAAGCGAACAAGCCTACTCTCACTAGTGTTGAATTTTTCTTGCGATTGAAAAGCATCCAAACCTATTCCATCCATTAGTGTTGATTGCTAGCAACCATGCTTGCAACTACAGCTTCCCTTTTCATTAATCATTAGAAAAATCCAAAATTGACCAACCATTATAGTCAAACTCCCTTTAATCCGCTGAAAAGTCAGGTCTTTACATTCAAACATCACAATAAAACAAAATTAGAGACAACACTAATCAAGGGTCAATAAAGACCACAAAACACACGTATTAAGCATTGGGTACAGCAGCTTTACAATGTAGTGGAAATAATTCAACAAGTCATGCATTAATGCAATTATGCAGCTGCCCACACTTTCGAAAAAGGGTGTACTACCTAAAGCCACATATACAAAATACTTAGATGCACATCGATGATGGTAGGTACTATAAATTAATGATGGGTGTCAACTTACTTAGAAGAATTATTAGGCCTCCAATTTTCCTATTCACACAGAGTGAATTTGTGAACCATAACAAACTTACTTCTTACCACAAACTCATCTCAACTACTCCTCCTAAATCCAATTGAGGCAGCCATTGATATCAATGACAAGTTTCTCTTCAAGCCACATCTTTTTATCACACAATAGAGGTATAGGAAATGAAAAGGGCAAACTTGATCACTATACAGATAGCCTCAAGGCTCAAACAACAGATGCTATCTCTCTTCATCTTCCACAACATGAACCAAACATAGCCCCAGCTCAGCAAACAACTACAGGATAGCATCACCCTAATTCAAAACAGAGAGAAAAACTAACTCAAGCGAGCAACAGAGGGGTATTTACCGCCAGACTCATTTATTTGCGATATTACACAGCAATAACCATAAAACTCACTATGAATTCTGCTGCAGCGCAGATAGCAAGTTTAAACAATGCTCAGCACGACCAAAGAACGTAACTATATACCACCCAGTGTTCTCAAGAAGCTATACACCTAGCAGCATAAACTAACCGGAGAGAAATGTGGTTGCAGTTTGTAAACAATGCATATCATCTCCAATACATCCCTTAGTTTGATCCCACTAATCCCAAATCAACAAAATTCGACAACATAAAAACTGAATTCACCAAAAAAGTCAGTGGAAATGCCAAAACAACATGGAAATCATATTCAACTACTAAAAAAACACTGAAACAACAGATATGGAACATCAAAGAAGAAGAACACAGTGATATACCAATCATAATATCCTCTATTTATCAATAACATTAGGGATTATAAATACAAAAAAAGTAAACTCTCTCCAAACAACATACACTCATAGAAGACAACCTCAGTCTTCATCCAGCATTCATCTCTACTTTTTTTTTAGGTTTTTTGGGGATTTTCCGCAAAATAAAAGCAAAAAAGAGAAAAAGGGAAAAAATTAGTAATTTTAAGCAAATAGGAGAATCACCGGAGGGGAACCGGTCAGAGCCGGAGAGCCGTGCAGGATAATTCGTCAGCGTCTCCCTCCGGCGGCATGTTAAGATCGAAAGGCATGGGGTTTTTACAAGAGGAGGCGATGTCACAGGCGGCGTCATCAACCACGGATGAGGACGAATCGCAATCGCTGTGACAATCATCGGGTGCCAGCGGCGGATGCCTCCTCTGCTGCTGCTGCTGCACGATCGGCAGCTGGCGCGGGGCGCTGAAGGATTCCACAGTGCTGCTCATGCCGCTGGACGTCGGCCGCTGCTGCGCGATTATGTGGTGCTCCTGGGGGTAATACCGGCAATCCATGAACGGATCGTTGGGGTTATTGCTAATCCGCGGTGGATAAGGGTTTTGAGAGTTGAAATCGGGATAAACGGCGGCGTTTTGAGGCAGGGGGAAGTTCGTCTTGGCCTTGGGGCCGCGGAGAGACCGCGCGGCGCCGTCATAGGCGCGGGCGGCGTCCTCCGCGGAGTCGAAGGTGCCTAGCCAGACGCGCGTCTTCTTCCAAGGGTCTCTGATCTCGGCGGCGTACCTCCCCCACGGCCTCTTTCTGACGCCTCGGAATCTGATCTCCTTAGATCCTCCCGATCCGTTGGCTTCCACGCCGGGAACCGCCACAGCCGGCCTCGCCGCTGCTCTGCCTCTCCGCATGGCGATTAACCACCGAATTATTGGGGGAAAAAGAATAAAAAACACAAAATTGGAAGTTTTCTCAGGCGATGAGAATTGAATTTAAAGAGAAAAGGAATAACACATATTTACAGAAGCAGATGAAGAAAGAATAACGCCACAGAGAAGATGAGATGAGATTGAGACAATAAATTTCTGCCTTTTTTCTCTCTCTACTGTGTATTGTATGTGGAAAAGAGAGAGGTTGGGAAGCGAGCGAAAATAAATTATTTTTCTGTTTATTTTTTTATTATAATTTTTTTTATGCTCGTCATAAATAGTCTCAATTTATCATTTTGATTTTGAGTAGTGTTGATGGTATAGTATGTGGAAGATGAATTTTATTTTGGAAATTTAATGAATTTTCTGGTTTGCTCCTTCTCGACGATCATTGTTTATGGCGATTTTCGACAGTAAAAATAGTCAGGTTGAGCTTGATTTATGTAAGTGATGTTAATTTTTTGGATGCATGAACTCCGATACTGGGAAAACAGTCGTGATAGGAGAACGGAGCTTAGTCCGCAGTCGCTCTTGGTGTTTTAGTAGGATTCTTGAAGAAGGTAGTCCCTGACTCTCGGTCTTCTGTAAGGCTCCTATCCGATTGACAATAGATGTTTGGTCTTACTTTTAAGGAGTACGCGCTAGGTCCACGCTTTCTTGAACCCCGAGTTTGAGCTTCTTTCTTCAAAGACTTTCTCAATCGGGGCAAGAAGGACACGTTGATTCTCTTAAAGATGTTCTCTAATAGGAATCACTAATAGGTGATTCCCTTGATAGGACGGCCATTCACTTGTAGCAATATCTGCTCCCCCGGAACCAACTGCATTGTGCTTGATGGAGGTGGTAATTTGTTTTAAGATTTTCTTTGGCAACGGAAAGAGACACAAGTCATCAAGGTTTAACGATTTTAGTTTGAAAAGATGACGTTGATACAATTAAATTTTTCAAAACTTGTGAACTTATGTTCCTATTTATGTTTTTGTTTTTGAAAACTTGTGAATTGCTTTATTGGATGTTATATAATCCATCTTTTCCACTTTAAGAGACATGTTTTTCGTTTTTGAATTTCTCATTCTAATTAACACATTTTCAAAAATGGAAACGTTTACGTAGAGTGAGACTGAGGAACTATATATATATTTTTAAATGTACATAGTAATATTAATTCTTATTTATATTGTTTACCTTCATGTGTATTCATTAAGTGAAAAGAACATGGTCCGTACATAGCACGAGTGGTCATACTAATTCACTTATGAACATGAAATAGTTGTCACATTCCAATATCTTATTCGTTCATATTTTATTAGTATAAAACTAATAACATGCACATTTCAACTATCTATTTTCTCGCATTTTTCTTTATATTTTTTCAAACATGCCTCAAACTCGACCGAGATTCCTAACTTTCTCCAATTTTTTAAAACATGTTTCAAATTCGACCGAAATTTCTAATGCCAGACAGAAGAAGCTTTATAAATTACAGTTCTTAAATAATACTACTAGTCACACTTTTTCATTTATTCTTTCCAATAATATTTTCTATTTTTATTTTTTGACAAGTTTTTTAGATGAATCTCATTTCACTAATAATAGTTTAATTTTTTTTCTAAATTTTTGTATTTTATTAACTCTATTAAAATTCGTACTATCACCAAAAATTTTATTTTTATGAAACGGTTACTTTTCCTTGGTAGGAGTGATGGTATATTGATTTATCGAATTATCTCCTTCACAAGCCCCCACAAACCAACCACCGACTGCACACCATGTATTGACATAATTTGCTCATCTATTTTCTTGGTTTGTAGGATGAAATGCTACAATTATTATTTACCTACCATATTATAATATGAAATAGGTAGCACACAGCCATATCTTATGGATTCAAATGGTAGGTTGTAAACCGAATGGACAGAGATGAATTTGGTGTTGTTTGGTTCGAGCGGTGTAACGGCAAATGAATGAATTAAATAAAAGGCAAAATTAGGGTAACAACCTTCTAAATTGCACCTTTTATTTGGAAAGAATCACGAAGGGATTAATTAGTCTCCATTTTTTTTCTTAATTGTTTGAGTTTAAAAAAAGGTATCAACTTTTCTTAAAACCTGATTTTGTTTTACCGTTACAGTGTTTCTAATAGGTAAACAAATAAATCTCTGCTGATATTGATTTTTTAGAAGAAAAAAAAGAGAAAAGGACATAATCACACTTCTATTCAAATTCAATTTGAATTTTCCCGGAGCGCATAATAAATTCATACAGATTTTTGCGTTGAATTTGATTTCGCAGTTATGAATGCGATTTCTACTTGATGCAATATTTTAAAACTCAACTGCTATTTGAACAATTGATCAAGTAAACAAGAATATCGTATTTATATGGATTCATCGACTTATACTAAGCTCTTACCATTACCAAAATATATTATGTACTGGAAATTTGTGAGTTTTTGTAATTGAAAAAACCAATGTTAATATCAACGTGAAGAAATAATTTGATGAGAAAGCGATGTTTATGATTTGATTTTATTGTATACTACAGTTAAATTGATGAGAAAGAGATGTTTATGTTAAATATTAATCATATTTAATGCCCATTTCAACTCAATTTTTATCTGGACATTCACTAATGTAGTTTAAAAATCTCCTCTTTTAAGTACCTAAACAGTTAAATTGCAAACTAAAATTAACGTATTCGTTTAACGAATTACTAGCACACAACTTCTAAAAACTCTTTATAAGATTTAAGTACTCACACGTAATCTTAAATCTCTCAATTTTATTACGTAAATTGGTGTTCGTAATCATAAATTAACACTCATCTCTCTTATTATGAATCATCACAGATCGAAATCATTCAATCAATAATTAATAAAAAGAAAAATCATTTCATCCAACAAGAATCAATAAAAAATATATGAATGATTAAAATAAAAGTGAACACCAAATATAAAATCAAATAAACTATAATTAACTATTTTGTCACTCTATAATTCTAAAATGGTAGTTATCCACACATAAAAAATATTGGTATTTGCAATGGTAGATTAGCAAATCAAATAAGGCAATGAATTCATTTGGTCAATTAAAATCTTTCCCTGGACATTATTCTGTAGACACTTTCCAACATGATTTTAATTCTATTCACTTAATAAAAGTGTTCAGAAAATTTTACTACAAAAAATTTACCAAAATCTATGCTTTGAAAATGAATTTTCAATGTGTTCTCCGCAAATATTTGTCGTCTCTCTTATTTGTTCAAATTCTAATAGTATATATATAATACAGTATACTTTTCCACACACCGTTCAGAGTTAATTTTAGTTATATTTAGAAGCCCCGAGATTAGTTATGAAGAATGAGAAATCGACTCGTGGAGAAGGAGCAACCATCCAGTCATTGGAGATCTCTATTTGAATGGTAGTATATCTCATTTCTATTAGCAAACATGCATATGCTTTCTTCGTTTTAATTTTATTTTTTTGTATTGTTCTAGGTCGTTGGTAGGGGCGAACCCAAGATTTTGATAATGTGAGACCCAAACTAATGTTAACAATGTGGGATCCAAACTAATGTTAACAAATTAATATTATAATATATTTTTAGTGTCAGTCATTGGCATGAATATTACAGAATTGCTATTAAGAGATGGATAATGAGAGAGAAATACTATGACAATAAACAATATATAAACAATATATAAGATACATACGTTGATAGTGTCGACGTCAAAATAATTAAAGAATATATTTTTTATATTTACAAAAATGAAAAAATAAATGAATTAATTGCAAAAACTAATACCACTGCTGGATCTAGGGGGCGGTGCAACTAATTTCCTCTTATTCGGACGTAAAATTGCCATGTCCACTCTGAAAATAAAAGAAAAATCATTTTCACCTTAACCCAAGCCAGTACTAACACCTATAAGAAAATCCAATAAAGCACAAATGAACTAGTAATACCTAAGAGAAAATCCACAAAAGCTAGCGTAAGGATTCAAACTGGCGACTCCTAGTTTCTTGTCGGATTTGTCAACAAAATGTAATAAACAATATACTAACTTGGTAATGTTATATGCATATATAAGAGTGTCCACAAGAGACCAGCCACGACGGTCGCCGTGTTGCGCAGTACTGGGCTAGGAAAAAATACCGAAAAAATGATATATCGCTCATATCGTATTGAAAAATATCGAAAAATTATCGAATTTTCGATATATCGTAATTTTCGATACGATACGATATCGTATCGTAAGTTTTCGATACGATAACGATATGAATTTCCTTATATCGCGATATATCGTTTTATATCGAATATACGATACATATCGATATTTTTGATATATCGTTTTATATCGAATATACGATATATATCATATATGTCGAAACATATTGAAATTCTATACATATTGAAGTTTAAAATAATAAATATATATAAATCCATTTAATTCATTCATATATTTAGAAAATATATATATGAAACCCTAATAAGAACACTATTTATTTTATTGTGTTGAAATTTTATTAATTTTTGTATTATTTTTCAGTTTTTGAAATTATATTTTTCGATATACAAGTATTCGATACGATAACATATTGATATTATCCATATCGAAAATTCGATTTATCGAAATTCGATATTTCGAAACTTTCGATACGATAACGATATGAAATTCTTTTATATCAATATTTTCGATACGAAATACGATACAACGTTTTCGATACTATATATCGTATCGACCCACTCCTAACCCCTAAGTGCAGCCGCGGCGGTCTATTGCAAGCCGGAGGGGCGCCGCGGAGCATGGGGGACAACCGAGTACCCTGCGGAGCCGTGGCAGGCGGCGGACAAGACGGTGGTGCCACGGTGGTCTATTGCGAGTCGCACAACCGCCGCGGCGGTATTGTCTTTAATTTTTTATTTTTATCAATAAAAATTCTATTCTTAATTCATTTTTTTTCATTCAATTCAATTCCATTTATTTTTGTCCAATTAATTTCTTTAAGTCTAATTATAATATACCAACAATTAAAAAAAATGTGAGGCGTAGTTGGAAATTTTTATGTGGTTGAGGCATGACTGTGATGACTAGGCGGATAAGTTTCTTTTTTGGCTGAAGCGTGGCTGTTCCACTTTTTATGGACACTCTAATAGTACCATATATAGTTAAATTCCAAATGGCCAGAGGCTTAATAGCACCCATGACTTTAAATTCGTGACAAATGCGGATGCATTGTGAATACTCGAAATAATTTTATGTGACTACTAGAGCACACACTAGAATGGGTGCACAAGAAAATCCAATTATTAGTTTAGGTGTATTAGTAATAGAGCAAGAACTCTCATTGACTTCACAAAAACTGTTTTTCTTTTGTCCAAATAGAATTAATTAATTAGGTGAATGAATTATCAAATCGGGCACCTTTCTCTTATATAATGATACTTCTCGACGGTTACCTAAAAGGAGAGATCTCTTAAAGATACGTAGAGTAGTAAATGATCCAGAAATTACAACTATTTTCTTGCATTTTAATTGATTGTACATAATTTATTTGACCTAGAATCATTACTACCTTTCACAAGCTCAGAACAATACCAAAGTTCTCAGGTTCGAATTCTCCATGGTGCGACATATAAATTTATGTTTATTTAACCATAAAAAAAAAAAGGAACAAGGTCCAACTTAATAGAAGACTAGAAACATTAAAAAAGGGATAGTTTGTATACATATTAGCAAAGTACTAGGGTATAATTAGAAAAAAAATCAAACCAATCTTCATTGTAGGCTAACAAGCAAGAATCTAATACTATCAAGTTGCAAAACACACCATTTACTTATGATATGAATTGCAAATAACTATAATGGTGTGTAGGGTATGTTTGTCCAGAAATTCAGTCCTCTCTCTCTATATGGTAACTTAATTCACTTTAGGCACATGAGAAATACAAAATTATGTACTAATATATTGGTTCTATTTCAGGTCGACTAGTGAGATCTCGTTCGATACGAATATTTTGGTATTCATTGATACATGTCACGTGTATATATATTAATTAGATAAATAAACGAGGTGTGTAAGTTATATAAGGTTGGTATGAAAGAATGCAAGAGTTGAGGAAATGCCTAAATACAACTCGTTAGTGGTGGTGATTTTGGTCCTCACCACTCTCGCATTTTCCGAATCCTTCAACTATGGGGACGCTCTATCAAAGAGCCTCCTCTACTTTGAGGCGCAGCGCTCTGGCCGGCTCCCTCACACCCAGAGAGTGAAGTGGCGCGACGACTCTGGCCTCCTTGATGGCCTCGAACAAGGGGTTTGTTTGACAATGACTTGTTTTATGTTGCGATCTCGTATTTTATCTCATTGCAATTTGAAATAGGTGGACTTGGTGGGAGGCTACTATGATGCCGGTGACAATGTGAAGTTTGGGCTGCCAATGGCCTACACAATTACTCTGCTTTCATGGAGTGTTGTTCAATATCGGGACGAAATAGGTGGCGCCGGCGAGCTCGATGTGGCCCTTGAAGCCATCAAATGGGGGACTGATTATTTCATCAAAGCTCATCCTCAGCCTCATGTTCTCTGGGCTCAAGTACCTCTCACCCTCTCTTCTTAACTTCTTTGCATTTATTCTCTCTTTTTATATATATATATATATATATATATATATATGTATATATATATATATTTATAAACTTTTCCTAAGTCCTCAAAACTCTGAGATGTGTAACTCGATCTTGTAGATCATGCTTCACGTGATGAAATATCAGACTATATTGGTAAATAATTAGACATTTACTTATCTGCATCGCCATTAATACTTATGTTAAGGTACTTAATAATGAGCAATTTTGATTTGATTAGCATAGCATATTTTTGCATGTTGGGTCATGGTGGGGTTCAAATTATCCCACATTATGGAATTAAACCTTATTCTATTAGTATGAGGTCTTTTAGAATCGCTCAACAATAAAATTTTAAGGACTTTGTTTAAAACGGACAATATCATACAAATCTGGAGTTCTAGTGTGCATTGTGGAACCCTCATAGACCAGTCTAGTCCAAAGCAAAAATGAGTTTTCATGTGACAGATAATAATCGGAAAGATATCCAGGTAGGAGATGGCGATACCGATCACCTCTGTTGGCAGCGGCCGGAGGACATGACGACATCCCGGCGCGCGTACAAGGTGGATGAGGAGAACCCCGGCAGTGAGGTGGTGGCGGAGACGGCGGCGGCTATGGCTGCAGCCTCCATTGTGTATAGCGAAACGAAGCCGGACTACTCCCGACTTCTTTTGGAACACGCGATACAGGTAAGTAGCAAATCTTCTTTTATTTGGTAAGGATAATCGTTTGTACACATAGCGGCCATTCGGTTGCCATGCTTATTTGTGATTAAGTTCATGACTAATCTTTATCCCTTGTCCTGTTGATAATATATCTTGGTCTGGTTACAAAATGCCAAGATTAGATTATATCTCATGATTAACCATTTCGCTTTGCCGTTAGACTAATTTAATTCTAGATAAATCCTATTGTATTTCACCATTATCTTGTGTAATAAACTGAACGTCATTATAGTGACAGTTTATTTGGCAGTTGTTTGAGTTTGGGGATAAATATAGAGGGAGATATGATGAGAGCATTCCAGTGGTGAAAGGGTACTATCCATCAGCGAGTGGGTACAAAGATGAGCTGCTGTGGGCTGCATTGTGGTTGTACAAAGCCACCGACAATCTCACTTATTTGAACTATGCCATTCAAAATGGGGAGTCATTTGGTGGAACCACTTGGGCCATCGCTGAGTTCAGCTGGGATGTTAAGTATGCTGGTGTTCAAGCCATTGCCGCCATGGTAATCTCCATTATTTTCTTCTAACCAAATATTTACTATTAATATTTACAAATTATAAATATCAATGTCATTTTGGAGAAAAACATGGTCATTGATCAAATTAATAAGTAAAAGCTATTGCGCAATACAATTGTCCAATACAAAGTAAAGAAATTAGCTTCCCAAATTTGATTAAAACCTCTATAAATACTTGACTGCCATTGTTTACTCTCACACAACATTGTACATTACATTTACTACACATTGAGAAACTTGGTTAATAACATAGTAGAAAAATATTGTTACATGATTTTCCCTCTCTTACTTGATTTTTTTCCATTGTAGTCAAGTAAAATTATCAAATTCTTTTTCAATTTTGCATCAATCGATTAAATATTTTTTATTTTCTTAAATGCGATTTTATTAATATAAATATTTGTATTCTTTTAATTTAAAATTAATTTAATGTTATATTATATTTTTGTCTAAATCCTTATTAGTATATTTCTTAACTTTATATTGTGCAGTATTTGTTTCTCAATATAAAGTTAGTACGAGGAAATAAATTGGGTCGTGCATTGCACAGGCAAGTAAACTAGTTATATTAGTAGGGACGTTTCCTTTAACTAATAGAATGCATTCATAAATTATAATTGCGTCACTGCAGCTTTTTTGACACTTTTAGTTTTTTCAAAACTTACGTTGTTTTTCTCAATAATTAATAGATGTAACAACAGTTTGGACCCACCTTTAAATTCCTAGCTTCGCTACTGGTTCTGTCTATTGATTTAACATCGGCATATATATATGTTGTAGTTACCAACGGAAGGGAGGAGTGAAGAAGAAAAGAAAATCCTAAAGCAATACCGATCAAAGGCAGAATTCTACATATGTGCTTGCTTGAACATGAACAACTCGACAAACGTGAAGCGCAGCCCGGGTGGCCTACTCTACACCCGTCAATGGAACAACTTGCAATACGTATCGAACGGGCTGCTTGTGCTGACAACCTACTCGGACCACCTCCGTTGGAGCAAGCAGAGCCTTGGGTGCGAGGCGGGTGTGGTGGGGTGGCATGAGATCCTGTCGTTTGTAAAGTCACAAATTGACTATATTCTGGGCGCGAACCCCATGGGAGTGAGCTACTTGGTGGGAGTGGAGCTGTCGTACCCGAAGAGGGTGCACCACAGGGGAGCATCGGCCGTGTCATATAGAGATAGCAAGGTTTTTGTTGGGTGCATGCAGGGCTACTATAGTTGGCTCCTTCGCGAAGCTCCCAACCCTAATGTACTGGTCGGGGCCCTTGTAGGGGGCCCCGATCTGTACGATCAATTCAGAGACAGCAGGTTTAACTTTGCACAAACCGAAGCCTGCACCTACAACACTGCATCTCTTGTTGGAGTTTTGGCCAAATTGAATGTACCTACTCCAAATAAATCTCTCTCTGACACATAGACACTTGGAATTGTTCAAACTATATAATAAAAACCATTCTTTAATTTCAAACTTTTTTAAGCTTTCACAAACATACTATATACACTGATTACCAAAATCATAAGTTCTTCAAATTAAAGTGAGAAGACAACTCTCAAATCTATACACAACTGAATAGCCCAAAGAAAAGAAAATAGCGAAAATCATATTGTACAGTTCTAATCCAAAGTATTAGCAACAATCTCAATTATTAACACCTCACACCAATCTCACTTTTAACTATTTTCTCAAACTAACCATTAAATGTCTCAGTGTATTGTTTCCTTTAAATATTCACCACCATTATATGTCACATACAATGAAATGGTCATTCTCATAGTAATATTCTCATAATGGAATGGTGATTAATTTCTAAAAGGTATAGAATGAAAGTAGAAATTATTATTTATTCTCTCATCCATTTCATTATATTAAGGATGACCTAAATTCATACATGCTTCGATCGATTCTATTTGAATGACAATTTATTTTAATTCGATTTCTAAATGAAAGTTCATTGAATAATTTGATTCAATTTGGACCCTTGTTTACCTCAACAAATTAGAATTGAGTTCAGCCTAGCCAAATACAAAAGATTGACCGAATCAGTGGCTATGAGTTCAATCACTTCGGTTCTTTTAAGAACTTGTTCTAGATCCTTCTTTCTCATGCTATATAAGCATGTAATGTAGTTCGATGCAATCAATGAATGAAATAGTTCAATTCTGGAGTTAAGCCAAATATGAAATTCTTTGTCTTTGCTTTCTTTTCAATGAGTTTGTTTGTTTCTTTTCATGGTATCAGAGTTGGATCTCTTTGATCCTAACTCTTGGACCTTTTATTGTTTCTTGTATCTTTCTAAAAATGGCAGAATCAAACGATTCAAATGCCAACTCTATTCCACTCTCTGCACTCCTATTTCAGTGAAGTTTATAGATGGTAACTTCCTAATGTGGTAGTAGCAAAAATGATTCCAGATCCGGCTGAAGGCATGATGCTAATTCCTGCATTCATAGCTTGGCAAAGACAGGATAGAAGAGTTGTAGGCTGGCTGTTATCTTCACTCTCAGAGGGAGCACTAGTTCTTGTGGTTGGTCTCAGATCTGCTAGAGACATTTGAAGTGCCCTTGAAACCAACTTTGCCAGCAGATCCACAACCAAGGTGATGCAATATAGGCAACAGATGCAAAATCCCAAGAAAAACACTCTTTCAATAAGTGAATATCTGAGCAAGATGAGGTCTTATTTTGACCTTCTTGGTTCAGTGGGATGTAGAATCTCTGATGGTGAACAGGTGTTACACCTTTTGGGAGGTTTAGGGCAGGACTATGATCATGCTGTCTATGCAGTGACTTCCAGAACTGAGCCATGGAGCATTGCTGATGTTAGCTCTTTTCTGTTGAGCTTTGAGTCAAGAATGGAGTCTACTAGAGCTCATGCTACTAGTGTTGAAGGTTCCCAACCTTCACTGAATCTGCTCCAGCAACAACAATCCCAGAAGAGGGACTTAAACTCCTACAATCCCAGATTTGACTCAAATGGTGGCAGAGGTGGTTCAAGGAATCAAAGGGGAGGCAGAGGTGGAAGAGGCTTTGGGAGAGGAAGCAACAAGATTATGTGTCAGCTTTGTGAAAAGCCAGGACACTCAGCAGCTAAGTGCTGGCATCTTTTTGAGCAAAATTATACTCCTCCTCAAATGCAGCAGATCAGAGGAAACTCACATCAGTAGCAAAGTTCAGCTCACATTGTTCAGTCAGTGCCTAGAACTCCTACAGCCCCTCTTTCTGTTGGAAATCAGTCTGAGTACCAGCTATGATCTTGGTGCATCTTCAAGCTGGTATCCGGATTCTGGAGCCACACACCATGTGGCAACCTCAACATCAGTTCTGAGTAAGTGGAGGTAAAACTCTTATTCTTGGAAATGGTTCTGCGGTTTCTATAGCCAATGTTGGAGAGTGATTAAGCCTCATTCTTCTAATTTCTCTAGAAAACTTCATCTTAGGAATCTCCTACATGTCCCAAACATCACCAAAAATCTTCTTAGTGTTTCTTACTTTGCAAAGGATAATAATGTGTTTTTTTAGTTTCATCCAAACTTCTATTTTGTCAAGGATCTTTGCACCAAGGAAGTCGTTCTCAAGGGAACTCTTGAGCAAGGTCTTTACCATTTCCTAGTTGACTATTCCCCAATCAAGAGAAGCCATAGCTCCAGTCCTCTTTCCAAATCAAGATGTTCCAGCAGTCTATTCATTAAATCTACCAAACTCCAGCTCTGCAAGTAGTTCTTCCAATAGTCCTAGCCTTGATATTGTCTTGTGGCATAATAGATGTTGTGAAACTTGCTTTAAATAGCTGTAATATTCCTTTTGTTTCAATAAAAAAAATTCATCACCTTGTGATCCTTGTTGTGTCTCTAAAGCACATAGAATGTCTTATTCAGCTTCATCTACTGTGATTAATTCTCCTCTTGAACTTGTTCATAGTGATCTTTGGGGTTCATCACCTATCTTCTCTAGAAATGGATTTTCATACTATATATCATTTCTCTAGATACACATGGATATACCTTTTGAAGCACAAAAATGATGCTTACTCAGCTTTTAAGCAATTTAAAGCAGTAGCATAAACTCTAAGATTAAAGCCCTTCAATCAGATTGGGGAGCTAAGTTTAAGGGACTTTCATCTTTTATCAAGGAGTGTGGGATCATTCATAGGATTTCCTGCCCTTATACACCTCAGCAAAATGGTCTTGCAGAACGAAAGCATAGGCACATTGTAGAGACTGGACTTGCTCTTGTGTCCCAAGCTTCCCTTCCTCACAACTTCTGTGATGATGCTTTTCTTATAGCAGTCCATCTTATAAATTTAATGCCTTCTAAGACCATTAAAAATGTCTCACCCCATGAAGCCTTATTCACTCAAAAACCAGATTACACCATGTTCAGAGTTTTTGGATGTCTCTGTTATCCATTGATCAAGCCCTATAGCAAACATAAGCTTCTTTTTAGATCAATGAAGGATACTTTTATTGGGTGTAGCCCATCTCATAAAGGGTATAAGGTCTTGCTTCCTTATGGAAATGTGATAATCACAAGGGATATTACTTTTGATGAATCTGTGTTCCCTTTCCATTCTTCTTCTGTTAATAGCTCAGACAACATTAGCTCATCTCCTATTCAGCCTATTCCA
>NC_062967.1:21533803-21676842 GCF_023119035.1 Salvia hispanica | reverse complement strand
TCGGGGTTTTTTAATTGGGCGAAATAGGGGGCCCCGGGCGAGCTCGATGTGGCCCTTGAAGCCATCAAATGGGGACTGATTATTTCATAAAAGCTCATCCTCAGCCTCATGTTCTCTGGGCTCAAGTACCTCTCACCCTTTTTCTTCTTCTTTCTTTATTCTCTCTTTTTATATATATATATATATATATATATATTATATATATATATATTTTTTAAAAACTTTTCAAGTCCTCAAAACTCTGGATGTGTAACTCGATCTTGTAGATCTGCTTAGGGATAAAATATCAGTTTTTGGAAAATAATTAGAATTTACTTATCTGCACCCCTTTAAATATTTATTTTAAAGGGTACTTAATAATGGTTTTATTTGATTGCATGCTTTTTTGCATTTGGGCTTTGGGGGGGTTAAAATTACCCCCAATTTGAATTTAAAACCTTATTCATTATTGGGGTTTTTTGAATTTTTTAAACAAAAAAATTTTAATTTTTTAAAGCAAAAAATAAAAATTTTGGGTTTTCTTTTGGGAACCCCCTAAAGTCACCCCAAAGCAAAAAGATTTTATGGACAGATAATCGGAAATACCCAGTGGGAGATGGCAAACCGATCACCTCTGGGCACCCCGGGGGAATGACGAATCGGGCCCGGCCGACAAGGTGGATGAGAACCCCGGCGGGGGTGGTGGCGGAACGGCGCGGCTAGGCTCAGCCCCCATTGTATACGGGGCCCGGACTACCCCCGATTTTTTTGGAACAGCGATACAGGTAAGTACTCTTCTTTATTTGGTAAGGAAAATGTTGACATAGCGGCCAGGTTTGCCTCTTTTGTGATTAAGTTCATGACTAATCTTTATCCCTTGTCCTGTTGATAATATATCTTGGTCTGGTTACAAAATGCCAAGTTGTTATATCTCATGATTAAATTTCCTTTTCCGTTAAAATTAATTTGATAAATCCATTGTATTTCACCATTATCTTGTGTAATAAAACGAAAGTCATTATAGTGACAGTTTATTTGGCAGTTGTTTTAGTTTGGGGATAAATATAGAGGGAGATATGATGGGGCATTCCAGTGGTGAAAGGGTACTATCCATCAGCGAGTGGGTACAAAGATGAGCTGCTTTGGGGGCTTTGTGGTTGTAAAAAACCACCGACAATTACTTATTTGAATATGCCTTCAAAATGGGGAGTCATTTGGTGGAACCCTTGGGCCATCTGAGTTCACGGGGTGTTAATATGCTGGTGTTCAAGCCATTCCCCCATGGAAATTTCCCATTTTTTTTTCCAAATATTTACTATTAATATTTACAAATTATAAATATCAATGTCTTTTTGGAAAAAACATTATTGATCAAATTAATAAGTAAAAGCTATTGCCAATACAATTGCCCAAAAAAAGTAAAGAAATTTAGTTTCCCCAAAATTTGATTAAAACCTCTATAAATACTTGACTCCCATTGTTTACTCTCCACAACATTGTACATTAATTTACACACATTGAGAAACTTGGTTAATAACATAGTGAAAAATATTGTTACATGATTTTCCCTCTTACTTGATTTTCATTTAGTAAAGAAAAATTATAAAATTTTTTTTCAATTTTGCATCAATCGATTAAATATTTTTATTTTCTTAAAGGGATTTTATTAATATAAATATTTTTATTTTTTTAAATTTTAAAAATTAATTTAATGTTATATTATATTTTTGTCTAAATCCTTATTAGTATATTTCTTAACTTTTTTGTGCTTTGTTTCTCAATATAAAGTTAGTAGAAAAAAAATTTGGGTGGCATTGCAAGGGAAGTAAACTATTATATTAGTAGGGCGTTTCCTTTAACTAATGAATCTTCATAAATTATAATTCCCCCTCTGATTTTTTTGCCTTTTAGTTTTTTTTAAAACTCGGTTTTTTTCTCAATAATTAATAGATGTAACAAAATTTGGACCCACCCTTTTAAAATTTCCCAGCTTCCCCGGTTTCCCAGATTTAACATCCTAATATGTTGTGTTAAAGGGAAGGAGGAGTGAAGAAGAAAAAAAAAATCTAAACAATACCAAAGGGGAATTCTACATATGTGCTTGCTTGAACATGAACAACTCGACAACGTGAGCCCGGGTGGGTTCTACCCGTCAATAACAACTTTCAATACGTATCGAACGGGCTGTTGTGCTGAAACCCCTTGGACCACCTCCGTTGGAGCAAGCGAGCCTTGGGGGCGGCGGGGTGGTGGGGTGGCATGAATCCCGGTTTGTAAAGTCCAAATTGACTATATTGGCGCGAACCCAGGGAGTGAGCTACTTGGTGGGAGTGGAGCGTACCCAAAGGGGCACCCCAGGAGCATCGGCCGTGTCATATAGAGATAGCAAGGTTTTTGTTGGGTGCATGCAGGGCTACTATAGTTGGCTCCTTGCGAAGCTCCCAACCCTAATGTCTGGTCGGGGCCTGTGAGGCCCGATCTGTACGATCAATTCAGAGACAGCAGGTTTAACTTTGCACAAACCGAAGCCTGCACCTACAACACTGCATCTCTTGTTGGAGTTTGGCCAAATTGAATGTACCTACTCCAAATAAATCTCTCTCTGACACATAGACACTTGGAATTGTTCAAACTATATAATAAAAACCATTCTTTAATTTCAAACTTTTTAAGCTTTCACAAACATACTATATACACTGATTACCAAAATCATAAGTTCTTCAAATTAAAGTGAGAAGACAACTCTCAAATCTATACACAACTGAATAGCCCAAAGAAAAGAAAATAGCGAAAATCATATTGTACAGTTCTAATCCAAAGTATTAGCAACAATCTCAATTATTAACACCTCACACCAATCTCACTTTTAACTATTTTCTCAAACTAACCATTAAATGTCTCAGTGTATTGTTTCCTTTAAATATTCACCACCATTATATGTCACATACAATGAAATGGTCATTCTCATAGTAATATTCTCATAATGGAATGGTGATTAATTTCTAAAAGGTATAGAATGAAAGTAGAAATTATTATTTATTCTCTCATCCATTTCATTATATTAAGGATGACCTAAATTCATACATGCTTCGATCGATTCTATTTGAATGACAATTTATTTTAATTCGATTTCTAAATGAAAGTTCATTGAATAATTTGATTCAATTTGGACCCTTGTTTACCTCAACAAATTAGAATTGAGTTCAGCCTAGCCAAATACAAAAGATTGACCGAATCAGTGGCTATGAGTTCAATCACTTCGGTTCTTTTAAGAACTTGTTCTAGATCCTTCTTTCTCATGCTATATAAGCATGTAATGTAGTTCGATGCAATCAATGAATGAAATAGTTCAATTCTGGAGTTAAGCCAAATATGAAATTCTTTGTCTTTGCTTTCTTTTCAATGAGTTTGTTTGTTTCTTTTCATGGTATCAGAGTTGGATCTCTTTGATCCTAACTCTTGGCCCTTTTTATTGTTTCTTGTATCTTTCTAAAAATGGCGAATCAAACGATTCAAATGCCAACTCTATTCCACTCTCTGCACTCCTATTTCAGTGAAGTTTATAGATGGTAACTTCCTAATGTGGTAGTAGCAAAAATGATTCCAGATCCGGCTGAAGGCATGATGCTAATTCCTGCATTCATAGCTTGGCAAAGACAGGATAGAAGAGTTGTAGGCTGGCTGTTATCTTCACTCTCAGAGGGAGCACTAGTTCTTGTGGTTGGTCTCAGATCTGCTAGAGACATTTGAAGTGCCCTTGAAACCAACTTGCCAGCAGATCCACAACCAAGGTGATGCAATATAGGCAACAGATGCAAAATCCCAAGAAAAACACTCTTTCAATAAGTGAATATCTGAGCAAGATGAGGTCTTATTTTGACCTTCTTGGTTCAGTGGGATGTAGAATCTCTGATGGTGAACAGGTGTTACACCTTTTGGGAGGTTTAGGGCAGGACTATGATCATGCTGTCTATGCAGTGACTTCAGAACTGAGCCATGGAGCATTGCTGATGTTAGCTCTTTTCTGTTGAGCTTTGAGTCAAGAATGGAGTCTACTAGAGCTCATGCTACTAGTGTTGAAGGTTCCCAACCTTCACTGAATCTGCTCCAGCAACAACAATCCCAGAAGAGGACTTAAACTCCTACAATCCCAGATTTGACTCAAATGGTGGCAGAGGTGGTTCAAGGAATCAAAGGGGAGGCAGAGGTGGAAGAGGCTTTGGGAGAGGAAGCAACAAGATTATGTGTCAGCTTTGTGAAAAGCCAGGACACTCAGCAGCTAAGTGCTGGCATCTTTTTGAGCAAAATTATACTCCTCCTCAAATGCAGCAGATCAGAGGGAAAATCACATCAGTAGCAAAGTTCAGCTCACATTGTTCAGTCAGTGCCTAGAACTCCTACAGCCCCTCTTTCTGTTGGAAATCAGTCTGAGTACCAGCTATGATCTTGGTGCATCTTCAAGCTGGTATCCAGTTCTGGAGCCACACACCATGTGGCAACCTCAACATCAGTTCTGAGTAAGTGGAGGTAAAACTCTTATTCTTGGAAATGGTTCTGCGGTTTCTATAGCCAATGTTGGAGAGTGATTAAGCCTCATTCTTCTAATTTCTCTAGAAAACTTCATCTTAGGAATCTCCTACATGTCCCAAACATCACCAAAAATCTTCTTAGTGTTTCTTACTTTGCAAAGGATAATAATGTGTTTTTTAGTTTCATCCAAACTTCTATTTTGTCAAGGATCTTTGCACCAAGGAAGTCGTTCTCAAGGGAACTCTTGAGCAAGGTCTTTACCATTTCCTAGTTGACTATTCCCCAATCAAGAGAAGCCATAGCTCCAGTCCTCTTTCCAAATCAAGATGTTCCAGCAGTCTATTCATTAAATCTACCAAACTCCAGCTCTGCAAGTAGTTCTTCCAATAGTCCTAGCCTTGATATTGTCTTGTGGCATAATAGATGTTGTGAAACTTGCTTTAAATAGCTGTAATATTCCTTTTGTTTCAATAAAAAAATTCATCACCTTGTGATCCTTGTTGTGTCTCTAAAGCACATAGAATGTCTTATTCAGCTTCATCTACTGTGATTAATTCTCCTCTTGAACTTGTTCATAGTGATCTTTGGGGTTCATCACCTATCTTCTCTAGAAATGGATTTTCATACTATATATCATTTCTCTAGATACACATGGATATACCTTTTGAAGCACAAAAATGATGCTTACTCAGCTTTTAAGCAATTTAAAGCAGTAGCATAAACTCTAAGATTAAAGCCCTTCAATCAGATTGGGGAGCTAAGTTTAAGGGACTTTCATCTTTTATCAAGGAGTGTGGGATCATTCATAGGATTTCCTGCCCTTATACACCTCAGCAAAATGGTCTTGCAGAACGAAAGCATAGGCACATTGTAGAGACTGGACTTGCTCTTGTGTCCCAAGCTTCCCTTCCTCACAACTTCTGTGATGATGCTTTTCTTATAGCAGTCCATCTTATAAATTTAATGCCTTCTAAGACCATTAAAAATGTCTCACCCCATGAAGCCTTATTCACTCAAAAACCAGATTACACCATGTTCAGAGTTTTTGGATGTCTCTGTTATCCATTGATCAAGCCCTATAGCAAACATAAGCTTCTTTTTAGATCAATGAAGGATACTTTTATTGGGTGTAGCCCATCTCATAAAGGGTATAAGGTCTTGCTTCCTTATGGAAATGTGATAATCACAAGGGATATTACTTTTGATGAATCTGTGTTCCCTTTCCATTCTTCTTCTGTTAATAGCTCAGACAACATTAGCTCATCTCCTATTCAGCCTATTCCATAATTTTTTCCAGATTTCTTTCACACTATTCAGTACCACCTTCATCTCCTCCCAATCCAGAACCTAATTCTCTCAATCCAGACCTCAGTGCTTCTTCTTTAACTCCCCACCACCATCCATTCCAGCTGATGGTGATCCTCCTGAGTCTTCTTCTTCTCCTGTACAAAATTCCGATTCTTCTTCATTAGTGTCGCAACCTCCTCAACATACTCAGCCTCCTAACAATACTCAGTCCACTCATCACATGACTACTCGGGCTAAAACAGACATTTCCAAGCCTAAGATTTACTCTCTGGCTATTTCTCCTAATATGCTTCCCAGGTCTGCACTTGAAGCTTTGCTCATTCCTATCTGGAAAGCAGCTATGCTCTCTGAATTTATTGCTCTTCAAAAAAATGGAACTTGGATCTTAACTACTTTGCCTCCTGGGAAGAATCTCATTGGCTGCACTTGGGTGTTCAAAATTAAGTTTCATCTCTCAGGAGCTATTACTAGGCATAAGGCAAGACTTGTAGCTCAAGGATTCTCTCAGCAACCTGGTTTTGATTTCAATGAGATCTTTAGTCCAGTTGTAAAACCAAACACTATCAGATTAATCCTCAGTTTAGCTATGTCTCTTGGTTGGGCAGTGACTCATCTTGATGTCAATAATGCTTTTCTAAATGGAGATTTAAAGGAGCATATCTACATGAGGCAGCTGTTAGAGTTTGTATACTAGAAATCACGTTTGAGTGATTGAATATGAAAACTCTTATTTTATTTTCCAATAAAAAAAACGGGTTATTTTTGTCATAATGTTGTTATGTTTTACATTTAATGGATGTTAATGCATGTTTAAGTGTATAAGTTAACTTAACAAAGTCTATGTCTTTTTTTTAAATGGGCCGGTTTTGTGGCGTCGCCCTTTTTAAAGGTAATGGGGGGGGGTTTAAAACAAAAAAAAATTTGGGAATTTCAAAATTTTTAGATGGAATTTGACTATCCATCGAGAAAGGTTACAATGTGGGTCCGCATATTTCTAAGCCTTCGAAAAAAGATGACATTGGTGTGGTATAATTTGGACGGACCCTAAGGGCAAGACTTGCCTTGGGGTATCCGAAAGGCGGGGTCTTGATAAATATTTATTTCTTAATCAATGTAGGTTGGCATTGAGCATGGGGAAATTGATTATGCCTTTGCTTTGACTTACCCAAAGGGTTGGGGGTTTTTAAAAGGAAAACTTAATTACCCGATATATTGGGTGGGGTTGCCCCGATATCTAGCGGTTTTAGGATTGTTTTATTATATTGAATCGTGCGCAAAATTTGAGTCTCGTTTGATAATGTCCTCAAGGGACGCGAAACAAGGTTTTATTATTCGGAACCTAGCTTTTAGTATGATTACTCTATAATAATAAATAAGCGTTTCATAAAAAATCCATTCTTGGAATTAATAAGAAGTTAATTAATTAAAAAATTTATGGAGACATTAATTAATTAATGGAAAATTTTAATCAAACACGGGAAATGAAATTTTAAACGGAAACCCGGATTACTTGAAATTTTCCGGATTTGGATGGGGAGAGTTCAATATTTTACAGGGGGTACTTCGTAATATTCCAATTATAACTTATTTTAAAATTTGGGGGGGTTTCAATTTAATTATTAAAAAGTAAATTGGATCCCCCAAATATCCAAAACCTTCCATAGATCCTTTGGGCCCCCAAAAAGGGAAATTAATATAAATAGGGGAAAAAAGGGGGCGAAAATTTCAAATTTATTTTTTCTCAAATTTTTTGAAAATCATAGAGCTCCCCCCTTTTTTAGGAATTTTCGATTTTTCTCCCCATTTCAAAAAGGATTTTTTTTTCTTTATTTAAGTCCCAGTATTCTAGTAAGATCGGGCCCCCCTTTATATTCAAATTTCGGTTGGGAACGAGAGAGAAAATTTGTGGTTTGTCTCAAAGCATCAGGGGGAAGAAGGGTAGCCATTTGATTTTTGGAGAATTAATTAGGTATTTTTTTAACCCGGTAGAAAAGCATGTTTTAGGTTTCAATATTCTTAAAGCATGATTAATTCAAGTTATGAGCATGATACATGTGATAATTTTTGAATAGGTTTTTTTTTAAATAATTTTTAAATAGATCCCAAAATTATGTGATTTATTATCGCCCTTTTTTTGCCCCTTCCTTGGCCCTCGGGTTTTTAAACGGGGTGGTCATCACTTAGTTTGCAAACTTAAAAAAACTATTTATGGTCTTAAAGGGGCCTATAGAGCCGGTTTTTTTACCATCCATTGATCCCCATGTCTTTGGGTTTCTCTCGGTTGAAAGTTGATGCATCATGTTTTTTCCGGGAAAAAGAAATGATGAAGTAGTCTATCTCCTCATTTATGTAGATGATATGTTGATCACGAGTAACTCTTTTCCATCAAGGCTGTAATTTTTCAACTCAACTCCCACTTCTCTTTAAAAGATCTTGGGAAGGTGAATCTATTCTTGGGTGTTCAAGTTGTCAAAACTGAAAATGGGTTGCACTTGTCTCAATCATCCTATATCAAGGATCTTCTAAAGAAAGCTAATATGGTTGGAGCAAAAGGATGCCCAACTCCTATGATTTCCGGTTGTGAGTTGAGCAAGAATATAAGAGAACCTGTGACTGATCCTAAGTTATACAGGAGTGTCGTTGGAGCTCTGCAATATGCCACCATTACTAGGCCGAATATTAAAAGTTACTTGGTTGAACTCAATACTTGATGAACCCAAGATTCAAAAAAAGGGAAATACAGTCATTTGGGTGGATAACTTGAGTGCAATCTCTAGCTTCAAATCATGTTTTGCATGCTCGAACTAAACACATTGAGTTGGATATCCATTTTGTTCATGACAAGGTTTTAGCAAAGGAAATTGAGCTAAGGCATGTTCCTTCTATGGATCAGATTGCAGACATTTTCACAAAGCCTCTTGGAAGAAAATCCTTCGAAAAGCTAAGGTCAAAACTCGGGATAACATCCTTAGCTTCCCTTGGATTGAGGGGGCGTGTTGAAGATCAACCCCAAGATGATCAAGTGGATACCAAGGTTGCAAGTGTTGCTGCATTGCATGAAGTTGATGCAAAGTGTGGTCACGTGAAAGCTAGTGGAGCACGAGACATTGCAAGGACTCATCCTAAGGTTGTTGGCAAATCTCCAACTATGAATGTGGACCACAAAAGGACATGGCTTGATGTGGCAATCCAAGGAGCAATGAAGAAGTAGCCGTTGATGATTCTGTTTAGATTACTTTAGTTAAGCAAGAATTAAGTGATTATACATGGTTTAAGAACTTGTTCTAGATCCTTCTTTCTCATGCTATATAAGCATGTAATGTAGTTCGATGCAATCAATGAATGAAATAGTTCAATTCTGGAGTTAAGTCAAATATGGAATTCTTTGTCTTTGCTTTCTCTTTCATCAAACACGGGAATTTAATAATGGGAAATCATATTACTTTTCATATTTTTACCAAACACAAGAATTTAATAAATGGAAATCAGATTACTTTCTTAGTCCATAATCCATGTCAAATAATCACGGCCTATGAATTTTAATATAAAATTTGTATGGCATGAATGAAAAAAAAAATTATTACAATATCAATTATTAAAATTAAACAAATAAGACAAAGATATAAAAAAGTAGAGAAAGAGAGAGAGGAAAGCATTGAGTTAGGTTATCAAATGAGCCTAATATTTGGAAATAAACCAAAATCAAAATCAAAATCAAACAACTCATTATTTAGAGATTTTGACATGAAATTGTATAACGATGAAATGGAAATAAATAATTTAAGTAATTATTTTAGATATTGAGACTTTTAGATATAATATATGCAAAAATTCATAAAAATAGAACCAGACTAGTTTATGGAAGTATTATTATTTAAAATTAAATTAAAACTAAAACAAATAGTAATAGTAAAAAAAATAAACCTAGCTGCACTTTCTCACTCTCACCTCCGTCCTCTCATCTCGACGCCGCTTCTCCGCCTTCTCCGTTCTCCCAGCTCGCCGCTCGCACATCTCAGGATTGAAAGGTAATCTGTCTTGTCTTCTTCGTGTTCAGCCCGTACAATACTTAATCAGTTCAGATTATTACTTTTGCAGCTTTCATTTTTGAAATCCGTCCAATTCTTCTGGATATTTTGTCACAATGCCGTCGGTCATCAAAACCGAACGAAACCTATTGATTTTTCTGTCCAATTTTAGATCGTGTTGGTTGTTTGGGTTCAGTTTAGGGTTACACTAATATTTTGGTCGAAATCCCCAAATTAATCTAGTAATTTAATAGTCAAATAGTTGAAACACCTAATCGACAGCAACTTAAATCCCTCATTGCCTCGATAGTCCCAGATTCCCAGCCACACTGGTTAGATGTTTCTTCAAAATGTATGCAATCTGGTGTACGACTGAATACTCGATTGGTGGTATGCTTTCAGTTCATTTTCACATTGATAGTCGGCTCTGATCCTAAACTGAAACCGTGAATAAGGGAATCTGGTTTAGAAACTAACTAGTAACAGGATTTCACTTCCTAAAACCCCTAGTAGCGTAAGGATCGAATTCGAGAATATGTGTACAAGACACGTCTGTTTTTTTGTGTGTTTCGGTACATTCTATTGCATTTGATTTCGGCCTTTTGATATTCGTCATAGAGGGGACTCAGTTTATTTTACAAATTGGTAATACCCTGTACATGTTTGATGATAACTTTCGAAGGACTTAGCATTTCCATTCATCATCAATCGGTTGTATTTATGGTGTTATCGATTGTGCCTATCTACAGGGAGAGATGAAGAAAGGGATTCACCCTCAAATGCAATGGATATCCTATGTGACCCAAAGCGGCCGGCTTATGCCCGTGATGATGACCAAGATTCACGAGGCTGGTAAAGTATATCATTTGCGAGCAAAGCGGCAGATGGCTCAGAACTTAGGGCAGATAGCCAAGTTCAAGCGTAGATATGGAGAAAAGGAAGGGGAAGGGGAACCTGTAAAGGAAAGCGAAACTGGAAAGAAATGAATCCACTGAGGTACTAAATGTATGGTAGACAGCCTTGTTTTCTGTTTTGGGACTTAGTTATGATGGTTACTACTCCGCCCCATTAAGATTCGTACAGTTCTGTACTGATGCATGCACGTCATTATCGATTTCTAATCATAATAAAATGTGCTTGTTATCTGTTTGTTCTTCATCAATCTAGAGGAATATAATGCCTGATTATGTTTTATTATGATCTCATTTTTTAATCTGGTTGTGTTGTTTCTGTCCTCTGGTATCATTTATGTTGCATCTTGAATTTTATTGTGCTATATTTTAGTTGTTGACATGTTTCATTGCTTAGTAAAACTATGTAATTAATATATCCGACTAGTGATGTTAATTGTCCTGGGATACTTCTACTTTTCTACTTAGATAGGAATAATAGGATATGACCTCAAATCCTCTTGCTATTTGGTGCTCAAAATGAAGAATTTGTTCCGAGAAGCTGAGGGTTACTCTCTTTGATTCTTGTAAATGCTTGAATGCAGACGACAAACTTGTGAATTCTGGATTTTGTCCTTGGGTTTATTATCATCATTATTATTTGAGGGATTATAGCCTCAAAATACACAAACCTTGCAATGTTTTTGGTTTTGCACACGAAGACATGAACTTCAATCTATTTTGGATTTTAAAATTGACATTGGCAGCCACCTGAAAATCAAGATTGTTCTTTTGATTTTGGTGTTAGTTTCAAGTAAAGTTCATGTGTTTGGTAAAAATATTAATTTTTCATGTGTAAAACCAGGGAAAAAAAATTAAACTGTGTATCATGAGTAAAATTTTGAAGCTCGTGTGCAATATAAAAAATGACCCAAGGTTCATCGTGCCTTTTGATGCAATTAAGTGATTATTAAACCATTATGAAGAGGAATAATAAAAAGAGAAGGTTCTTAAATTAGCTCATTTTTCCTCCATACTTGGTTTATTGGTGTGGAAAATAGAATACATGGTTGAGGTTAAGATTTGTAGGTATTGTTTTCAAAACAATTGACATCTATTGTATTGTCTTTATTGCTGCAACTGTACTTTCCCTATCGAGAATCAATTTTCTGCTTGGAATATCCTAACGAGTGGGTGTGGAAAATGCTGCATTTGGAGAATTTTCTAATTCTTTGCTTCATATTTTGACAAAATGTGACCTTTGTTTCAATGGGAAGGCAACTATTTTTGGTAGCAACCAGTTTTTGTATGGAACTCCGTCCACTAGATTGAGGTTGAACCAAAGTAATACTTGGGGTTGCATTTGAACCATATTTTGTCACTATGACCATGAAAGAGACATCACTTTCTTTAAATTCTTAACTATTAAGGGCATGCTTGATACGATGGAATGGAATGAGGATGAAATGGAATGAAGATAGGAATGGAATGTCAATTTCCTTGGATTTCCTTTGCATTTTCATCCATTCACTCATTCATTCCATCACACCAAGCAAATGAATAGAATGAAAGTAGGAATCACATTCCATTCCATCATACCAAGAAGCCCCTAAGATTTACTCCCTCCGTCTCCAACAAAATTATTTCATTTTGCCATTTTAGTCTATCCCATAAAATTAGTTCAATTTCTATTTTGAAAAGGCTTTCAGCACATATTCACTATTAATAATGTGAGTCCCAATATGTACTTATACTATATCAATTATTTTTCTCTTCTCTTTCATATTTTATGAATTTTGCATTAAGACTCGTGTAGTTTCAAAAGTTTCTATTTTTAACGGATGGAGAAGGATGATGAAATTGTTATTCCTCGAGTTTAATAATATGTTAAAATATAGAAATGCATTGTTGAATAATTGAACTAACGATAAAAAATTATGCTTTGAAGAATTTGAAATATCAACGTTGGATTAAAAAATCATTGACTTTCCGAATCAACTGAACTAAGGGTCAGAAATTGAAATATCACATTTCTAGTTCACAATTTTGTGCCTCAACATTCTTAGTTGAATTATTCAATATTGCTTACAGATTACAAAATCATTGACTTGCGAATCCATCTATCTTCTAAATCAACGCATGGTTCTAGATATGCAAAAATGGAACAAAAGAAAAAATAAAAACTTCGATAATTGAACATTTCGATTCAATTTAACATGCTAATTTGAGGGAAACAAATATTTCGAAATCCAAGTAAAATACTGGTGTAAGCCAATAATCCATAAATGACAATAAGAACTTGCAAGTAATTACCATAACAAGTATAAAATACATCAACATTTTAATACAGCAAAACAGAGTTTGCCATGATTTAATGTCAAATACAGTACAATGGAAAAACAGTGTGCTGCATACTGCCACAGATATCCAGTTCGCATAAACATAAGCAATTTTTCTACACAGGCTGCACCATAGCAGGCTGCAAGGCCTTAAGGGCATCGACGTCTTCACGAGACTTGGGGCCAGAACCCGACTCATCAGGCGTGATGGGGGCGACAACTTCGTCCTTCACTTCTAGGCAGATGGCTTCAAATATAAGCTCCTTCACCTCTTCCAGCCTCTCTTCCGAGAGGGAAACCTCTGCCAGCAACCGCCAGGCATTCTCCTCCGACGCCTCCTCATAGTCCAGCTTTCGTTTCAATACCATGTGCCCGCTTATCTCCCAAACGGCCGGATTAACTTGAGTGTCGAGAAGCTCAGAGCTCACTTCCCCTAGAGCTTGTTTCTCTGCATAACACTGTTTGTTTCACCCAAATATTAGTATAGGCCAACAATATTTAAATGAGAGTTCAATGAAGACAAATTCTTCACCTGTGGGAACAGAAAGATTCGTTTCCCGCAATCAGCAATGAGCACGTTGTGGGGAATGTTGTTCTCTTGCAGGCAGATGCACGCGTCCGAGACAACATTGGATAACTCTTCCATAGTTTTGCCACCCTCGAAAACAAACCCTCTGACCGGATAGTTGAGGATATTGGAGATTTCTACGCCACCATTTGTCGTGGTTATCTTCTTAGAAGACGCCTTTTCGATTGGGAAAGGCATCTCCAAGTAATAGGCCTGAAAGTGGAGGTGGTTAATGGTTGCAAATGCACCCAAGCTATTGTAACCCAAGCGGAAGAAGGGGTTTCCGACTTCAACAGCCATGTAGAGCGCAAGCATGAAGCTCTGGCGGTCAATCCTCTGAGGCAAACATTCGAGAATCCGAGGGATGAGCAGCACGTGCCCATATTCAATTGGACTCACCTGTTGAAACATTCACAACATCCATCACGAAACTACACCAAGCAAGCACAACAAATGTAATCCTAACACGGGACATGAAACAAACATACGTTGATGGCAACCACGCTGGGGGAGTTATCAGCATCAATGGGTGCGTTTGGAGAGAAGTGAACTTCGTTGTCCTCACTGGCCTCAAACTGAAACAGCACCTCCTCTTGCCCAACTTTGGTAAAGTTGAACTTGCTCTCGTCGAAGGGCTGGAGGACCTTGTCCACACGAAACTCAGTCGGCCTTTTCTTGAGATGCCGGCCCTCATTCAGCTGGGCTACAAATCCATACTTCCCCGGAATCACCTATATATCAAATCATCATCATCAATTAATCATCATCATCAACAACAACAACACCAAACAAACAATTACTCAGTTCCTGATTTAAAACGATATCTGTTTTCAGATAAAAGAACACACCTTTGTTTCACAGGCAGTGACATCATAGCGGAAGAGGCCTCTCTGCATCCGATCCTCCCACTGCCACCAACAAAATCATGAATTCCTCTTCTAGTAAAGTGAAAAAAAACAATTAGAAGGAGTATGAATTATACCTCTCCAATAAGAAGAGAATCCAGGAAATCTGGTTGAAGCTCTTTCTTCTCATCAATGGCAACAGAATTCTTTTCCACAACATTGCTACTCTCCTTCTTAAAAGCATAGAGAGGTAATTTTGCCCCTAATTCCACAAACCAAATCAGTAAATTCCACAAAATTAAAATCAAAATTGAATTGAGCAAAAGATCAAACACCTGGTAGGCAACAGCTTCTGAGGCAATTGCGGCCGCAGCCCTCATCAGAATCCTCCTTCTGGTAGTTAGAGACGACAGTAGGAACCCTCTTGATTCTCAGCATCATCTTGAAAGATTACGTTTTTTTTTCTTTGAAAATAGAATTTACAGAAAGAAAAAGAGGGAGGAAAGCTAGCAACCGCCGCCGGCGAGAAAGAGGAGGTCGGAGGGATTGCCGCCTTCGGCGGGGGAAGCGCCTCGTCCGCCGTTCGGCGAAGGGTTAGTCTCGGTCAAACAACCCTTGCGGCGAAGTGCACGGACATGTATGAGAGGCGGGTTTGCTTGTGATATAGCCGTGATTGGAGAGAATGTGATTTCTAGGGTTTAAAACCCTCTCAACATAGCAAGCCAAGTGAGAGAAGGAGAGAATTGGTTTGGGAATTGAATGGTGAATGGAGAAGAAGGAAGGGTGTTTGAGTTTAAGTAGCGAATAAAATCGGTGAGAGTGTGGCTGTGGTTTGGTGTTTCAATTTTGTGGTCTCTTATTTTTCCGCCAATATCGACATCATATTTATATATTTACTGAAAAAGGACGGATACATTGATTTATTACCTTACAAACCCGGTTGTATTAAATATACTTGTATATTTGTAAATTAATTATGGATAAATTAGTTTATGAAGGATTGACTTAACATAAATAACGTGGTGATCTTCATTACAAAAAGTTTTATAAAGGATTAAATTATCAATAAATATGCTGCATAGTTTTAATTTTTTTATTTTAAAATCAAATTAAAAGATATAAATAATAAAATTGCAGTGGTAAACTAAAGATAGTATAAACTTACATCAGATAAAACACCTAGAAACAACAAAAATCAACATAGGGAAAAGAAAGTCATAAATTGTATTCTAATTTCTAGATTTCACAAATTACATTTTAAAATATTATTGTATTGATTCAGATTATTTATCGGAACTCTCTGGACAACAATTTACGTAGAAATTGAATAAATTTAAAATTCTATAAAAGTTTTAACCACTAACGCAAGTGACAATGAAGAGATTTGTGTTTCGCTGAAACTTTCCATTAACGACTGAAGACGAAGTTTTATTACTAGTATTAAGTGATTATCTTCCATTGTTCTTTGATAGTGCAAACATTTAATTTTAACTACAAATATTAAAAAAATATAATTAGAATTTGGTCGTTAGCAATTTTTCCATTTAATTTACCATTATTTTATTGTTTGTATACGGCATGTATAAATTTAGGGTTAAAAAGAAAAAAGAAAATAAAATAAAATTAGAAATATCCATAGGAATGAATGAAGAACCACGTCTTCCATTTAGAAATCACTAAATAAAGAAACTTCATAGCCATGGAGTTTGATCGACAATGCGTGATGGGGACCAAGCATTTGGATGCGATGCAATCTCCACTGGATTGCATCACAAGTTCTATTTGTTTTTTCTTAACCATAAAATATGCAAATAAATTTAGAAAAAGTTGATCGATTTGGACATGGCACGTGATGGTATGTTCAATGCAACGAAATTATTATTGGCATCACGTGTGGAATCATATAACTAAATTGGGTATGATATTCATGGTTACAAAAAATACTTTTTTTTATTCATTTTAGAGGAAAATTATCTAAGGTGTTCTTCAAGTTTTTAATAAAATTAAACAAAATATTTTATTCATATTTTCTTTGCGACAGACATATAGTTTAAAGATTTTTTTCCTTCAGTGATATGTTTCTTCTCTATTTAAAATATATTTTTTCAAATGTCATGCACAACTATGAACATTAGAATCTCAATTCTCAACCATAACCAACATGAGCATATATTTAACTCTCACATCTAAACCATTATTGAATATAATTAATAGAGAGTTAACATGGTAAAACATCAAACAAACCATATAAAATTACTTCGCACAATAAAGAAAAATGACTTCGAAATTATGCCTTGAGGTATAATTTATAAATATTACAATATTCGAATTTTAAAAAAATTAGTACATGTTCTTAGGACACGGTTGGAGATACTTTATATTCTTGACGACACAATTTCGTTTTTTTAATTCAAGCATATTATAGTTGTGATTTGTAATTTGTGAAATATTATATTTACGTTCATAACGGTTAAAGTGTTTAAGGCTGCTGGTTAACATGATGCCACGACTAATTTTAGGATTTACGGATACATGGTTTCTGAAGCACATGATCGTGTCCAACCATTGACGGACCTAGGTGGGGTCGCACGGGGTCGGCCGACCCCACCGCAGGTCCGTGAGTGTTGCCGTGAAGCTCCGTAATCGACAGCCAACTGAGGGAAACTCCGCCCTCCGACCCCAGAAAAGGGATACCTTCATCTCTATTGAAGAGAAATGAGGAAGAGAGCAACTGGAAAATTATAGAAAAATAGAAAGGAGAGGAGAGAAATACAGAGAAAGAAAGTGTTGTTGTAGAAGTAAAGAAAAAGAATGAACTTGAGGAGAAAGTTGAATTGAAGGAGCTTGAAGAGAAAAAGTTGCACAATCAAGGAAAGAGAATTGTGGAAGAAGCTGAGAGGCACAGTTGTATTATTACTATTCATTTTTTTTTAATTTAATTTGTGGTATAACTAATTAATAGACTCCATTTAAGTTATACTTATATGCTAGTTTAATCTATGTGTAATTCATTTAGCTATAGTAGTTTATGAGTAAATTGTAGTTGTATACTTGTATTATGATGTATTCCTCGCATTTTAAAATTAACTACCGTGCATAACAAAATAAAAATAAATTTTAATTTTTAAAAAATTCATTAATTATTTTTTTAAAAAATAATATATATATATATATATATATATTAAATAATAATAATTAAAATAGTAAGTTTATATTACTATTAAATAATAATAATTAAATTAGTAAGTATATATTACTAATTCTTTTATCCGACCCCACGATTTCTATTTCCTGGGTCCGTCATTGTGTCCAACTATGTCTTGTCATTTCCATCATGTTTCCCTTTTAAATTTCGTCTTTTTTTAACCCTCTCCGTCTCAAATTAGTTGAGTCGTATTTCTTTTTGGATTGTTCTAAGTTAGTTGAGTCATTTCTCTTTTAGCTAAAACTTTTCTCTCTCATACTTTACTCTCTCTTCATTTCTCTTACTTTATTCCCTCTTTTACTTTACTCTCTCTACTTTAACCTGAACACTTCAAATTCTTAAATCTCGTACCTAAAAGTAATTCCCCCACTACCTTGGGACGGAAGAATACTATTTAAATTTTTTTTTTATTTGAAGATGGATTGAAAACGTATTGTTGTACGATCATATCATAACGGTAACTAGCAGAAAACTGAGTATGTAGACAATGATGAGGAGTCGTTTGGATATTTAGTTTCGGCCAATTTATAATATTTATCTGCACGAAACCTAGTGTTTGGTTACTTATGTATTTTATCTACTGGCCCGTTTTTAGAAGCAAGGGCCGCACTGTTCACGTTATTTTCAGCAGAAAAATGTCTGCATTTTTTGGTCTATTTATTATCTCGCATAGAACTGATAAACTCATTTTTTGTCCCAATTACCCTCATCTCATCATTTTGAATTTGAAAGCTCAAAGTCAAACCATCGACTCACAACGCAATCATTGTAGAAGAAATATCTACCTAGTATTGGGCGACCAAATTTTCAACAAAGAGAACTGATTCGTGTATAGCAAGGTAATTGTGATTTTGACCTATATTGTGCAAATATGTAGAGTATTTGATGGATTTGGTGGAGTCATCTTTTGGATCCAGTTGCGAAAATTGATGTTATGTGGGTGTTTTATTACAATTCGATGAATATATATGATTTGTGTATAGGCGACCTGATTTCATCAGTTTTTTGGACAAATGCCAATTTTTTCAAAGAATACAAGAGATTATTTGTAATTTTGATTTCAGTGGGTAATTTTGGGTATTGAATTAGTAAATCTCATTTTTTGTGTGTGTGGGATACATCCTTCAGTTTGTGTGCTACTGTTCAGTCAAGCTGCTCGCTTTATTTCAGACGGATGGTGTATGATATACAAATTTCTTTTCTTTCGGCACTTGAAACATTTGTTTAAATTTTGTTTGTATAGTCAATTGATCCTTCTGTCTGTATTCCCCTTTGCGGTGATGGCCCGTCCAATTCGTTTATCCTTAGCCGTTTTTCTCGTGAAAGAAGATATACACTTAAAAAAAGAACGTTGGACTTCCTATAATTACAATATAATTTGCATCCATATATGCATATATCTATATATATATAAAAGGCGAGTTTTGGGTCGTTTTTAAAAATTTATGAATTCTGAGTATAGATTTGAATATTTATAAATATAGGGTGTAAAATGCAAATATTGATGTGAATTTAGTTTCTAATAATGATGACAATTTATTTATTGTTTAAGCATAATTTAAACATAATGAGTCAATACCGTCACGACTCTATTTAAAAAAAGGAGTTACTACCGTTACAAACTTAGATTGATATGTTATTATTATAGTAGTACTTATAATTATCAAATTTGGTAGATACTAACATTTTATGTTATAATAATAATAATTCCAAAAGGCATCACATTTTGAATTTTAAATTTAAAGCTTTTATGATTGTGTCAATAGCCGGTTCTCAACTAAAAAATACTACTACATGATTTTCACTACAGTTACAAACTTAAATTGATACATGAATATTTATATTTATTATAATACATTTCACATGTAATGTGCAACATAATTCTTTGTTGTTTGTAACATCCATAATTCTTTATTATTTAGGGTGGAAAATCCTTCCGATTTTGACCAAATAATATACCATTACCACTACTAAAATGAATTTAGACATTAATTACAACTAAATCACAAATTAATGAGCCAATTCATTAGTATGAGCCGTTATGTCCATTTGTATTCACTAAAAAATTAAATTTCTAATCATAAATGGAGGAAATTGAAAGGTTTTAGGATAGCCTCCCAATTCATTTGTTTGGACAATAAATATATGATTTGATAGTTTATAATTCACCCACTCGATGCTTTATTTTCTGCAAAAGTTTTGCTTGGTTTTAGGTATTCTTCTAAATTTTCAACGATATTATTTTTGCTTTTAATATATATTTATACATTGCTATTGTGGCAAAAGTTCATGTTCCTATCAAACAATTTTCTAATTTAGCATCAAATTTAAATATATGTATTTATACTATTGTTATTTTTTGTCTAAAGTTCTTATATAGATGGAGGCAATCTGACTGGAGAAGATGACATTGGCAAGCGACGATGAAGTGTTGGAGATTATGACTGGAAAAGGTGAGGCTATTGGAGATAGAGACAAGCAGATAAAAAATGTTGGGATGAATACTGGAATTCCAGAAGAGAAGATGGAGACAGATTTATTCTTAATTAGTAATAATTTTTTATTAATTCTATTAGTTGGTCATATTATTTACAAAGAATTTTTACTGAATTTACTAAGCAATATATATTTTTATTTGGTTTCATATATATTTATATAATGAATTTTTATTACATATTTTTATGCTTTTAGATTTCGTATGATGATATTGTTTATAATTTCATAAAATTATTTCGCTCTGTAAAATAAGTTAAGGAAAATAGAATGAATCGTGCAACGCACGTAGGTGATACTAGTTCATATAACGTGTAGGATCTAACAATAAAGAGATGACTAAAAATAATTTTATTATATTTAATTTCTGCTTATATAAAGAGAAATTTTTATTATATTAATGGAGTTTTTGGCTCGCGCAAACTGTGCTGCTTCACATAGTGATCCATGCTTAACAAACCCAACGAATTTCTCAGAATTTAAAAGAAAATTCATTATTGGGTTTTCCTGCACAAAATAATTTATGAATAGGAGTATTAACTACCAAACTAAAGCAGCATATCAGAACCATTCATTCCTTGACTATAATCTTAGGACATGACTGGCCAAGTATACGCAACACATTTTCAATAACGCCATGTACTAAGATTTTTAAACGCAGAGATGAAGCATGAAATTACAGGTTAAGTACTTAAACAAGAATCATACCTCATGGAGTTCACTGCTATCCAAACCATAAAAATGTTGGCCTCCACTACAATGGGAGGCTGAGAACCTTACCCAACAATAGCAATTTCTAACTCCTTCATCGTCTCAATGCAGTTATGATGATTCAAGTATGAACGAATAATCCTAAAATAGAAGGATTTCCAAATCAGTCAAGAGGACTATTAAACCTGATATAGTATATATCAGTAATATTGAAAACTTACTCATAAGACTCATTTGGTGGTATTGAGATATGAGCACTATTTTTCCCTTATCTTGGCTTTTGTGAGAGCTATGTGTCCCTGATCACAAAAATACACGAGTGTGAAAGCTCCCACTATTAAGCATTTGACTATACGATTGAAAAACAACAATACTCCAATTACTTAACTAACAAAATATTCTAATTAACAAGTATCACAAATCACATAATTATTAACCATTCTAAAATGTCGATTCAGATACACATCAAGGCCTAAACTTATAAGAAAAGCTCCACAAAAGAAGTAGATGACGCCAACATTTGTGAAGATGTGACATTCTTCATCACCTTGTTTCTTATTTAAGCAGTGGAATAGTGCATTAAACTAAAAAAAATACATTACACCGAGAGAAAAGAAAGCAACATAAACTCATAGAGTTTACTAAACACTTCAAAAACAGTCTAGAAAGTACTAGCTACTCACCTTAATATCGAAGACAAATTTACTAATAGGTTCTAAGAAGTTCAAAGATCCTACATTATAAAACAACACAATTAGAATCAAAACTCCATTAATTAATTAGAAACAGGAGACTTAGTTGATAGAAATTTACCATTCACCATGACTGTGTACAGACCCAGTTAGATACATTGGACCAGTGAATTTTTTTGGAAAACTCCCAATCAAAACTCTATTAGTTGAAGACTACAAAATAAAACAAAATTACAAATCAATGAAGACAAATATGGAATATCCACTACAATTAAACTCAAACAATTACAATAACACACCCTGGTTGGAAGATTCTTTGAAAACCAGAGGTAGTAAAGTCAGATTGTGATGTTGCATTTTTCCCCACAACATAAGACTCAAAATATTGTAGCCATAACAGACTTTAAAATCGCCTCATTCTTATTTTTTTTCAAATTCAAAATTACGTATATACAATTATACTTCATATTAATTTTATCAACAATCTCTCCATAAAATCATCTCAAAAAAATTCGATATGATGTCGTACAAGAATGCCCCATCGATTATGCATTCGAGATCACCATAGAGTTCATGCCTACAATCCAAGCGGAGATTGAAAATGAGGTTACTAGTTAAAATGTGTGGCTTGTTGCTGCTCGTATACCACGACCGCGTCGGTATATTCACAAACACCTGAGAAATAAACACATACAATCATAAATATAAAAGCGTTAAACATACGGAACTGTTTGTCCAGTTCGATACAATGTGTATCTACGTTGCGTTTGAGGCAATGTCAATCCAGAGATTCACTATAAAATTTTCATGATAATTTAATTTAACAATTGTTGGAATTGTGTGTTAGGTCAAAGGTTTTTGACCAAGTAAAAAAGTGATGAAATATTTAAATTTGCAAAATTAGATGATATAGCATCAATCTATGTTTGGAGTAGATTACCGTGGTATATTCATTTTCCTTAAATTGATTCTCGGTGAGTTAGTAATAATAAATTAAAGTTAATCACACTGATACGCTCAGATTTTACACTGTTTTAAGACCATTATTTGGTCCGTTTTGAGTGTTAAAGTTACATAACATGTTTGTTATTTATATATTTTATCTATTTTAATATTTTGACATGTTTTATGAGAAATGTGCAAAATAAAGCCTAAAAAGATAGCAAAAAAGTTGAAGATGGAATTCTAGAGCTTTTGAGCTAGCCAGCGGTCCACTGCACTTTTGTCAGCGACTGCTGCTCCTGCAGCGGCCCGCTTTGAAAAATAGAGTTGAAAAGATGAACACGCCCATCGATCGCTGGAGTGTGCATAGCGATTGCTGATTGAGAGACAAAAGCTACAGAGTGATCGCCAGTGACCGCTGAACAAAGTGCAGCGGCCCACTGGGAAAACGCGGCTCACAGAAATTGCCCTATTTTCTCTCCTAGACTTACCATACTAGAAGAAGGGTTGCCATATCAAGGCACACGAATTAGAGGCTATAAATATCCCCTCAAGCTTCATCAAAGGAACCTTTTGCTGCATAATTTCCACAGAATAATATTTTAGAGTTCCTTCCACTGTTCATAAAGATCCAAGGCATTTGAAGTGTGGATTTCAAGAGAAGATCAAGACTACAAGATTTAACATTTGGATTTTATTGCTTTAGTTTTATTGTTTTCTATGTTTTCCCTACAAACTGTGATTTTAGATTATTCAATCATGTGTAACTAAACTCATAGAATACTAGGTATATGTTCGTAACAATTTTGGTTTATACAGTTATGATGCACTTTTTATTAGCACTAAAAATAATTGCAAGTATACAGGGTATAAATAGTATAGGTAAAGATCAGTATCGGATATCGAACACAGGGAAAACATTCACAAATTGTCTACATTCTACTAAGATTCATCTACTGTTGGGAAAAATTGAAAGTTTTTTTGAATTTTTGAAAATAAAAGCTTAAAGAATGAAATAAACAACTTTTGCAGATAAAACACAGAGATAAATATATGAGATAAGTGAATTCCAGGGATGTGTTTCCACAGTTATTGTTATACAAATTCCCACTACAACACCCTAGCACAGTTCTTACTTGAGAAGGACGAGTCGCCTAAGTTTTGCCAATGCGGTACAAACATGGATTACTAACACTAGGGGAGTCAATCATAGATCCGTAACTCCCTAAAGCTCCTAAGACCCTTGAAAAGTCATCACTCTCGATTAACAGTGCCGTTTTAAGATAAGCTAATTATAAAGCCGATCTAACTCACCAACCTCCTCTCACGATTATGTAGCAAGTCTATTAAATTAACACAGAATGTGTCACTCAAACGTGAAGCAATTATCCAGCACTTAGAAAAGAAACGAAATAAGAACAAAACATATATTAAATAGAAAAACGAAATTGGATAACTAAAGTCGTTACTAACACATCCCTACAATCCTATGGATTTAGTTACATATGATAGAATAATCTAAAGACAGTTTTTAGGGAAAACATTGAAAACATGAAGACTAAAGCAAATAAAACCAAAAGGTAGAATCCTTGTAGGCTAGATCTTCTCTTGATTTCTTCTTCAAACCCTTGCACCTTGATGAACAAGTAAGAACTCTCAAATAATATGTTCGGGAATTATGCAGCAAAAATAAGATCCAAGTTGAAGAGGTTTGAGGGGGTATATATAGCCATATTTTTATCCATCCTTAATTAAGGCAAAAAGTAGCCAAGTATGATAAATCTTGGGGAGAAAGTCTGTGCGCCGCATTTTCTCAGCGGGCCGCTGCACCTTGGCCAGCGGTCTCTGTGGGTGCCTCTACCTCTTGAACAGCGGTCGTTGCACTTATTTCAGCGGTCGCTGGCAATAATCTCGTAGCTTCTGGATCTCTTGGAGCGGTCGCTGCGCAGACCCCCGCGGTCGCTGGGCGTATTCCTCTTTTCACCATAACTTTCCTGGAGCTGACCGCTGCTGGCTCAGCGGTCGCTGGTTGTGTTGCAGCGGACCGCTGGACGTCTCGAAAGCTCCAGATTTCCAACTTCGACTTTTAGCTATCTTTTTAGGCTTAAATATGCACACTTCTCACAAAATACGTCAAAATACCAAAATAGATCAAATATGCAATTAAGGGACGTGTAGTGCAACTTTGACACTCAAAATGGACCAAATAAAATAGTGCAAAATCCGATCGTATCAAGTTCCTATTTAAGCAAATTGCCTGAAAGGTCATAAACTTTCAAAATAGTTTGATTTTTCCCGTGAACTTTAAATGTTGCATAAAGAGTCATGAACTTTACCGGACTGGATAAATTTCCCATCTGACCCGGCCTGATAGATTTTCGCCACAATTACTTATCCTACGTGGTGCACCGGAGGCATGACTTGGCAAAACTCTACTAATTCTGATTGTTTCTTTCTATCTTTGCAACATCTAACCCTGGACTTACCACAAATTGATACGCTCGGATTTTCCACTGTTTTAAGACCATTATTTGGTTCATTTTGAGTGTCAAAGTTGCATTATAGGTCCATTAAATACATGTTTTATCTATTTTGGTATTTTGATATGTTTTGTGAGAAATGTGTAAAATAGAGCCTGAAAAGATAGTAAAAAGTCGAAGATGGAAATCTGGAGTATTCGAGCCGTCCAGCGGTCTGTTGTAACTCAGCCAGCGACTGTTGGCCGCCAACGACCGTTGAACCAGTAGCGGTGCGTTTCGGAAAAGTTGAGCTGAAAAGAAGAACATGCCCAACGACCGATGGGTTGTACGCAGCGACCGCTCCGAAAGATCTAGTAGCTACGGGATGATTGCCAGCGACCGCTGAAACAAAGTGCAACAACAGCTGTTTAAAAGGCACAAGCTACGGAACACATTGCAGCGACCTCTGAACAAAGTGCAGCGGCCCGCTGGGAAAGCGTTGAGCACAGATTTGACTTACTTTCTCTCCAAGATTTATCATACTGTGCTAAATATTTGTCATAATTATGGAGCACGAAAATAAGGCTATAAATACCCCCTCAAGCTTCATCAACAAGGATCTTTTGTTGCATATTTTCCAGAGTTGAATATTTTGAGAGTTCTTCCATTGTTCATCAAGTTCAAGGTGCTTGAAGAAGGATTCAAGAGAAGATCAAGGCTACAAAGATTCAACATTTGGGTTTTATCGTTTTTAGTTCTTATGCTTTCTATGTTTTCCCTACAAACTATGTTTTTAGATTATTCTTTCATGTGTAACTAAATTCATAGAATTCTAGGGATGTGTTAGTAGCGACTTTGATTATACAATTCCTATTTATTTATTCGTTTTGTTCTTTACTTCGCTATATTCTAAGTATTGGATAATTGCTTTATGTTTGAGTGACACATTATGTGATGATCTATTGGCTTGCAACATAATCGTGAGAGGAGGTTTGCGAGCTTGAAGAGCTTAGTTGACGTTATAATTAGATTCCCTTAAAACGGCACTGTTAATTGAGAGCGAGAACATTAGGAGTCTTAGGAGATTTTAGGAGTTACAAGTCTAGTATTGATGCCCCTAGTGTCTGTGATCTACTTTGTTCCGCATGGGCAATATTTATGTGACTCGTTCTAGTGAAATATGAATTGTGCTAGGGTATTGTAGTTGGAATTTGTATAACCAAAACTGTGAAAGCACATCCCTGGAATTCTCTTATCTCATTTGATTTCTCTCTGTGTTTTATCTGCAATCGCACTTTCTTTTGTTTTTACAAGTTTATTTTCAAAAAAATTCAAAACCTTTTGTTTCTCCAAATAGTAGAAGAAGCCTAGTAGAAGATAGACAATTTGTGTTCGTTTTCCCTGCGTTCGATATCTGGTACTAACCTTTAACTATATTATATATACCTTGTATACTTGCAAGATTATTTAGTGTTAATAAAAAGTGCATCATATACATACAAGTAGAACAAATGAAAATGTACAAATTGAATTGATCATACAAATCGACATAAACATACAAATCGAATTATGCATTAAAGTAGCATTAATTCCACAATTCGAATTGAACCCTAAATTTGTCATTTGCCAAGTCAGCCGCCGACACGCCACGTAGGATAAGTTTGTGTCGGAAATCTATCGTGTCGGATCGGATAATAAATTTACATAGTCCGGTAAAGTTCATGACTTTTCATGCAACATTTAAAGTTCAGGGGAAAAACCAAACTATTTTGAAAGTTCATTACTTTACAGGCAATTTTTCAATAATTTATATCCGTTTTGTTCATTACTTTGCTTTTATTCTAAGTGTTGGATAATGTTTCATGTTTGAGCACATTATATGATGATTTATAGACGTGCAGCATAATCGTGAGAGGTTTGCACGTTAGAAGAGCTTAGTTGACGTTACAATTAATTCCCCTTAAAACGGTACTGTTAATTGAGAGCGAGAACATTAGGAGTTTTAGGAGCTTTTGGAAGTTACAAATCTAGGATTGACGCCCCTAGTGTGTGTAATCTACTTTGTACCGCATGGACAATATTTGTGACTCGTTCTAGTAAAGTATGAACTGTGCTAGAGTGTTGTAGTTGGAATACGTATAAACTATAACTGTGAAAACACATCCCTGAAATTCTCTTATCCCATCTATTAACTTATGTGTTTTATCTGCAATTATTTACTGTTTTCATTATTTACTTTCAAAAATTCTTAATCTTATAATAATTTTTTTATTAACTGTGATATCAACAAAATCATTTAGTATTTTCTATCTAAATTATAAAATAACTGCTACTTAGCTAGTACTATATACATTTAGTCAATTTAATTACTCTAATAATACGATTCAATCATGACAAATATTCCCTCTGTCGCATTAGAAATGAAACAGTTTTCCTTTTTTGGTTATCCCATTAAAAATGAACGTTTCCTAAAATAGAAAAAAATTATCTCTACTTTTTCCTCTCTCTTACTTAACAACACTGCATAAAATATTGTGTCGGAAACCAAATATTTCATATTTATTGGGACGGAGGGAGTACTTTACGTCCACTACTATTAGTGTAATCTACATGCTAAGGGTGTGTTTGTTTGCCTTGTAACTCCTAATTCCATTCGTAGGGTTGTAATTCAAACTAGATGTTTGTGTTAGTGTTTGAGTTTTGTTTGATTTGTTGAGTAGAGTTAGGACCAATTGAGTACAATGTGTTTGGTAATTTTGTTTGCAAACATGTATTGTGTGTGGGAATGACACAATTGCCCTCAATTTATTAGAAACATTTTATATAAACATAATTTTAATAAATTTATAAGAAATTAATACACATATTATTACATACTACTACCAAATAAAATTTTAATAGTAATTGATTAATTCTTCAAATCTTCTTAAACAACTACTAATAAAATATAAAACTTTTCTTCTATACTATAGATAAAATCTTTTTTTCTATTATCTTCACAGCCTCCACAGTTGCCTGAGCCCATATCCGAACCGCCGCTAGCTTCACTCACACTAGACCTTCAGCAAGAACTCCTTCCACCCCCTACCGCCGCCATTAAAGAATCCCCACTAATCACAGTAAAAAAAGACACCCCTCTCCCGAAGCCAAAGCCGGAATCCCCTCCTTCCACCACCACCTCCACCGCCTCCCACCCCTTTCTGTCGCGCTCTCAGTTTCCAAGACAACGAAGAGTTAACAGAAACAGAGAAGAACGAAACCGCAACTTGGTCGATCAAATTGAGGGTCAATGGAAAGAAATGTTGCAGACAAAAACAATCTACCGACGACGAAGAGCGTGGAGCTCGAAAGTGTAATGTGCAACCACAAAATGGTTAGATTTACCGTCCTTTATGGAGTTTTTCTCTTCGACGATAGCAGATTTGCTGTGAGCGGGCGGTGGGCTTCGAGCAGCTGAGGGGATGGAGAGAGGGTAAAAGGGGAAGAAGATTTGATTTTCTGCTGGAACCAATGTTTTAAAAATCGGATCGACCGGCGAACCGGACTCATTACTGGTTCAACCGGTTCACTGGTCGAATCATTAGTTGAACCGGAATATATAATAAACACTTATATTATATGTTATTAAATACATATAAAACATATGTGAATAAAAATAAAAATAGCCTTATAAAAATATCAAAAATGAAATATTTGAGGACGCAATCAAGATTTTTCCACGCACTGTCGTGTCATGCTTGTCACTTTGTCAGCTTGCACTAATACTTGATAGTTCAAAAACCAAAATACATGAGACCAATAGCTACACAAGTCTTGCAAAGTACACAAGTATTTAACAAAATACATGAGTTTATCAAAATACCAAACTACTGACTCAAAACAAAATACTTATCATCTCAATCACTTTCATTTCCAGCATTAAGATTAAGGCAACTAATGTCACAAAAACCATTGTTGAGGCTACTAGTATTTCCATTATCAAAAGTTTAATGATTTAGTATAAGAATATTTAGTGTTTATATTTTCCCAAGATGGTCTTGTGTTGGAGTGGTTTAACTTCTACTAATTATAGTGGAGGTCATGAGTTCAACCCCTTTCAACAACAATTTTAAAAATTTTGGAAAAAAAAGCAAAAAACCGATTTCCGATTTGCGGTCGGTCCGGTCCGACCAGCCGGTTCAGGCGGATCTTAATGGTTCAACAGCACACTGGATTAAATAGATGAACCAGACCGGCCTATCTACCAGTTTGCGGTCGGACTGATCGAACCGGCCGATCCGGTCCGGTCCGATTTTTAAAACATGGGCTGGAACGATGTATTTCACTCTCACTAAACCACCTCTTGCATTGGTTAGAGTTACACATTGAATTGTGTCAGGTAACATTTATCTCATGCGGGCCGACTTTTTACAAACAGACCTACTAAAATACAACTAATGCAAACAAACAAGGTTTAAGTTGGTCCACGTAAGTATTTTTAATCCTTTTCCTACTCATCTCGTCTAATCAAACACACCCTAATAATGTTTTGAAAATATAAGATTTGGTGATCAAAACGTGTGAACTATTTATTTTGTTTTGACTAACATTTAATTTTATTTGTATTTTACTAGGAGTATATACTTTGCCCTCATAACTCAATGCATCGCTCAGTTTGTTTGTTTGTTTATTTTTTTTTATCTTATTCTAATTGACAAATATTTATTTCTAATAAATATATTTTCTCTATTCTTTTCACAAATTAAAAATGTACTATTAAATTTAGAAAGATTACCTAATATATATATATATATATATATATATATTATTTTAATATGTATATAATGATTTTATTGTATATTTTTTTCCAATTATATACAATTTTGTTTTCATTATTTTAAAAATTATAGAGCCCGTGCGTGGCACGGATATTATTACCGGTAGTTGTGAAGAAAAAGCCACACCAATATTCACAGTTTATAAGCCTCCATTTAATAACATTAATTCATTAATTTTAAATACGCAAACATGAATTAATTCCTGGAGTCCACGTCAAAAAGTTTTTCCATCCAATTGGGTTGCGCGTGACGCTCCCTCCTCTCATCACATCTTCCCCAATCCCAATTCCAAATCCCTCCGCCGCCGCCGGTTCCGAATCGCCCAGCTAAAATCACTCTCATTTTCTTCATTCCTTCGAATACTGATGGCCAGCGCCGATGCTGATGCCGTCGCGACTCTCCTTTCCGCGGCTGCACCTACGAATCTGTCGCTCATTTCCGCCCTGCTCGCCTGTGCAATTGCTCAGTTCCTTAAACCTTTCACCATTTGGTACTTTTTTTCTTGTCTCTATTAACACTGTTGCGATTTGTCTCTTGTGTTGATACTGTGTGATTGTGAATCTAATTTTCCTTATGATTCTTCAAAATACCCACCGAAGAAGGGATTGCCCGTGCTATACGTTCTTTTGTTTTCTATTGGAAGCATTGCATCATAAATTTGCAGCTATATTAGGTTTTAGGAGATGCAATTTTGAGAAATTACTTAATTATGTGTATATTGGTTTGTATATTACCATGAGAGCTTAACAATACCTAAAGAAGGCTTTTCTACTGCATAAAAGTATTTAATCTGAATGCTGTTGATTCTGTAGATGCTAAATTTGATATCTGAAATGTAATACTCCGTCTGTACCATAATAATGGATACATTTCTATCTGGCACCGAGATTAAGAAAAAGGTGTGTAATGTATATTAAATAAAAAGATACTCCAATAAAGTAGGAAAGAGGAAAAAGTAGAGAGAATAAAGTAAGAGAGAGAAAATTAAGTGAGAATAGTACTTTTTACTAAAAAATGAAATGACTCTACTATCCATAGAAGGAGTACTATGTAAAGTTTTGTATAGATGGGTGAACATGAGTGGATATAGATTGCATTAGCTGAAAACAAACTTGTGAGTCTTCACCTTTCGCTTAGACTTTGCAGTTGCTAAAAATGCTATTATTAAGGTATTCAATTATTAGAGTCAGTTGCGATTTGCGAACAAAGTTAGCTATCTGAAGAACGATTCAATTTTCTAACTTGCGAACTCGTATTAGATGGAAACTTATAGTCCTTATCATCATGCTAGTTCTTGTTTGATTTTTCAATATGGCCCCTTTAGATATGCAGGTTGAAGGATAAAAAATGGGATTCCAGAAAGATGGTTAGCTCAGGTGGAATGCCATCATCACATTCAGCGACTGTCACAGCTCTTGCAACTGCAATTGGCTTGGAAGAAGGAGTAGGAGCGGCATCATTTGCCATTGCAGTTGTCTTAGCATGTGTTGTATGTACTTTCTAAACCAGGTTTTCTCCATCCTTTTAGCATTGCATGCTTGTTTATCGAGTTCTAAACTATGTTTGATCCCATGACCTCATCAGATAAGGTATTTTTTCTTGTATATACTATTTGATAGTCTTATCTTCTTCTTTCACAAAGTGGAATACGTTATTAAGTTAAGTTTCGCAATAGAAACCATTGTAATTTAGTTAAGCAGAGGATCTCATATTAATAGGCATCTTAAACTTTATCCTAATTGTTTTCCTTGCTAACCATACTGATATACCACAGGTGATGTATGATGCTACTGGTATCAGACTTCACGCTGGTCGGCAAGCTGAGGTGAGAGTCAGTTTCACGATGACACGATGATCTTTCATTTGTCATTTCACATAAGATTGCCGTAAATTAGATCATTTATATGGTTACAGTATTTTCTGTCATATCTGATACCATTTATTCCTACTGATGTTGAAGCTATTGAATCAAATTGTGTGTGAATTGCCTCCTGAGCATCCTGTTGCTAATGTCAGACCTCTTCGAGATTCACTTGGCCACACTCCACTGCAGGTACAGTTTGCTAAATTACATCCTAGTATGGATGGCTGAATTGTCCTCTACCATTTTATTGTCATCTGATGAAGGAGTATTTGGCGCCCTCTATACATTAAAAAACAAAAGAAACTTTTATTCAACTGGTTTGGTTATGATAAGAACAAGACATGGCTTTGTATCCTAGACCTAACCAAACTAATGGTTTTTTCCTCTCCAAGTCCAGGTTGTTGCTGGTGCATTGTTGGGATGTATGGTGGCATTCCTCTTGAAAAGTTCGACATAACAGTGTTTAACTTTCCCAAAATATATCAAAATTGTTTATAATCTTCTGAAGAAATGGAAAAGAAATTACAAGAGAATGAAGAAGCTGCGGGGAAGATTTTATTTTAAGCAAAGCTGGTTTGATTTAGATTTGATCCTGTTACTAGTCGGATATTCATTGTGAAACTGTGTATAGTATATAAGGTTGGTTAAAGTTTTGTCTTGATAAAGTTAGTGGATTCGTCTAGCCTTTTGTCGTATGGGTTTGTTTCAACCTTCACCCGACTCGAATTCATGTGCAATATGGTTGGCTACTTGGTACTGGTTAGTGTGTTTTACTTGTCATACGCCAAAAAAGGTGTACGATGTTATGAATCGTGCACACACCACACATAGGGGTGGGTCGATACGATATATTGTATCGAAAATGTTGTATCGTGTTTCGTATCGAAAATATCGATATGAGAGAATTTCATATCGTTATTGTATCGAAATTTTCGATATATCGAACTTTCGATATGGATAATATCAATATCGTTATTGTATTGATATTTCGATATATCGTAAGATCGATAGGATATATCGAAATATCGTTATTGTATCGAATAAATGTATATCGAAAAATATAATATCAAACTGAAAAATAACACAAAAATTAATAAAACTTCAGCACAATAAAATAAATAGTGTTCTTATTAGGCTTTCATGTATATATTTTCTAAATATATGAATGAATTAAATGGATTTGAATATATTTATAATTTTAAACTTCAATATGTATTGAATTTCAATATGTTTCAATATATATGATATATATCGTATATTCGATATAAAACGATATATCGAAAATATCGATATATATCATATATTCGATATAAAACGATATATCGCGATATAAGGAAATGCATATCGTTATCGTATCGAAAACTTACGATACGATACCGTATCGTATCGAAAATTACGATATATCGAAAATTCGATAAATTTTTCGATATTTTTCAATACGATACGAGCGATATATCATTTTTTCGGTATTTTTCCCAGCCCTAACCACACACACTGACACTCCTAAGAGCATCCATAATGGGCGGACATAGCTCGCCCTATACTAATTTATAGTCCTCACGTCAACATTTTATAGTCTTACTTGTTCACAAAATTCAGAATAAGAAAATCTCACATCCTTATCTTGGCTTTCAATGCATTAAGTGCAATCAATTTCATTCATCATACTCGAATTACCAAACTTTTAGTCAATATAGAGTATCAATAATGATATTCGGCATATATTGTGTGTGCACTTTATATTAGGTAAGGTTTAATGTTATTTATGTCATTTGAGGTGAGTTACACTTATAAAAAGCAAAAAAGATTAAAGTTTAGATCTATTTTCTAAACTAAAATGAAAAATTAAAAACATACTATTACACTGCACAATAAAGTTTATTACTCTAAGTGTTTCCGTAAATCATCATTGCTGAATATAAATCAATCGAGTGCTTGTTTATAAATAACTAATACAAAGCCTAGGTATAATTTATGATGTTTATAGCACAAAAATAAAATCCAAACAAATGGTTAGGCTGCAACGTTAAAATTATAAATCCTAGCTAATAAGTGGCCCAGTCACAAGCTTTTTGTCACAAGTAAACATAATGATGAAGTCAAGCCGATACATTAAAAAGGCGCAGAAGAGGAGGCAGTTGCATTGTTCGACCGGTGGTTCAATAGTAGATAGTAAGTAACGGTAGCCTGCATCATATATAAGGCCATAATATAAGCAATTCATGACCTTTAGGACTAAAATAACCTAGATATGGTTTACATACATCATTTTGAAGGCTGCTTTGTAGTGAATGAATAAGTTGGCCCCTATCAAATCCACACACAACAACTTGTTCAACGATCTCATCATCAATCTGCAACAATAATAATCAAACTACATCAGCAAGTTTTTAATGTTAAAATCATAAGAATAGTTTGGAGTTTGGACAAAAAATTTACCCTTGGTACATGTTGGGCTGCATTGATAGTTAAACAGGGACGAAGATTTAATATGAACCAAGGGTGTTGTCGTATGCCACGAATTGTCAGCCTCCTCGCAGGGTTGACCACAAGAATTCTCTTAATCAAATCACGAGCTCCGTCAGACAACTGGTTCGGAAGACTATACCTTCCAGCCTAAAATTTATCAAAAACATTATTAGTTCTATAAATTCTCTCTGAGTCGAACAATGAAATTTTTTTAGTATGTATACCTTAATTTCTCGAAGAGAAAGGGGATGTTTGAATCATCAAAAGGAAGAGCCCCACAGAGAAGAGCATACAAAATAATACCGCAACTCCAAATATCGACTTTAGGCCCATAAGGTTGTCCGGAAATAATCTCTGGTGCAGCATAGTTAGGGCTTCCACAAGCTGTTCTGAGAAGATTGCCATCCTTCATAATATTGCTTAGTCCAAAATCAGCAATCTTCACATTACCTTTGTCATCTAAAAGCGATGAACCACATTGTTCCCATGGCAATACTCCACTCCTGCGATAATCTGCCACACAAATATAATCATTACTCATTAGCACAACGCCTTGTGCTTAATATATCAAGAAAACACAACAAACCTGCTGAAGATAGTGTCTAGCTTCGTCTTCGTGCAACCTATTCTTTTTTGTAATATGATCAAAGAGCTCTCCTTTCATCATGGGATCCATGATCATATAGATATCTGTTGGTGTCTCTATAACTTCGTAGACACGGACCACGTTTGGATGCACGCACAATTGGCCTATTTTTATTTCTCGTCTCACTGCAAAAATCAATTCACTCTTAGAAAAAAACAAACACTTATTATGATAAAATCAGAGACTAATGAAAACGTAAATAAATGTTTTTTTACCCTTTTCTTGCTTCTCGGGGCTCCCCATCATCACACGGTTGATGATTTTAATGGCAACATTATGCCCAGTTCGAACATGTTGTGCAATTTTCACCTTTGCAAAGGTGCCAACCCCAAGCACTTCCCCAACTATGTAGTTCCTCTCAAGTAAATTTGCAGACTCCATGTATCAAAACAAACTATCACAATTACTACTCAACCTAATACATCTTTCTCTTAATCAAATAATTAAGTAGAAATCATGTTAAAAAAAAAAAACTCAGAATTGGCGTGAGAGTAAAGAGGTATGGATTAGCAAACTAATACATATATAAAGTATGTGGTCGTGTATATATATATGTAAATAAATCTTATTTATCTCACAATTATGTAAATAAATAATAAATCTTAATAAGGAAAATAGTATCAACTATATAAATAAATAACCCAATACCCACTACTACAAACCCAAAAGTCTATCACAATTCATCGGTAGTATGACATGGAATTAATTATTAATTAAACTACCAAATCTCACAATTATGGAAATAAATCATAACGAAAATAATCATCATATATACCAGTAGTATATAAATTTATTTCGAGTTTTTGTAAACGTTGTTTCATCCTTCTTAAAATAGCAGCATATATGTGACGAGTGTACAATGCCAACATACATAAAAATTACTTTTCCGTTGTGCAAAAAATTAAGATAGGAGTACTTATTTTGCTATAGTAAAATACAAAATTGGTGTGCTTAATATTATTGCAACCATTTGTAACATTAAAAAATTAGAGAGTGATACTTAAGCCGTTGGGAAATAAGTAGATCGTCCCATTCGCTAATTTTGCCTTGATTTTTCGAAATTGTCGCTTTACATTTTCTCCAGATTGATCCCATTCTTTGTCAAATAAAAAATCTTCAAAATAAAATTTAATGCATATTTTTAATAACGAGAAATAACTGAGTACTCCATGTTAATATTGCTTAACTCACAATATAGGTTTAGTTTAAGCTTTCCAGAAAATAACTTTTACGAATGTCCTATCATTTTAATTATGTTGTTATTAATTATTTTTGAATTATTAAAAAAACAATGTTCTAAGACAAAAAAAAAATCTTACAAAAAAAACACTACAAAAAGTGGAGAGAGAATTAATATGTAACATTGAAATAAACCTACAACCTTCAATGCTATGCTAGAATACTAAGCCAAAATGAAAATTATAGTACAAAGCTTTGAGCTTTGAATATTCTGGTTTTTTGGATCAACCATAAATTTAGAGACGTGTAAAGAGAGAGAGGAGATGGTGCAGCTAAATTAATTAACCAACATATGATCGAAACCACCGGCTTGCATTGCAGCAACACGAGGCCCTTGCACTTTGTGAAGCAACTGCTGCAGCCAATTTATCGTAGACGGATTCTGCTGAAACAGAACGTTAACAAAGATTGATACACGACGTTTAACTAAACAAGAAAACATCCATTAGATCAACGTACAAGATAGTTAGTGAAGGTCGCATCTCTAAGCATGTCGGGCAGACAGCTCCTCAGGGCATTGCAAGCTCTATAAAAAAATATACGAGGAGATTGGTTATGTAATACGGCTGAAGAAAGGGGGGTAAGATCGCATATGCAGTTCAGAGACGATCACCTTAGATTATCAGACAATCGACGATAGCATTTGATTATGTTTTTCAACAACCGTGGGGAAGGCTGTTCGACCTGTGCAGCAACCATGTTAGCCAGAACTCTACCTACTGCAAAGAAACGTTCCGCGGTGGTGCATATATACTCTAAGCCCACATCATCGAGCAAAACCTTTAGCACGATGAAAGTTGCCACCTGCCAAATGCAACAAATCTGTATCATTAAATTTATGTGCCAAATATAATTGATAGTGTATTCAGTAACAAGGAAATAACCAAAAACTGTTAGAAGCAAACTCACGGTTTTTGACAATTCACATCCAATCTCCATGGTGCGCAAGCACAAGGGAATGATCTCCGTAGACAGAAGGAAACTGATAACTTGGGTATCATCGACCTGAGAGCCAAAAACGCAAAATGAATTGTGAAGGATAATGCAAGCAATGACCATCACTGAAAGGGTATGTATAGTGAAGGAAAGAAGCGAAAGTTTTCCGTCCTTACAAAAGAGCATAGGTAAGATGTGAAATTAGAGGTGAATGAAGAATACCTTGACCAAAGCACCTATGACGCCTAAACTTGTAAGCCTCAGATATTCAAGGGGCTTTGACTTGGTGGTTGTATTAAGGAAAGGATACAAGTAGAGAGGAATGTGCGCTGCAACAGGGAAACATTACTTCTAATACATGGCAAAAAGAATGAAAGACTCTTGTAGCAACATCGATTAAGCATTTGTCCATGAAAATTACCATTGAGAAATCGCATTCTTGTGTCTGGATGAGAGGCTACACACTGCAACAAAAGTGAAAAGCATGTAAGCCTAAGAAGGTCCTTCATATATAAATAAATCATGAATAGGCAGATAGAAGAAAACAAACCTGAAGTAAAGCAAGTGCATTGCAAACTCTATTCGACTGTGCCGGAGTCAGAGTTGGTGATGATAAAAATGGGTAAATGGAGACTATTTCCTGGAGGAGCTCGATACAAAAAAAACAGAATTAGTACTATTCTCAATGGTGTAAAGAAAGCAAATTTCAAGCAAAAGATTAGGTGAAAAAGCACGAATTTTTCATCCTGGATTTCATGTCGTATTGCTTTAACTGGCATCCCAGTGAGATGAAACAGTGATAGGAAAGACATAGGTGCCTCTTAAGATGTTTTTACAAATATCAGGGAAGAAAAATTCACAAACCTGCAAAATAGCAGCTATGGTGCCCAAGGAATTCCATAGCAATGGAGCCAAATCTTGAAAAATTTCTCTCTTCTATAATTAAAAGTGATCATGAAGAGAAAGGATATGTTTTTACATAAAAATACTGGTGTTGAGAAAGTTTGTTCATATTTTTACATAGAAATTGAGACTCAAAATTTGACCTTGGAAAGTTGGAGAAGCGCATCTTGTCTACGATCCGGAGTGCAGAGATCGAGAACCAACTGCTCAATCCGGCCTTCTTTCAACTTCACCGCCGGAGGAACGCTTGCCATTCAAAAACACTTCTAATTAAATTACGTGCTGAGGATTACGTGCTGAGGAGTTATATAGGGTTTATGAATTATCTAATTTCCTAGTAAATCATTTTAGGAGTATATTATTCCAAAATAAAATTTCAATATGAACTCATTCGGTCATTAATTATTATTCCCTTCGTCCCATAACAGATGATACACTTAGATAATGACATGAGATTTTATGAGATGTTTTGTATGTTGAGCGGAGTCAGAAAATAATATATTTATATTAAACTGAGATAGAACTTTTTCCAAAAAAAAAAAATGTAATATCTTTTATGAGATAAACTAAAAAAGAAAGTCTGACCTCTATTCTATTATAGGAAATAGGGAGTACTACATTAAATCTTTTATTCAAGGAAACTACTAACAATATAAGGAGCAGATTTTGTGCAAGCCCAAAGATTTACTTTTTTTTAATTTGAAATAAAATTTCAATACGAATTCATTCCGTTAATAATTATTACATCAAATCTTTTTTCAAAATTCACCCATAAAAGAGTACCTTTTATTCAAGGAAAATAATAACTATATAAGGAGCAGATGGTAGTGTAATAAAGTACACGTATTTATGTAAATATAGTTGGTCGAATATATTATATGATCTTATGTTTCGATTACAAAATTTTTATTCTCATAAAACAGGAAATTTTCCAATTATAAATTTATTACTTATACGTTATATCAGCCAATGACTCACATTTGTATTTTCTTCCAAAACATATAATAGGAGTATCAAACTATTATTCGTCAAAAATAAAAATATTATTTTTTTATATTAAATTTAGATCTTACTCCATCCTCCCACAATAAGAGTCACACTTTACCATTTTGGCATGTCTCACAATAAGCATCACACTTCATTTTTACCATAAATGGTAAGTAGATCTTACATTCCACTAACTCATTTCACTCATATTTTATTATAAAATCAATATAAAAAATTGAATCTTATATTCCACTAACTTTTCTAACCCACTATTCTTTACATTTCTTAAAATTCATGTCCATAATAAGAGTGACTCCTATTATGGAACGAATGGAGTAAATGTTAACTAAAATCACCTAGATATCTAACAAAAAACTACAAACACACATCTAACAACGTATAATTAAGAATATATATAATTCAATACCACCAAATTTTAGAAAATACTTTACTCATTAATAAAACTAATTTTAATTTGTAAACCTATTTCAATTTTGTCCGTAATAAATCTTTAACAACTAACAATGTTCAAACATCAAATGAGATAATAATAATAACACAAATTATCTGTAATTTTGTACAAAAGAACTATTGCCAATACATGAAATTATTTACACTTGTATATTATAGGCCAAAATAATAATAACAAACCACAGCTTAGACGTATATGGTAATTGGTAAGAATATAATTCAATGAAAAAATAATGGACCAACAATTCTAGGACATGAAATGACACCAACAACTCGCCTCTTGCTGAAACAAATATGTGTAATGCATTAATATTTAGTGTCTTTAATGATCTAGTTTCATTGTAGATTTTGGAACTTATTTTCAATATCATAACTCTTAGTTAAGGTTGTTGGGGTTGATTTAAGGAGCTTTTTTATATTTATTTCTTGTGTTTAGCAATTACTTTTAGTTGTTGTGTTATTGTGTTTTTAGTTCATAAATTCTTGCCTTCAAGATTATAACTTTCCGTTTTTGCCTAGTTAATTATTCTTTGTGATTTTGCTTGTTTATTTGAGTTTGTTTAAAGCTTGTGAATGTGCTTCAAAGGCTGTTCTTATGTATTTACCAGATTAAAAAATTATTTTTTATTATAATTTTTTTATATTATAGAGCATATCATTGATATTAATTTCCAATAACATTATATACATATTTATAGAATTAAAGAAATAATTTATACTATTAAATTATGAAAATCATTCTTTATTACAGAATAAAATTAATTATACCAAAATCACTGTCATAAAATTATATAAAATTACTAGAGAAAATTTACAAAATTACTAATGTTAGAAAATTCACAAAAATATAAAGAAATCTAAAGAAAATCCATATAGGAACAAAAAAATGACTCAAAACATCATGCACAAGCAGGATTCAGTCCCAAGACTAAAATCCAAACCAAATGCAAAAACTGCATAAATATAAAATACATATTGCATAGTTCAAATGCCTCGGGCCCAAAGGGCTTGCTCATGCCCACCGCGGCTCCAGTACCAGTGCATGCAACAAACGATTCAAAACATGATTTTTTTTATATACCAATTCTAACATATATTTACATAATACCAATAGGTAGAAAAATGCATTATTTTCTTTTAACATAAAAATATGTGCATTTTTCATTTTTGTCCGTTCCATAAAAATATGGACATTTCCATTTATGAGAAGTTATTTACAACTTATATCACTATCAAAATACTACCCCATGTGGATCTCAGTATCTACTTACACTACTTTAACCAAGGGCAGTTCTATATATAAAGGGGAGGGCTTTAACCCCTAATTAATCTAATTTTTTTAAAAAAAATTCTATTATTAAGTTTCAAAATATGTTCATATTTTACGCATATTATAGTATAAAAGCCCCTATTGATAATCTAAATTACTTGAAAATTTAATTTGAAATTAAACTTTGAAAATTTAGTCCCTACTCATATTTATTTCTGCATCCGCCCCTGACTTTAATTACACTTCCCCTCCTCTCTTTTACTTTACTAATTTTGTCTTAACTCACAGGCCATCTCATATGCCTATATATATTTTTATGAGATAGAGGGAGTATTGTTTATTTATTTCTCTCTCTTCTGTGTGAGAGAGTGGTCCATTCCAATTAATTATAAGTTATAACATTTGATTTCATATTACATAATATAAGGTCGTGCGTAACGTACATCGTATTGTTACTGTAATTATCAAACTATTACTATCATTTATGTTCCAAAAGAATTCAAATGAAACTAAGCATATCAATTTGGTACATGGACCACTGTGGTCAAATGAATCATAGATAAATAGATCGAAATTTATGATAAAGATAATTAAATTTATTATTTGATAAAAATGTAAAGCAGAAAAGTGGGATTTATAGAATCAAGAATCCTGATCGAGAGACACCAAATCCAAAGAGGATCTACCAACAAATATGAATAGCTTGATCCATACATTGAACTGAGAACTCCAGTGATCGCAATCTTTCGATCAAATCAAAACGAAGATGCTGAGATTAAAGTGCTAATCCATTAATGAATCAATAATTAAAAACAGTGAGTATGATGATCAGCAGCATTAAGACACCAGGAAGTTTCATGGTAATTTAAGGCTGTCCCTCACGCGGTTGTCACGTGATTGTAGCATGTTTTTTATGTACCGTGCAACCATGTCTCATTTTTACTAATTTCGTTTTTGCTACATTATGAAATTCAGAATTATATTCAACAACAATTAAATAATTGGACCAAGAAACCTGGTCCACAATCTCATTTCATTGTCTAAAGAATACATGACAGGGGAAAGAAATGCAATTCATGTATTACTAACTTTTCAATAATTAATATGTATAAATGCATGCAAAAATACTTAAAATAAAGCACACAAATATAATGCTATTCACATTTATTAAAATTAAGATTTATAAATAAGTTAATTAAAAATTACATGAAACAATTAAAGAATGAATGTTACATCTCATTTTAAATTTTTTCCGAGTGCAGTTAATTTATTTCAATCATTATATATTTAAATGGAGTGATTATATTTTTATTTTTTTTTACTTTTCCACTGTATAATTATTTTTTACGTTACCTAACCCTCTATAGGGATGTGATCAAATGAAAACTCTAAATATTGTACAAACTCAAAACTATGATCTGGACCATTGAAAAATGTCAACATATCACAAAAAAGCATCAACAGGAAAATGTCAATAAAATTTCAACGGTAGTCAATTGATGTTGTGTTGACATTAAAATCTTAAAATTTTACATTGTGTTGATATTGTATTGAAACTGTATTGAAGTTCTGTTGAGGAGTTTTGAGTTTGTACAATATATAAGTTTGCATTTTATCACTACCCATCTTCTATATAACTATACATTACGGATTAAATTAACTAATTAAGGGATTTAACTTCATGGAGCAGTTGCAGTTGCGCTATTTATTTTGGAATATGTATATTTTTGCACCATTATAAATATCAGTGGCACATTTTGTACTTTATTCCCAAAATAAATAAATATTTTTTTTTCATTGACATTGATTGTTCTGCAGTAAGAATAACTTATACTAATTCGTAATTTTGACCATTCCTAATCATAGGTTATTTATTTTTCTTCGGATAATAAACTTATAAAAAAATGTTGCAGTGCACAATGTAAAGGTATCAGAACAGCTAAACATGTCAGTCAGACAAATGCCTCTAATTGGGAAACCAAGATATTCATAAACAAAATAATCTTGTTAAAATTAAAGCAAAATAATTCCAAAACTTTATAGTTAAAGCCATTTGCTTGTAAATTTGTAGTTAAACGAGTACTTTTAAGTTGTGGCTTTGATCATCAATTTGCACGAGCTATCTCTGAAAACAACAATTAGTTTAAACAAAAAAAAGGGGAAAATATGTATCCCTTTTTTGCCGACCACATCATCTTGGAAGTTGATGCCTGAATTCAATATTGATGTTAAACAATGATGTGGCACTCCCAAACTAGCTACAATTCCCCATTATAAATACCCCTTAATTAACAATACAACAACTCAATAACACCATCAACCTCTTCAACTCTCAACATTCCCTCAACCTATATTTTTGCTCACAAAATGGAAACCAAATCAAAGAAGAATTTGACAAGCAAGAAGCTGGGAAGATTTCTCAAGCAACAAAGAGGAAGGCTCTACATTGTCAGAAGATGTGTAGTCATGCTTCTTTGCTGGCACGATTGATATTTTCTAGTGTTTTTTTTAGTGTTTTTTATTCTCTTTATTCACATTGTAAATAGCCTTCAAATTGGGGAGTTTCTTTTCATCATTCACCCCTATATATTTGAACATTCCACAATTTTATGTAGTGCTCGGTTAGGAATGGAATAAAATTATTGCAATTCGCATGAATATGTGAAAACGTTCTTGCCATATTTTTTTTAAAACTATTCCACCGTTCACTGTTTTTATTTACTTTGTATTCCAATGCATCCCCATATCGAAATGGTACATATGGAAAATCTATAGGTGAAAAATTCATTTTGAAGAAACACTTTAATTGGTAAAACGTTTGTTATCTAATACAGAGAAAGTTTGAGTCGTCATGAAATAAATAGGGAATGATTGTTACTTTTCGTTTGTAAAAAAATAAAGATGAATCCATTTTTAAAAAATAAGAAAATAATTAAAAGATTAACATAAAATTTCATTTAAACAATAGTTAAATTGATAAGCTCCTCTATATAATATCTATATAGATAATTTAACTGGTAAGACAATTCTCCAATATCTAATAATTAAAAAATCAAACAAACAAATTTAAAAAATGGAAATGTACAGTTTTTGGGCCATATCAGAATAAAATGGAACATGGGCCGTAACACATGTGTGCATCTAATATTTTGGGCTTCCAACTTCACAAATTTGAAGGATTTTTTTTAAATTATTTGGATAGGAGACTCGAATATCCAGGATTACATTGAATAAGTGAAGATTCATCCCAATTTAAAGTCTCAATTTAATTTGATATGGATTTTGAAAAAATAGTAAAAAAATGATGAAGAGGTTAATTGGAGTGGAATTTAGTGTCTATTTTTATGAACTTTTTCCGTTTCATAATAAATACCATAATTGTTGGAAAATAACATTGAATTTTAGAAAATATTATTTTGTATGTTAAGTAAAAAAATAAATATATTTTAATATATTAAGTAATATAAAAGAGAATATTTTTTAAAATAAAAAAACTATATCATCATTTAAATAGAGTGAGTATTAGTTTTTAAAATGAAAGTTGGACATCTACTTTGGACAAAGCTAGTATAGAGTGAGTATTAGTTTTTAAATAGAATTGAGTGTAAAAATTTTAGTGGAGTATAAAGTTAACTACCTAAAATCGAAATGGAAAATGTAAGTGAAATTTTAAATTATGAACGTATTAAAATAACAAATTGAAACGTCGACTGCGAGAGTAATATTAATACATACACAAATCTGCATCCCTTAAAAACAAAATGAAAGAGTCTATTTTCATCAGCGATTTCGTTGATGGATGCATCTACAATCCTGTCTGATAATGCTTCATACTGCATCTTTCATTGTGTGAATGTAAAATGTGATTAGGAAGGATTTAATTATAATGTTAGCATTCCAATTGTAATTTCACAAATTATAGGGTTTTGTTTATCTAGAACTGTGCTGATGAATTGGTCATATTTCTCATATTTCAGTTTGTGCTTGATGGCAAAACAAATAAACTGAAGATGAATTAGCAGGAGACAAAGGCATGTTCCTTTTAATTTCTTCCATGTGTTGATTGTGTTAACATTGCTACCTGAATCTGAGCTTGTCTTATCACTCACTTGTTCTTCAGATTTACAATTCAGATTTACTACAGCAATTTTCAGTCAAAGTCACAACTCTGTTGTTTGTTTACTAAGAATGGTTTTCTTGAGAAATCTTTTCACGACTATTAAAAGTAGGTCTTGCTTCATCTACCACTCACAACTACTTTAGTTAAGCCTTAAACTTGTCCCATCCCATTTCTTCTTTGGCATCTGTTTCTAATTGTTTAGTTTCAATGATAGGTTGGCTCTGTTTACTCATTGGTCTGAGTGAGCTGATATGCTTTGAATAATAAATCTATTAGATCCATCCACCTATTTTAAGTTTTAGAGTCTGAGGGTCGATTTCATCAGCATTTTGGTTTGGTGAAAGCTGGAGATATCTGCCTCATTATTCTATTACTGTAAAAAGTAAAGTTGTCATTCCTGGTAAAAGAATCTTGTTTTAGTGGAAAAGGCTGGCTGAATTAATAGGAAAAAATGAGTAAATGCATATTGTCAAGCTATATATGAAGTAGTCGCGTTTTAATGGTTGGCGACACGAGATATGACTTTCCGATTCTTATATAACACGCCTAGTCTTGTGCATTCCAAATTGAAATAAGGAATTTAGGGTTTTTCGCCGCCACTGCTGCTATTCCATTTACATAGCAGCAGAAGAGGTAAGCATTACCCCCTACGTTTTTCTTTCCATTACAATTAGTTTGTTTGATCTTCGTATCAAAATAACTGGTCATCTATTTTATGGTTTCTTCTTTTGGATAGAAGCTTGGAATCGGAGATTTTGTTCTCTTCTTACCGAGAGGTTTCTTTGAATTCCCTGTACTGATTTATTGCACTAGACTGTAATAATAGATCTATGCAATATTAAGTGTATCTTAGTTAGATCTGGCAATTCATGATGCCGTGTATCAACTTTTCATGTTTTGGTTATCCATTTTGTGCCTTTCCATAATCTCCTATCTATGTATTCATGATTGTTATTATCTTGTTTAGATGTTGCTATCATGATGTCGTGTCGAGGATTGTCTGTGTCTTGAACTTAATTTATGGTTTGGAAGTTTATTTGACTTTAACGAAGCCAACTAGTCGAATTCATGTCTGATTTTTCTTGTATAGTTCGTGCAATTGTGCCTGCACGAAAAGGCCAACTTAGTTCACAACTCATGCACGATTTTGCACAATCCACACTGTCTAATGTGTTTTTTCGATCACTTTTTTGGCCGTTATTTGAAAAAAATGAAACAAGCGAAAATGGAAGAAGGAAATGGGGTCGATCACTTTGCTCGCATCACAGAGGAACTACTCTCGTTGATATTAAGCCAGTTTGAAAACCTAAAGCATCTGTGTGGATACTCCCTTGTCTCGAAGCGTTTTGCTTTGGCTATTTATGAATTGGAATCTGTTCATTTGACTCTTCCAAGTACTACACACTCTACTGAATCAGCTGATAAAATCTGTGAACTTCTCCCTAAGCTGACAGACAGCAAACTGGTTTTTCTCTGATTTGATTTTATGATAATTTGGTTTGATATTTTTCTTCATCTGTGAATGTTTCTATGATTTTGTACTTTGAACAAAGAGGTTAACATTTTCCCCGTGTTTTTGGTTCCATTTCTTTCCATTACAATTAGTTTATTTGATCTTCGTATCGAAATGACTGGTCATCTATTTTATGGTTTCTTGTTTCGGATAGAAGCGTTCAAGTGTGGGATCTTGCAATCGGAGATTTTGTTCACTTCTTACCGAGAGGTTTCTTAAATCCCCAGTATTAATTTATTGCACTCGCTGTAATTATAGATCTGTGCAATATTAAAATTGTTAATGTGGTTAGATCTGGTTATTCATGACGTTGGGATGTTTATTTGATTTTAAAAAAACCAACTTGGTCGAATTCATGTCTGGTTTGTCTTGTGCCTGCACAAAAAGGCCAACTTAGTACCCAATTAATACACAATTCATGCACGATTCGTGCTGTCTAATGTGTTTTTTGGGTTGAAACCTGTCACTCAGTCCTTATATCATATTGGGTTGTGAATTTAAGACATGTTAGATTTTTATTATTTGGAAAAATGAAACAAGTGAAAATGGAAGAAGGAAATGGGGTACTGTATCTAGTAGTTTAGTTGCCTCTGTTTCCCATATTGTTTTTCTTTCCATTACAATTAGTTTGTTTGATCTTCGTATTGAAACAACTGGTCTATTATTTGATGGTTTCTTCATTTGGATAAGAGCGGGGCATTAGAGCGAAAATTAGGCCGGGGCACGATGCGGGCCCGGGACCGGAAACCCCCCATTCAAAAGACACCGGGGGAAAAAGGGGTTTGGCCCCGGGGGGCGGGGCATTTGGGGGGACCTCCACATCGGTGAGTCGTCCCAAAACCAAAAATTTGGGGGCGTGATAAGCGCGTGGGCCGGACCCTTTTAAGCCCTACTCCCCAAGATTTGTTTTATGCGTGCAGGGAGAAGAGGGTTCCCGGATGTTAGGCAAAGATAGATTGTATGCATCGGAGGAGTGGAAGAACTGTCTCGACCTGCCCGGAAGGGGGCCTACACGACCGGCTACTAGTCAAAGAACCCCACGATAATCCTCGAGGCCGTAGCCGATTACCGGCCGTGGATTGGCATGCGTATTTTGGGGTAGCCGGTCGAACAACGACCTCAACGGCCTGGAACTCGTCTCCCCTCTTTCAACGAAGTGCGCAGGGCGTCGGTCCAACCGTCTCATTTGTGGCCAACGGCAACCGGCATGATATGGGCTAATATTTGGCGGATGGATATACCCTCGGTGGCCGGTCTTTGTGAAGACGATCGACATCACGCAAGTGATGAAAGGAAGGCCTACTTTGCGGAGACAACGCCGGCAGGAGTCGGCGCGCAAGGACGCTGGAGCGCGCATTTGGTGTGCTCCAGTCTCGATGGGCGGCAATTAAGGGTCCAACGCGTTTGCGGGATGTCGGATGCGTTTCCCAGCATAATGTACGCCTGCATTATCCTCGGGCACAACATGATCAAGCCGAAGACGGAAGGCGAACAACCGACTAGTTGGGCCGCTGACGATGAATGCTCCGCTTTGCAAGCCGCCTCAAGGAATTTGCCAAATGCGCCAAGTGGATGCTCATATTCAACTCCAAAATGATATAATTGAAGAGTTGTGGGCACGGAGGATTGCACGGCGATAGTTTTTTTCTTTATTATGCACCTTCTTAAATGTAATTTTTTTTATCTATGTAACTTTTTTAAATGCAATTAATGAATTTTTCCGTATATGTGTCGTAAATTTAATTCCGTAATTTAATTGTAATTTTAATTCCGTAAATGTAGTATATTTTGAATTATTTTTATTGCGGGTATGGCCTACCTAAATCTGATGTGGCAGGTGGATTTTTTAGTGTTGCTTTGACGTGGCAGGGGAGAGAATGACTGGCCTATTGCTGGCCTAAGCACCATTGCGGATGCTCTAAAAGCGTGCAAGTGTAGGATCTTGTAATCGGAGCCAACTTTGGTTTGTCTTGTTTATAATAAAATATGAGTCTAGTGAGTTAGTGGAATGTGGTAAAAGTGAAATGTAATTCTTATTATGGGCGGATTGAAATGGTAAAATGTGACTATTATTGTGAGACGGGAGAGTAATATTTAATTTTGGAGTTCACTCTCAAAAATATTGGCAAATAATCTGTAATAAAACTAAAGACTTTCTCCGTCCCATAATAGATGGCACACTTGGAGAATGGCATGAGATTTTAGGAAATATTATTTTGTGTGTTAGGTGGATAGAGAAAATAGTATATTTATATTAATGTGAGAGAGAGCTTTTTCCATAAAAGAAAATGTGACATCTTTTGTAAGACAAATTGAAAAGGAAAGTGTGACATATGTTATGAGACAGAGGAAGTACTATATACAAGGATTAGAGTAAAATGAGTTCCAAGTGCAGAAATAAGATAGTATTAAAACACAGTAGTATCCAAAAAATAATTGTAAAATTTCATACGTTTTTACGGTTTTGATGGGTTGGACTTGGCTTGATTTGGTCAAGTATTTCATTAGTTTAGTATACTGTTGTCCAACTTTCTATCGTTTGATTGTTTCGACGAGTTTGATACATTTTGAAGGAAAAACATTGCTAAAAATAGTAGATTTCAATCGGCCTTTCAAGGTAAAAAAATTGTCATTAATTGGTTTTGAAAGAGCATCATGTAAGTATCCGACCGACACACCTCAATCGGAGTAAAGTATAGTAAAATAAGAGTATCTCCAACGGTGCTATTGGGCAAAAGCACAACTGTGCTCACCGCTGCGGTCTTGCCATCGGCACGGCGTGCTCTTAGCGCCGTGCCGACAACAAGAGCACGAGGAGCCGACATGGCATGCTCAGATTGGTCGTTGGTTTATCATTTTTTTAAAAAATATGAAAAAATTTGGAAATTTCGGATTTAATAAAAAAAATATTTTCTCACTTCCCAATAAAATATATTTATTTTTTCCACACTTTTAATTTATTTTTTTCATTTTTTTTATCAAAATTTCACACTTTCCTCTATAAATACCCCTATTTCAACAAAAAATCACACTACACCAAACAACCCTCTCAATCTCAATTTTTAGGATTTAATTATGTAATTTTTATTTTTTAGTGAATTGTAATAGTATTTTGGGTATTTTTAATGTATTTTAATTTTGTGGAAATGTTTTTAGTAATTGAAGCATTTAAATTAAATAATAGAATGGTGGGACCCTTGAGCATGCTCTTGCGGAAGAGCACGGATGTGGGTGTTGTCCTCTTGTGGAAGAGTAGTGAGTATAAAATGAATAAAACTGGGTCCGAACCCACATCAAAGCTCTTTCCAAAGAGCATGGACGGGGATGTTGTAATGTCCGTTTTACAAAAGTTGCACGAGGTAGTGCAAACCCAGCGAGCCACTGAATTCACGGCCTGCTAACCCAGCAATCCGCTGACTGGTTCCTGCAAGATTTTGTGTTGTTTTATCATATTTTGGTCTTACTCAATCTAATCCCTATAACATATGTAAATAGAAAGAACATACCTACACATACGTCATGCAATGTAATGGCCTAAACTAATGAAGCAGGTAGTAATATTTTTTGGAACATTAATTGTAAACAATTTATAAAATAAATAATCTTTAAAATTTAGACTACCAAGTACTCCATATAATTAACCCAAAATTTAACATGTTGGGCTAGACTAAACTGTAATTTATGCTGCCCTACATTACTCCTATAAATTCAAGCCCACTAATTTTGTCTTTCTTTTGAGTGCTACTGCCTATAGTGAATTAGTGAGTGCAGATGACCTGTGATTCCCAGTTTCATATTGTCGGAATTTTGAATAGGAAGAATGATTGAGGGATAATATTAAGGTGACATTTTACTCATAACTATCTCCTAATTAGTGGTGCAATGTCATTTTAGCACACAAGGAATTTGAAATAACGTGATGAGTGCAATCATTGTCTCATCCTGGTCCCCAAAAACTACCACAAAATTATGATAGTTGAGCATAAGAAGTCACACAAAATTAAGGAACTAATTTTGAGTTGTTAGTGCTATGCCACATTCTTTCTCTATCTCAATCATTTTTTATCCTCTTTTTTTTTTGTTGTGTGAACTTGAGTAGATTCTTTCATGCTTCTCTTTTCACTCCAGACTTCAGATATGTGTTTCTAGAGACAGGACAACATCTTACATAAATACCTTTTAAATTTATAAGATAATAGTTAATGTTCTTACTAGAATTTATATTTTTGCTTGCTTTTTCTAATGTAATTATCATTAGGTCAGCTTTTATTTTAATCTCCCAACATATAAAAGATTGAATCTTAGTTGAAAAGTTGGGATTTATGGGATGGCACCTTTTTCATTTGTTTTTTCCAAGTAAGCAATAACCGAAAGGGAAAGAAGTGGGCGATGAATCCACAGAGGTAAAGTGTCATCACAAATAATAAGCGTGCTTTTCTTTTCATCCAAGATTCGGTTGCTTGATTCCCACTTTACTATATGGATCCAAGTGATCAACCAATACCGTTTCTCCTCTCATTACTTTATTAAATTGACGGCTCTTTCAACATCGACACTGCTAAAAAAATCAATGTAAATGCCTCTAACTTCTATTACTATTCTCTAATTATTTCTTTCTCATTATCCATCTCTCGCATCTTATACTACCAATATCTCAATTGCTTCTGGTGACACTGATAGCGAAAAATAAAGATTGCTTTATAATTATTAACAATAATTTGGGCTCTCAATTGTCAAGATTCTAGCTTCGCCACTGAATATAAAGAATGCACTTTTGATGATTGGCTTTGCTTGTGGACTACACATTCAAAAATTGGATATTGGTAGGCATCACATTACTTCAAGCATAAGGGTAAGGTAAGGCCCATAATTTTCATTCTTCATGTTGATAAAATATTCTTTATTGGTGTCAATAGTAGGGCGGTTGCGTATTTCTTGAGTTTTTGTGCATGAGAATATGCTTTTTGTGGAAGGATACGATACCTTATTCCACTTCCATTCACTAACTTGTCATTCAGTTTTAGTTGTTTGTAATAGGATGCAACTGAGGTTCATTTAGACAACTTATGTAATAGTACTAGTATACAATCGGATTCATATTACTTATGGGGCCTTTTTGAGTGACACATTTTCTCTTCTAGCAAAATTAAACTTTTATTTTATTTTATTCTCTATATATTTATATATTTTATTCTTTTGATATTTATCTACTTTATTCTCTACTTAACTAACTAAAGATTATTTTTTTATTCCCAAACCCAAAAGAAAATCTCCACATATCTAGGGCGATGAGAGTTAAGGTTCAACTTTCCATGTCCCAGAGCCTATGACGAAGTTAATACTAAAATAGTATATCTCTATTGTAGAGAAATAGATGAATAAGTTTAGAACTTTAGATACAATAGTTAAAAATATTTAGAACGGAAGAACATATTTATGAATTACTTTTTTTGTCAAACAAATAATACATATGCTCAATCAATAATTTCATAGTTTTTTGTATTGAATTGTGCAAAAATCGTGGAAACAAATAACACAACAAGAAAGCGTTTTCTATATTGAACACACAATATTGATTATGAACTAATTGAAGTGGTGGGGTATATTGTTGTATGTTATTGAGCACATGTTTTCGTCGTTAGACCAAAAAGGGATCGTAAACCTTTGGCGCCATCATATGCGAGCAATTCCATGGTGCTCGCCAAAGTTAACTAGTACATATGTGCTTGCTATATCGCTATATGAGACAACTAAGGACAACTAATCATATGCTCGTAAACTTGTGTCAGTACAACCCGAGCGTTTGTGGTTTCATGTTTTTAAATGGAATTTACCGGCAGATCGAGTTTCAAATTTGAAGGGTGAAAGTATTCATCGTTACTTTCTTATAGGTGGTAACAACATTTAGAACTTTTGCTTGAGGCGTTCCTATACTTTAAGACTATATATACATCCTCAATATTTTTAATAATAACTAGTATATACATACATACATAGGGGTGTGTTAAAATGACAACACCTCTTAAAGTGACACTGTGATACCATGCTAGACTGCAATATTATGAACGCTAGACTGCAATAGTATGAACGCTACACTGCAATCTATAGATTGCAGTCTAGCGTATTAGATATTGCAGACGGGAAAAATTGCAGTTAATAATTGATATTGCAGTCTAGCGTATTGGATATTGCAGACGGGAAAAATTGCAGTCTAGCAGGACTTGAAAATTTACCCTTGAGCATTTTTTATGATTGTCACATGACAGCTTATTATTCGTCCATATGTACAAATGATTGGCTAGGAATGATGGTATAGTGTTACTTTAAGAGGTGTTGTCATTTTAACACAAACCTACATATTATTAATTGCATTAGTATATCATAAAAGTGGAACCACGATACTATCATACAATATGAAAAAATATATGACCTAGCTTTACGCCTTTACTACTTAAAGTCATGTTTCCTTGGCTATACATGTTCACTAATTGCTTGGAGTGAAGTGGATGTACAAATTTCAGTTGTTGTATTAATTGGAGTCAAGTGGATGTATTATTATACGTGTACAGTAATTACTTGGAGTGAAGTGGATGTATTTATTTTAGTTGTAGTATTAATTGGAGTCAAGTGGATGTATTATTATACTTTGTGATAAGCAGCCGCAAAGGAGAAAATAGAGAAAAATAGGCGGCCATATTAAAAAAATACTATAGTAGCAAGTGAGATTGACAATTAGTGGATATAAGTTTCACTGATGTTTTAATTTTGTCAAGTTCTTGAAAAATATCTTGAAAGAATTAATTAATTCCAGTGCGTGGTTAAATTTAAATATTGCTCCACTTATTTTGTCCGGCAAGAGTGTGATATTATACAAACGTTGTTTGTTCACAAAAGAATTAATATGGTCTTTTTATTATAGTAATTAGTACATGGCCGGCCCTATCATACCCCAACTCATATATGGTGGAAATATTTTTCCACTAAAATCAAATTTTTTGTCGACAAGATGTGATTATATGAAAAAAGCAAAAATTAATGTAACCTTTTTTGCTAAATTGGCAAAATCAATACAAGTAACGACCACAATGCTACTGCTACTCGTCTATGTGTAGTCAATTAGGAAATTAATTGACAGTTGGCATATTCCAGCTAATTGATGTTAGCGCCAAACAAAAGGCTAATTAGCAAAAAGCAAAGCTTGTGACTTGTCGTTTCTTCACACCTCTAAAATTCAACTCAAACCCAACAAATTCTACTCTTGTTTATAGTTACATGAAAACTTCTACCCATATTTACACGTTGACTGAATATATATGTGTGATGTGTTGAGAATTCCTACCGTGATCTAATGATACGCAGTAGAAATTACAGAACAGTTAGAAATACTTACGTGCATTGAGTATATAACAGAACCGTTAGACATACATGTGCGTAGTTTGTTTCTTGTGATTAATCGAATCCACTACTTCGTTATCCATGTGCATTGTCAAACCGTTGCAGGAATCATTCATCGGTACACGGTTCAATCATAGAAAGCTAGGAAACCTCGGATTGAACATGTATATTATTTTTATGGCAAAATAAACATTCTGATACATTTTATTTCTCTACAATAGAAAGATATACCGTACGTATTTGCACCACGGGCTATTGGTCAGTGGGTTTGTTTCATTTTGTTTGCATTAACTAATTAAAGTTCAACTCTAACTAATTTAATTCTAATATCCTAATCCAGTCATATATCTTTGATAATGTACACGTCTAGACGATTATTGTGACATAACTATACAATAGAGTTACGTGATGAGTACTCCCTCCGTCCCATAAAAGATGTCACACTTGTGGGACGGCACCGGATTTTAGGAGGTTTTGTTTTATGTGTTAAATGGAGAGAGAAAATATAATTTTTATATTCATGTAAGAGATAACTTTTTCTAAAAAAGGAAAATGTGACATTTTTTGTGGAACAAACTAAAAAGAAAAGTGTGACATTTTTTCTGGGACGGAGGGACGAGGGAGTATAATTTACTTTTGAAAAAAAAATTTGGTTGTATCAAATTCTCACAAGAGGAAAGGATAGTAAAACGCTAAAATTAATATGAAAAGTGAAATCCAGGTAGACAGTCAGTTTATGCATGTGTGTCGTGTTTTGATTTTACCATAATTTGGAATTTTGGTTCACAACTGTAAGTGTACAACAATGCGGCGCTATGTATTGCATGGCCAGCTGGCGCATTAGTTCGGTTTATTGGTTGGTCGATTGCGTAATCAGCGCGCCTCGCCGTCCACAGTCGGCCCAACCCTCCTCTCTCCACCCGCCGCGTGGCATTTCCATACATATAAACTCAAATTAAGAGACTCCAGCCGTCACTGTATATACAAATACAATACACCCCAAAAAAAAAAGATTCCCCCAAACTTAATTTCACTCTTCGCCTATAAATACTCCCTCCAACAAACCAAACTTTAGCAATTCAAACAAACCCTTCCACAATTCTCCAATGACGTGGACGAGGGGTCCCACCATCGGCCGGGGCTCCACCGCGACGGTTTCCATAGCCACCACCTCCGCCGGCGACATCTTCGCCGTCAAATCCACCGATCTCGCTTCCTCCGCCCTGCTGAAAAAGGAGGAATCGTTCCTCTCTCAGCTCTCCTCTCCTCACATCATCCGCTGCTTAGGCTCTGATTGCGATAGATACGATTATAATTTGTTTCTAGAATATTCCGGCGGCGGCTCGCTCTCCGATCTGATCGGAAAGCGCGGAGGCTCGCTGGACGAGAAATCGATTCGATTTTACTCGAGGCAGCTGGTCGCCGGATTGGAGTATCTCCACCGCAGCGGCTTGGTGCACTGCGACATTAAAGGGCAGAACATCCTCGTCGGCGACGGGGTCAAAATCGCCGACTTCGGATGCGCCAAATGGGCGGGATCCGATGCGGTTTTTTCCGGTACGCCGGCGTATATGGCGCCGGAGGTCTGCCGCGGCGAGGAGCAGGGTTTTGCGGCGGATGTGTGGGCGGCGGGGTGCACGGTGGTGGAAATGGCCACCGGGCAGCATCCCTGGCCGGAGATGAAGGCTCCGGCGGCGGCGATTTACCGGATCGGGTTTTCCGGCGAGGCGCCGGAGCTGCCGGGGTGGTTTTCTGAAGAGGCGAGGGATTTTGTTGGGAAGTGTTTGGTGAGGGATCCGAGGAGGCGGTGGACGGCGGCGGAGCTGCTGCGGCATCCGTTTTTGGATTCGGCGGAGGAATTGACTCCGACGAGTGTGGTGGATCAAGGATTTTGGGATGAATTTGAGGTGGAGGAGATGGAGGCGTCGCCGTCGCCGTCGGATTCTCCGGTGGGGAGGATCGAAGCGTTGATCGGTGGTGGTGGTCCGAGGTGGTGGGATTTGGGGGAGGATGAAGAGTGGTTGATGGTTAGGGCTAATGAAGTTGAAGATTTGAATCATGATTTGATTGAAGAAGAAGAAGATATTGATTCGGTGAGGATTGGGGATGATTCTGGGTTTGATTTTTGGTGTGGAGATTGTGATTTTGTAACATCATCGTTTGGAGAGAAACAGAGTGTAAATTATGTTACTTATTTAATCTTATCAATTTTGAAGTTTATGTCAATGGAATTACTATTTCTTCACAAATTATTTACTACTATAAGGTGAGACAAAAAGTTTTATGGTGGAGAAGCATGATCATGAAAGAAAATAGATAAAGATGAGGAATATGTCGTCGCATAGTGACCGACCTAGAAAATAGAGTTCGTGTGGTCGAAATTTTTTTTTCAGTTTACACAATTAGATGTATGGTCTTTGTAGTGGCCAACTCTAACTCCTCTCTCCTCACACAACTTATCGGGAGATGAACTATCAATCCTGGGGTTATTTACCTTTTGTGGTAGAGTGGTAGGTAGAGTTCTGGTTTATAGAAGGAAGATTATAAGTTCAAAGTTCAAACTCTTCCGACCATAAATGTTTAAAATTTTAAGAGCATATCCACAATGGATGCTCCGGTGAACAATAAAAAAAAACTATAAATCCTACATTCTACAATAAAAATGAGACCTGATTAAGGTTGACTTTTTAAGTGAAAAAATTAAGTTGACTTTCTCATGGCAGGGGAGGTAGTGCAATTTTGACTTTGATTTTATAACAAAGTCTACCCTGCCTGTTCGAACAATTGGGCAGTTTCATGTGAACATAAAATACTTAAAGCATCGAAATAGGCAAGTTCCAAATATTTAAACTTTAAGCAAGTCAACTGTTATTTTATTAGAGAAATGCTAGAAAGTTAGGTAAATAGGCAAGGAGTATCAAATATGAAAACTTTAAACAAGTCAACTACTATTTTATTTGAGAAATATAAAGTTAGGTCAATAATAGTAGAACTCAACTAACATTAAAGATGATAAGTTGATTACTTTATTTGATTGTCGATTTGTTGTGATGGAAAATGGCACTTTGAGAAACTGGATTTTTAGCAAACCTTTAGTTAGCGAGTGTACTTTATTTAATCAAGAAAAGCATGATTCAAGAAAAATGTTGCAAGAATTCTTTTTTTCTTTTCATGGTCTTTTGCATATAAAGATTAGGTCCGATGCTATCCTAATCCGAAAGTGAGAAAAATTTAAAGACAACCAAGGTGTTGGCCAAGATACATTTTGAGTCTCATAAAAATATACATCTAAACCTATTCCATAAAAACATGTTCATTTATTTATTCTTTTTTACACTATTTCACTATAAATTATTGAAAAAAAATTTAGTATTAAAAATTTTACACAACAGTACTCCTAAAATGAGACAATTTCTGTCTATCGCCATATAAATAAGACTAAAGTATATAATTAGTCTCATATTTGCTCAAAAAACTTTTTGATCTTATAACATTAAGTGTGTTACTTTTTGTTCCTAAATAATATGTTTTTATTTATATTTAAAGGTTCTGTTAAAAAGTTAAGGTCAACCACATTTTGACCTAATTGATGAGTTAAATATAGACCAAAACATATTGTTTACAACTAAAAGCTAACAAATCCATTTAATTTTATTTTTTTATAAAAAAAAATAAAAAAAAGCGGGCAAAGCCCGAATACAATGACAAATCAACCTTTATTTATGATTAAAAGCTAACAAATTTATTATGTGTAGGATTGTATAGATTTTTTTTCAAATGTGCAAGACTAATTTTGGACTTTAAAACATGATTGACCATTAACTTTTAATGAAATCGTTGAATATGACCCAAAATATATTATTTAATAACAAAAAAAACACATTTAATATGTAAAACCAAAAAGTTAGACTTTATTACATAAACAATGGTTAAAGTGAGATAATTTCATTAAAAAAAATTTGTCCACATCAATATAGCTAAAAACAGTGTCCAAAGTTATATGCATATTTTTTTTTAGAATTGGTGAAATCTATACTCTCTCCGTTCACAAAAAATAGAGTACAATTACCATTTTTTGTTGTCCACAAAAAATAGAGCACGTTCATTTATGGAAAGTTTTCAACTAATAATAATCATACACATCATTCTACTAACACTACTTCTCACTTACTTTTTATTCTTCTCTCTTACTTTTTTTCCTTCTCTCTTACTTTACCAATTCTACATTAAAACTCGTATCATATACAAATTGCTCTATTTTTTGTGGACGGGGGGAGTATTATTTTTCTTGGTGGCAGTTATATTATTATAGGTTGTTTGCTCTGCAATATATATCTCATGATTAAATATGTATTGTATTTGGTTATGAGATTGAATCTCACAATTTAATTTATCTTAAGATGGATAATTAGTCATAGTGACTCCTCTCCAATTAAAATAATCTCACAACTTAATTCCAGATGGATTATCATATGAATGTATGATAATTAGTCATGACAACCAAATGACACCTTCAAGTATAATATTAGTCTCAAAATATCATTACTACTATTTCATAGTTTAATTACATAATTATCTCTAACAACAATTCACATCTTAATTGAGATGTGTAATACAAAATTGTAGTGGAGCATGAATCTTGAAGCTATATATAAACAATAGTAATAGATATTCCAATGTTATTCTATGGAATTTGTGTAAAACAAAATTGTAGTGGAGCATGAATCTTGAGGCTCTATATATGTAGGGAATATTACATGTTAGCTACGAATCCTATGATATATTATTGATCGAAGAAAACATTCGGAATTCCACTTGCTTCATCTCATTTATATAATTAGTTGACTCCCAAACACAACCACTATTAGTGCTTCATTACTTTATTTTCTTGTCATGTTTCATGTTATGTATATTTATTTGTTTCCACTTTGCCTGAGCTGCACTGCACGCTTTGTCTCCATTTTATTTTTCCCTCTTAAACTTGCATCTTAATTTCATCGCTTTAATTATTTTGGTCAACCCTAAATCTCAACACTATAGCATAATTAATTTTAGTTCTAACAACTTAAGTAAACATAGTCTTTGTGTCCTAATTATTTTACACCGACGACACAATTTAAAAAGTTGGCCTTAATTTCTTGAATTTTATTGAAGTCTACGTTGACATCTTCGTCATTTTATCCGAATTATTGTTTCTTTAACAAATTTACATTTTGATTGATTATAATTAATATGTATGTTTTGATAACCATTGAATATTATACCATACCCCCTAATGCAGATTGAGTTTTACCTACTCTAGCTGATAGAGAAAGTAGGTTCCAACTCTGTTTATAAGTTGAAAACTTTTGTAGAATAATGAATTCTCTATGAATATAATCAATTGGATGTGAAAATGATCAACTCAAGCAAACAAATTTTCTCCTCCCATATATTTTGAACTTGGGACCACAAATATATTCAGCAAATTGATGATTCAATTGTAAATTTTCACGATCGAATTAAGTAGTACTAGAAATAGTTACTACTAATAGTTTATAGTAATCTAATATTTATTTTTATTCTATCCAAACACTATATATAAAGAGAAAGCATCAACATGGAAGAAGTACTGTGGTATTCAAAAATTCATTAATGTGCACATAAAAAACAATGGTATATATGATTTCATCAAGATAAAGTTTTTGGACAAGTTATCAAAAAAAAAAATCATGCTATTAAGTATTAAATAAAGAGTGAACTGCATCATTAGTCCTTAACTTTTTGGATTGTGATATCATAGATCCCTAAAAAATATAGCATCAGAGAACTCTGACGTTTAATACAATCACGAATGATTTTTTTCGGACTAAAACATATCAGGCCCTATAAGGGCAATTTGTCACTCCATTATATTGCTGACATGTGATTTCTGTCACATTTCTTTCAGCAACTTCTTATGTAATTTCCTAATTAATTCTGGTACTTCATACGTAATTAAAATGTTGTCATTATTTACACTTTTTAATGTTTTTTAACAGATTTATCATTATGTGCATTAATTAATACTATGAAAATAATAAAATGCGACCTTTTTCTTACTTATAAAACTCATTTTCTGGTATTTTTCCGTGTTTCTATTTCCCCTAATTTTTCTTTGTTTTTTACCTTGGTCTGTGGATCAATTTTATTTATTATTAAACTATTCTTTGCAGTAAATTTACATTCTCTTAATTTCAAATACTACTATTAATAAAAAGAAAAATCTCCAACGTACGGAGTAGTAGAACTTATTAGTAAATCACATAAGAAGTTACTGACAGAATATGACAGAGTTCTATGTCAGTGAATATAGGGATTGTCAAAAATGCCCTTCAAGCCATTTTGACATTTTCGTCCAAAAAGTGGCTAAAAAACGTCATTCGTGATTAGATTTAATGTTAAGGAACTTTGGCGCTATTTTTATCGATTGGGGGCCGATGGTGTCACAACCCAAAATTAAGGACTAATGATGCAGTTTTTGATCAATCCTTTAATTTAAAAAATCATAAAGTTTGAATTTGTTTTTAGTTAACTCACGAGATAAAAGTTACGATAAATTGTACATGTAATACGAATGCCGAGATACACATGTGGATGCCATCATCAGCAAATTAAACAATAACGTACATTCATATATAAAAGATAGTGTCATTAACAAAGAAGTTTGATAATATCGTTTAGTTGAAAAAACAATAACAAAAGTATTATATATAGGCAACTAAATTTTTTCACCATTAAGTTAATTGAGAATAATCCAAACTCCAATATGTTTAATTATGAGGGTGACATTGGGTATAGAAAATATTGGCAATTATTATGTAGGCCTTTTAGACAAAGAGTAAGGGTTAAATATAGTCCTACATATGATGATTTTGTAATTTTGATCCTTAATATTACGTTTTGAATGATTCCGTCCACCATATTTAAAAACAGACCTTATTTAGTCCTTTTTGAACGACACTATTTAAAATTAACAGTTAACAGTTGTTTAGTCGATTTTGACCAGATTAGAGATTTAAATTAGAATTTTTAATTTTTTCAAGAATACTCTAAGATAGGTTGCTGACGTAGCAAGAGGAAATGGAGATAGACTCTGAGATAGGCTCCGGATTTAAGGTCATCATTGTGAATGCCCTTAGTGCAATGTGTAAAAGTGCATCTGCCATGCCTTTGCTTACTACTCCCTTCGTCCCGCTTAAGATGACACGTTTTCATTTTCAGTTTGTCCCAACCAAGATGACACATTTCCTTTTTTGGAAACTTTCTTTCTCCAATTAATACACTCAACCACGTTTACCCTACCCTATTAAAATATTCACCTTTCTTTCTCTCTATTTTAATACTTTCACCCACCTTTTCTCTCTTCAATTAAACACATTAACCAATTACTCCTAAAATCCCGTGCCGGCTAAGAATGTGTCATCTTAGCCGGGACGGAGGGAGTAATACATATGGCAAAAGTTATGACATTTGACAACACCATATAATTTGACTCTTTAAGAGCATTCATTATGGTGGTCGTCCGCCACTGCCGAGCGACCGGCCACCCCATCACCCATATCGGCCCCCTTTGTGGTGAGGGGGACGATCACCATTCTTCATCGCCTCCGCCCTGAAACCGATTCAGCGGCCGCGGCGATTATCTTTTTTGTAGTTTTATTCGCTTTTTATTCCCTATATATACCCCATCCCTACCAATTATTCACATTCATCTCACTTCATTTTATCTCATTTTACATTTTACTTATCTCTAGTGCAATGTTTTCAATGTTTTTAGTTTGTTTTTTTTTTTCTATATTTGTTTTAAATGTAGGATGTTTTTTTAATGAAAGTTCTTTTTTTTTTGAGTTATCTTTAATTTATTTATTTCACACCAACAATTAAAAGTGAAATATATAAAATAGTGGTGATGTAGAAATGAGCTAGACTGTGGGATGGGCTCCCATTGCACGGAGATAAGCTCTGGATGGGCTACTGATGTGGCAGGAGGAAATGGAGATAGGCTCTGAGATGAGCTCTGAGTTTAAGGCCACCACTGTGAATGTCCTAACAACTACTATTACTAAAATCTTTTTCTACTACTATCTCAAAATCTAATAAGAGTCCTATTTAATTTTAACACTAGTTTTTAAAAATATAAAGAAAAGTAGATAAATAAATTAGTACAATATGTGCACAAGAAGTTGTTTAAACGTGGAATCTACTTATTATTTAGAATAAAAATGAAATATAACTTGATTAAAAGGACTGACAAAAATGACAAAATAAAACTCTCAATTGATGCGAATAGAGTATATAACAACATTATCCATCCCAAAACCCAAGACCAAATTAAGATTAAATAGTAAGAGCATCTCCAATGGTCGGCGAGCGACCGGCTAGCCGATTTCCGGCGCTGGCCGGTCCGCTTGCCGAACCATTGTGGGCGGCGAGCGAGGAATCGGTGAAAAATTCGGCGAGCGCTCGCCGATTCCCGAGTGCTCGTCGAAGCGCTTGCCGATTGGCTAGTCACCATTGTAGGCTGGCAATTAGCGAGCGATCGGCCAGTGGTTTTTTTTTTATTATTATTATTATTATTATTTAATTTCCGAAACACTATATATACGCGATTTGAATGTCATTTTCATTTGCACCGCTTGTTTTAACGAGTTCTCTCTCTCTGAATTTCTGTACAAGAGCAATATCGCGAAATGAAGAACAACAATGACTCTCCTCCAGCCGAGCTCTCCCGCCTCGCGCGTCTACAAACGCAGGTGAACATGTGGAAAATCATAGGTGAATGGAAGGCGACAACTGACCCTGTGAAAAAGGGGCTTCTTTTTTATATCCTCCAGAGTATGCGGGCCGCAATGGCGGCTAGCGCACGTAGCGGCAACGACGGCGACGAGGAGTGAGGCGGGGCTCGTGTGTGGAAGCAGGAGGGTTTTTTTTTTAATTATGTAATTTTTTTAATGTACTTTTTTTTAATTTAAATAAAATTATTGCATTTTCCGTATTTTGTGTTTAATTCCGTAAATTTAGTTATTTTTTAATTTTGTTTGTTGTGGCTAGCCATCCTTTTGCTTGTCCAGTTGCTTGTCTTGATGATGTGGCAGAAGGAGTTTGTGGCTAGCTTATGGTTGGCCTATGGCTAGCCTATTGCTATTGTGGATGCTCGCAATTGATAATTCTAATTACGATCTTATGCTGACACTGCGGTGGTATCTAATTAATTAATACTCTCTTTGTCAATTATTTATAATACTCCTTTTGTCCAAAAAAATAGGGCAATTGATATGGCACGAGTTCTAATGTAAAATTGGTAAAGTAAGAGAAAAGGAAAAAAAGTAAGAGAAAAGGAGAAAAAATAAGTGAGAAGTAGTGTTAGTGGAATGATGTGTAGGGTTATTATTTGTTGAAAACTTTCCATAAATGAATGTGCTCTATTTTTTGTGGACGGCTAAAAAAGGTAAATGTGCCCTATTTTTTTGTGGACGGAGGGAGTATCATTTTGACTTCACACGGATTTAAAATTGTTTGATGTTGTAAAGAAAATGGTAAAATGAGTTAGTTGAATTTATTTCTTACTTTTATACAGTACGCTCTCCGTCCACGAATAGCAGTTCCATTTTTTCATTTTAGTACGTCCGCGAATAGAAATTCCAGTTAATTTTTACTATAAATGGTAATCAAATCCCACATTCCACTAACTTATTCCACTCACATTTCGTTTAAAACTAATATATATAAGTGAGACTAATATTCTACTAACTTTTTTCCACCCACTTTTCTTAACATTTCTTATAATCCGTGCCACCGAGAAATAAGACTCATAATGATGAACAAAAGGAGTATTTATTTTATAGTTGAATGATGAGTTCACTACCTAAAATGAAAAAAAAAAAGCGGGACTCTAAATCATGAATATCCTAAAATACAACTTTTAATCGGATACGAATGGAGTACTAGTATTATACTATTTATCTTAAAAATACAAGAAATCAAATAGAGTTCGATGTATACGTGTGTACAATTCTATGGAGTCGAGTTTGAGTTTGAATTTTTTTGAAGGAGTTTCTTAAACTTATAGTGATTATTAGTATGTGGATTGAATTGATTGAGCCAAGAAAGGATAGACATAAAAGAAAAAAAGAGGGAAAGATGTGGAATACTTTTAGAGTTCAATGTATACGCGGTCGAGTTTGAGTTTGAATTTTTTGAAGGAGTTTTTAAAACTTAAGTGATTATTAATATGTGGATAAAACTGATTGAGCTAATGAAGGATAGACATAAAAGAAAATTATGGGAAAGATGTGAATTAATTAATATGTTGAATGGGCAGCCGACCAGCCACAAGAGTTGCATTGCATTTCTGCAACTTTGTCACGTTTAAATTTATCAAACAACCCAACATATATACGATGCCTTGTCACCCTTGTCTCTCAAATATCACTTTCAACTCAACAACTAGTATTTCTTTCACACTCATCTCTTCAAAAAGCTTCTTTAATTAATTTGTTACTGCTCTATTCTCACAAACATGCATGTTCAAATTCTCTTTCTTGTTTTAGTGTTTTTAATGTAAAAAGTAAAAACCACTCAATGATTCCTACTTTTATGCTAACAAATGCAGAAGTTGCATCATCATCCAATTGTATTTTTCTAATTACAATTTCATCCAAATCATCGTCTAGAATGAGCGGAAATTTTATTATGGTTTAATAAATCGGTATTTTGTTCAAACTCTAAATAACCTAACACTAGAAATCCACGCGAAATTAATTAAGCATCTAAAGCTCACCAAAGAGTTAAGAAACCACAGATAGGTTTTTACTATTACAATCCAAGAGTCCATTTTGTAGTGGGGCTAGGATTTCGCTGGGTTGGATGCAAAATGAGTTTATGGAAGCGGATTAGCCTTGATACTATATAATCATGTCCCATGTTTTGTAACATTGGTAAATTAAATAATGATCATATCCATGGTTTGGTAGCAAACCCGTCACTTTATATTGTACTTTCTTTTGTCAATTTTGTCCCCAAAAAATTGTTGTTAAACCCCTTTTGCCCCTTACAGAAACCCTACTTAATTTAGCTAAATTCCCTCCCGCCATTCTCTGCTATTCAGGCACGCATTCTTAAAAATTTCGCAACAAGAAAATAAGCTTCTAAATTGAATATGATTGCAAACCACAAGCAAATAGAGGATCACATGGGGAATTCTTACAAAGAGAATGAAATAAGCTTCTAAACTGAAGCAATTTTTGCTGCACAATTTTTGCGGTAATTTTTGTCTTGAGTTTTTGCAAAGAGGTTGAGTTTTACAGATAGTACAATTTTTGCAAAAAGTTTGAGTTTTTGCTGCAAAAACACTACTAATTGGGTTATTATATTACCTTGGGTAATCTTCGATTGAAGATCCCTGCTATTCCACAAACTCCTTCGCCTTATGCTCTCGTAGATAATTCGCTTCTCAGGTACCGATTTGATTTTTTTGGTGATTACGAAGCAAGAGTATAAACCCTGAAATTTGTCATGGATAGAAACCTCCTATTTTCCTATACGAACAGTGAAATTCGGCGGGTCACATGGGTTGAATCCCTGGTCATTCAGACTATGTGTAAAAGGTACCAAACTGCTGGAAATAATATGATAAACTATCCAATCAAGCCGTGTCTTCTCTACAATTAAAACGGGCCCTAAAGAAACTACCCTTTTAAAATACATTTATGAAAATAGGGTAGTGATAAAATGCAAATTTATATATTGTACAAACTCAAAAAAACTCCTCAACCCAACTTCAACACTGTTTCAATACAATATCAATACAGTGTAAAATTTCAAGATTTGAATGTCAACACAACATCAATCTTTGACTACCGTTGAAATTCTGTTGACATTTTCCTATTGATGTTTTTTTGTGATCTGTTGACATTTTTCAATAGTTCAGATCATAATTTTGAGTTTGTACAATATTTAGAGTTTTGGTTTGATCACAATCGAAAATAAATATAGTAGTATATATTTTAAAACTATAGCTGATCGCAAAAGAAAAACGTTTAATGCAACTATTTAAATAACGTCCAAAATAATAAACACTATCATAATCAAATCTTTTCCTGACATTCAAATTGATAACACTTTATAATCAAATCCAAAACAATATATGAAGTCATAGTCAGCTTTGTCTTCATTTCTTGAAACCTCATTGTTGGGCAACGAGAATGTTTGACGGTTTTTTTTCGTTTGAAAGTAGGGTTTCGAAAGTTTTGTTCTTTATAATTCTATTTTGAATATAAATTAAATATAATTTCAATATATGTGGTAAGGGGCATATTAGGGTGTCTTCACCTCTTAAAATAACACCTACCACCATTCCTAGTCAATCATTTGTATACGTGGACGAATAATAAGCTGTCATGTGGCAAAAAAAAAAAGTTAAAAAAGACGGCCAGCAATATGTTGTACACTATACAGCAATTTTTCTTGGACATCAATATCCAACACGCTAGACAGCAATCTATAGCTGTCTAGCGTATTGAATATTGCTGTGTAGCGTTTATAATATTGTTGTATAAGTGGTGTCACGGAGTCACTTTATGAGGGGTTGTCATTTTAACACAAACCTATGTGGTATACCTATGTATACCACATGTATACCACATATACGGTATATGCTGAAAACTGGTATACTAGGGTATACTGAATTTTCCTTATATACCAAAGAGTCAGTATACCGCAGTATAGGAAAATTGACACCGTTGCCATTCCGAAATCTTTTCATACGGTATAATAGTACCAAAAATTGGAGTATACTGATAAACTGATATTTTCGATATTTTTTTAGATACAGTAAGGGGGTATTTTCATGGGCGGATCCAGAAATTGATGTGAGGAGGGGTAAAATATACTATAAACAAAATTTTGAAGTATTGAGAAGGGGTATTTAAAGAAGAAATTTCAAATAAATTAGTAAATTTGATTTTAAAAAATAGAACGGTTATAAATTTTTTAGGAGGGGCACCAATGCTTCATGTGGCCCGCTCATGGGTATTTCACAATCCCCCTAGACTCATATTCAGACTCTAACTATCAACTTTAAACTGAAATATATTCTCTTTGTCCCACTCTAAGTGCAACAATTCTAATTCGGCACAAGATTTTATTTAGAGTGGTGATGTTTTTATATTTAGAAATGTGTCATTTTGAGTGATATATTCCAAAAGAGAAAATGTCACTTAAAGTGAGACGAAGGGAGTAAATCAAAATATACAACTTTTTTTTCTTTTTCTTGTTTACAATGAGCAAATGAAAACTCAATTTCACTCGTTTAGGGTTTTTAGTCACAATTGATTTCAACAATAAGGTGGAGAATAAATAAAAGGTATAAGGCTATCTAATGTTTGATGGTCCACAACGAAGCCCTAGGAAATCAGTTGCTCTCTGTTTTACAGATGGAACAACTTGAGGTGACTGAATATTGCACATTTCCTTGAGCTGCCTTGTGGAGCAAAATCCAACTTCATACTTACACGAGTGTCCATTCACTTTCCCCCGAACCCGATGGTGGTTTCTCTGACGGAGACATAATGGGTTTCGGAGGCTTCTTTGAGAATATTGAGAATTGTTGCCTGTCAGGGCTCTCCTCAGTCGTCTTTGGCGAGTCTTTGGGGGAACCCTTCGACTTGCCTCCGAAGATTAGGGTAAGCTTCTTGAAGCGGCTCTTCACTTCGCCTGTAGTTGTGGGTTCTTCTTGTTGAGGGGCTATGTTTATTGTTTCGTCTGGATTGTGGACCATTGTCTCCACTGTTTCATAAACCTGTTATAGTGCAGAAAACATCCTAGTAGTGTAAGTGAAGAATTCCAAGCACGGAGACAATAATCGAAAAATATCATTCTACTTTCACCACATCCCTATGAACAGTAATTCCAAAATTGATGCCAACACAAGCCTCAGCTGCATAAAACTCACCTGGCATATATCGTCAAGCTTCTCGACCCAGGTGCTGCTCTGACAGGTGACAACTATGTAGTTCTTGCAGTTGTTGAAAATATTTGACAAATTTGGATTTGTAGAGAGCATGGCCTCACCAATTATCAGTCCTGCACCCAACTGGAAAGTCGGGAAGCAGATTTTGAGTTGGAACGAAACAAAATCTGTGCTCCCTAGATGAACAGTCTAGCAAGCAAACATCTATACGTATCTCTTGTAAGATACTTAGTATTTTGTATTAGACAGGCACACATTTTACCGTATTGACATGATATCTATCAAAGAGAATGCACAGAAATCGAGTACTTACAACAGCCAGGAAGAGCTGCGTGAAAAGCTCAGAAGGTGGAATTACTTCCAGAAAGTCAAGAATGCCTTCCCTACATTGATGTGGCATTATTGCTCATTTGACAGCAGTAACAAGTAAAGATTACAATATCATGAACTTTAGCTTGCTTACACTGCCAGGTCCTCATCGTAAAGAGGAGCTTGTCTGACGGCTGGCAATGGTTTTGATGTTTCCCAAAATTCACGCCATAAATTGCCTAGCAACCAATTAGCAAAAAAAAAATCTTTAGGTCAGAATAGAAGTAACACCCTCTTCATCGTCAATTCGGAAAATAAATAAGCCCATTCAATGCTATGTTCAGTGACATTAAAAAGCTTTTTGACCATGGTAGTGAACTCAAGGAAATTGTTTATGTCGTCTATTTCTCTACATGAAAAGGCTCTGACACAATTATTCATATTCATACAGAATATATATCTAGCCATAATAACAACTATAAAGTCTCACCGGACAAATACCACTTATTGGGATAACACCTATGTTTCCCGTGTAAGGAAAAACCTGAAGGCTGAGCTTAGGATCTTATATAGACTACAGTAAAAGAAAGAGGTTAACTTTGATTACTTTAAATGGCTTGACACCAAGTAAAACAGCAGAAAAGAAGCTTGACTCATTAAGCATATTCAACTTCGGAGAGCTGTTCTAACTATAAAAGAAAGTTTCCATTCATCATTTGGATGGTGTGTGGCTAAGCTTGTGCTTTAGTGCTTATAAGCATTTTTTTATAAAAGTAATTAGTGTTTTATATTTTACTCATTATAGTTACAATCTACTAGTAATATCTAACAAGTTCAACTATTCAGCACTCAAACAAATTTTTTAAGTAAGATGACATCTTATAAGTTATAGAAACGTCTCACAAAGCATAGAAGCTTTAAGCCCCTCAAAATAAGCATACTAAACACCCTCTTGGCATGCCTTAGTTCTAGCAGACTAAGCGCTTTCCTCCTTATCAGGAAAAACCCAGCTGTGCAAATTTCATCAGCATTCTACCTAACCTATCTCATAGAACTCATTTTCGTCATTTTTATTGAAACATAGACAGGTTCAAGCCTTTCTGGCGCATAAAGTGATCATGTACCAGGACTTCTAGGGGTCTTTAGAAGAAAGGAATAAAATTTGATATTGTGTTTTTACTTCAGCAAGGTAAAAAATCACATTACTGCTAAAGCTGCATTCAGTATTTAGCATGCATAAATAATTCCTAAATAGGAAGATAGAAACTCAAAAGTACCAAAAGAACAAGTGAAATAATATTGCTTTTACCTTCTTTTTGCATTCGCCTACTAAGTTGACCTTTGATGCAATCACCACCACCCTCAGAGGTATCATCCAAATCACTGTTAGTCTCATCTTCCATCCAATCAGGAGGAGAGTGCCATCTTACAAAATCTTCTAATGTGCAACCTGGATTTGCTGCCTGACAAAAATAGCATAGCAAACTATGTATCAATCGTAGTGTCCTCAAACATAAACTGAATACAAACTAGAAAGTCCTACATGACACACACAAACACAACAAATAACACAAGGAGATGAAGATGAAAAAGAAATGAGGGGGCAGCAATACTGTGCATGCCTGCAGTGGAACTTCACCTTGAAGGCCTGCATATCTGAAAGCAGTTGTGAGCATCCTGCACCAACACTGAGCAACAAAAACAGGTAGTTTATGTCAGAGAATTATTTTATTATAGCCATGAAATAAATTGGTTCAACAGGGTCCTCTAGCAACTAGTTTGCATTAAACCAAGTTTGTTAGCCGAAATTATAAAATAGGTTTCCAATCGTAAACTTGTTTCTTTAATTAGTCACTGAATAATCAACTGATAGCAGAGGAGTTTACATGTTTAATGTGATGTCAAGATATCATCAACTGGAACTAAATTAAGTTCTAATAGTGCAATTAAAGATTTTGAATACTACATAATTTCATGGAATTTGGTTAAATTTGAAGAGGATGACTGAACCCATATAATATCATGTACATGCACACGGGAGTGGACTGCTGGGGAGATAGGTTATAGATAGTTTTAAACAAGTGAAGTTAGAGTTAAAGAGCAAAAGAAAACTTCAGATTATCATAACTGACAATGACTAGTTTTTATGAATGTTCTATGTCAGACAATGGTGATGACCATTCGGCCACCATGAAGAATAGTCAGCATTCAATATCATAAGCGAGTGTAACATTAATGCAAATCATGAGAAAATATGACCCTGAGAAGTTAGATTTTGATAATAGTGCTTGAGCATTAATCTTGGCAGGAAACACAATACAATAGTATCCCTAAAAAACATAATTGAAAAGTTATATGCAACTTTACCAACCTTCCTGTCCTTAGCACAAACTCTTCAGTCTCCTTGATCAAGTCTTCAGTCAACAGAGGCAGTTCCTAGAAATGTGACCATATGCTAAGCATTTATTGACATAATTTCCTATATTTAAGATAACTTAACTAACCTGCACCACAGGTGAATAAATAGGTTCACCAGTTTCAAGCATTGTCAAGTTCTCAAACCTTTTATCAGCTCCCAATCTAAGCACAAGTTCTCCAGACTTGGTTTTGGCATATAAACTAGGATCGAGGGGACATCTGCTTTCAGAATCTGAAGAACCTGTAGCATCTGCTTGAGCTGTAATAGACTCCAGTGATTCAAGTGCGGCAGTATGCCGTTGTTTTCTGGAAATGCAACAGTTGATGACCTGTAACTGCTGGTACAAGAGACATGAATTTAGGTCAGGCAGATCTCCTGGCGGAATTCCTGGGATATATTGCCCTTCATACCAAAGTCTTCTGATCTGCAAGGTGAAGGATTAAACAAATAAATCATCGGCTGATACAGTACAGAAGCTAGAATTATACTTATAGATCAACAGATTTGGATACTGATTAAAGTTCGGGAACAAAGAAACAAGGGAGCAGTTAAATATTTAAATGCATTAGACTACAAGTGCAAGATGTCATCTTGCAATGTTTTCAGTGATGTCATGTTTAATCAACTGCACATATGGAACTTTTACAGGAAATGAAGTCACTAACAATCAGTAATTTATTTTGCATATGCACTTCAGCATATGTGCAGCACTACTGTAATAAGTTCTAGTTCAAAAGCTATGTTATGTATAAGAACCATCTAAGTTATCAAACTGTATGATCTATTAAAAACTTTCCACATATGTTGTATTTCGAACATGTTAATTGGAAGTCAACCCCGAGACATCCTCAAAGCTCTCCAGTAGTTAAAACGTGGGTTTTCTTTTCCTTATAGTCCATGCAATAAAGCGTAGTACGAGAGTCATAATCCTCATATTTTATTTTGATCAATAAAATGCATATTTATTGTTCTCATCTCGTCGCTTGAAAGAACCATAGAGTATGTTTGTTTCAGATGGAAAGACTTCACGGCGTCGTCATTTTCTCAAGGTTTCTAAAGAAATTCAATTGAAATGAAGACATAGCTTACCAATACCGTGAAATTGTTGAGAGGGCCTAATAGTCTAAATTCAAATGGCCAAGCAAAATAGATACATTTTGAACATTTAGCTGCTGCAATTACTTAAATTGACAAACAAGGCCAAGCATTCATAAGTTAGCCACAACATGTTGATTCAAATATAATTCCATCTCTCCACTTACTTCAGAAACAACCCTTGACCAATATGAAGCCATTTTCCGCAGGGTTTTTAAGCAACTAATTGCTTCAGCGAGCTTGACTACAAAACTCTCCAATGGCACACCATGGATATCCTTGACTAGAGAAGTGGAATTAAGCTGCGTCTCCATACCAGGGACAGTCCTACCAGTAAATTCTACTTCTGCGAGTACCTTGCCAGCATCAAATCAGAAGTGAAAATCAACAAGGAATAATCAAAAGCTTGAAAACTATCAATCATAATTCACATGCACTGAGGAGGGGGTAGTAATAGAGCACACATTTTTGCAAGGCTACCAAATTATCTACCTGCATTTAACAATGCATTCATCAGTCCAAGAACCTTGTCATCAGAACCAAACTCCTGTATCATCTTATCATCCTTTTCACGCAGAACTAATGATTTCATCACTGAAATGCTCATGCTAGCTTTTTCTCTGATGGGGGAAGAGCTTTTAGAAGAGGAAAGGAGATCCTTCATGGTGCTATATCCAGTTCCAGCCCTTAAGAGTCCAATAGTCAAAAAGACTGTATCAGTATCAGCAGTCAGACAACAGATTAAAATGGATCAACGCAAATCACTCAAATTGATTAAAATAGTACTCCTAATAAACATATGGCAGGTCAACCATGTGTCCATGTTTTAACCTAAATATCAAATATTGGAAAGACAAAAGAGAAAACTAGTAGTTTCAGTTTTTAAGAATATAGGGCCAAAATCATTACTAGACTACCGAGCTGCTCAAATGGAGGAGTACATATACAATGTAGTAAAAAAGACGTTTCAACAGCTAACATAAATGCTTACTCGACTGCTACGGCTAACTGTTTCAAGATAGCAGATGATGGAATGATATCTGCCTTTGCAGCCTTTGTACTTTCCAGCTCCTCTTCTAAATCCTGTAATTTACCAAGCACTTCCAGTAATTTGAAGAGCAGAAACTCAATAGTTCAGTCAAAGCATACAAGGCCTATAGCTTTTTTGTGAGTTTTAGTTTACCCCCAAAAAAATAGTAGAGTATCATATAGTATGTGTAAACACAACAGTGTAAAAACACCATTATTTCAAACATTAGTTTCAGCAATCTTGCAATTATTTGCTAAATTAAATAGCCTTAAACGTCTGAGGCCAAAAAAACTACAACAAGCATTTGTGTATAATCCAGAAGATTATCATCATTAAAATAATACAGAAAAAGGTTAAAGATATTGAGAGCACAATTCTTTTACCATTATTTCCAATAGAAGAACATGGTAATAAACCACCACGAGATGTTATGAGCTTTGCCTTGGGTCCGGAACCTCTAAGAAATTATTAGATTCAAGTAGGTTGAAAACAACACATATAGCTAGCTCATTCACAACAACTACTACTTGTGTGAGAGAATCCAGACTGCTAAAATATCTTTCACAATTTTAAACCAAATAAATAGCAGGCAGTCATTTGAGCAATACAGAAAAATCAACAAAGTAAATAATTGACAACTTACATTTGGCTGAGAGAATCCTCTCTCATGCATCAGGTATAAATTATCATCAAAAATTGCGTATGCCATTGCTGAATTATCGGGCTTCCCAGAGTCAGCCCCCTTTTTACCTAATCTCAAGTTCCTCAATCTCTCATGCCAATCCTGCTTGGCTTTTATTGGCTGAGGCCGCACTCTCTTATTGTTTGCTCCTTCGAAATCCTGCACCTGAAACACAAATGATTTCCATCCAAATATCCACTAACTCAGCAACTAAATGATATAGCAACCATGGAAGCAGGTCTCAATCACAAATATAGAATTTTCAGGAAGTCTATGCAAGGACTTGATGAAAGTAACTAAAGCTTTTTCTCAAAACAATAGGAACAAACTCAACTCACCCATAAAAAGGATAACCGGATAAGTGAAATCATATTAAAATATGAGTAACTAAAAAACAAATTGAAATCTCAACAATGCATACAACTCTAACATCATTAGCAAACAAGCTTGATTTATAAACATCAAAGTCAGGTTCCAAATCCAATTTTATCCAAAGCTGAGTCTTTGTCACTACGAAAAGACTCAACCTTTTTTTACGAAAATCGTGGTCAAACATTTTCCACGATCGCGACATCAGAAATTCGCACGCGAATCTAACATAGAAGCGAAGAGAAAAATCACCTTGGGCTCATCCGCATCCGCCGTTGACGCGATAGGCGATTGTTTATCCAAATCTTCAACAAAGTCCAATTGAAAAACACCAAAAACGGAAAATTTTTAATGAATTCCTAAAAATAGTAAACCAAAATAGGGAGTGGAGGCAGCGCAGAGAAATAGGAGAGTCGTATACATATATTTAGCACATACCGCGATGCGCGTTGGAATCAGATTTTTTAATGTCCGTGAAGGCCTTCTCCGCTTTAGCTGCGGCAGAATTGATGGCTGACCGAGCTCGGGATACGAAGGAAGCCTCCATTTTCACAAAATCGACGCCATAGCCGCAATCGGAGATGAAATCGTGAAGAAATCTGCTGACTGATGATGCGGAACTTCCACAGTAGTGAAAGTTACGACTTTCTATTTTTATTTTCAATTAATGTGCAATCAATATTCAGATTTATATTTGACTTATGTGTTTGTTTCTATGCTAACTTATAACCTACTCCAAACAAATAGATTTCTTGTTTAAATCACTCCAATTTTAAAATTTCATAATCCCTCCTAATTTTATAGTAGTCAAAATTTCTCAGCACTTTGTTTTGTTTTATTTATTGTTTCTATTATTCTCTTATTTTTTTTCCAATTTTTCTTTTACGATCTCGTGATTCATATATTCAAGATGAGTTAAATCTAGAACTTAAAATCTTATAAATTTCGTATGTATCATCTGAAGTGCACATAATTGTTGAGTTACAAACTCATACTTCCTTCATCCCCGAAAAATATGCACTTTAGATTCGATACGGGTTTTAATGCAAAATTAATAAAGTAAGAGAGATAGAGAAAAAAGTAATTAAAATATTATTAGTGAAGAATGGGTCTCATCTCAATAAAGAGAAAAGAGTTTCCAAAACTAGAAAATGCATATTCTTGCGAGACGAACTAAAAAGGAAAGAGTGCATATTCTTATGGGACGGAGGGAGTACAACATTGGAAAATAGAGGGAAGTTGAAAGCAATGTATAAGTGTTGTCTGTAGATCGGCGATCGATAACTTTTGCTACTGTGGAAGACGATTTTCTCACTTTGGAGAAGAGAATGAAAAATAATATTGATATTCTTGATTGATTTCTCAAATGACTACAATAACTCCTATTTATAATGCTAATAACTAATTTAATGAACAAGAAAACAAAGACATGGAAAAGATACGCAAATCCCTAATTTTACTAACTAAATAATGCTCGTATCAGAGCCTCAGTTAGGGTTGGGCTCTGAAGCACTCATGTTGACCAATGTTCGAGTGGGGTCCAAGATGACTCAAGTTCAAATTGGACATGTAATGTGTCGATGTGTTGACTGAGTTTTTTATGAGCCCTCAGTTTGAGGGTAGATATTTTGAGTTGCAAACTCATACTCCCTCCGTCCACGAATAAGAGTCTCGTTTATTTTTTTGCACTTGTTTTATAAAAATAATAATAAATAGATAAAGTGTAGAAATAGTAAAGCAAGAGAGACTTCATTGTTTATCCACTTTAACTATTTATTATCATTTTTATAAACACGGGTGTAAAAAAGTAAACGGGACTCATGTCCGTGGATTGAGGGAGTACCACTTTAGAGACTGAAGGAACACCAAAAGCAGTATATAAATATTATCTAACCCCAATTAGCTTAGAGAATATTTGGAAGTAACCCAAAAACCAATCTGTATATACTTGCCTAGTGGACAATTTCATACCTATATCATTCGACGATCCTGATACAAACTACATAAACAAAAAAGAAATACTATAATAATTGCATAATTCTATATTTATGTTGCAACTAAATCAAAAATAAAAGTTGGGTACCAATAAATGACCACCCAATTCTGATATAATTGAGATTATATAACATTACAATTATTATTACGTAAATAAAGATTATACTTTTACAAGGAAGGACTAGTCATCCATACGTTCATTAATGCCTATCAAGATTATTTATCTTTGGATGTCTATACTGCGAGTTAAAATATAAGCTATTTTGTTAATTATATATATGCTGCTTAAGGTCAAAAATCTTATATTTGAATCCATTATAATACTACAATCTTTAAATTATTCTAAGTTGTTTTGGTTAACATTCAGTTTCTATTTATCATAAATAACAACACAATTAATCATTTGGGTTTATGAAGATCTGTCCAAGACAACATCAATATTTATTTATGAAACTCGATAGTTGCTCAAGAAACTTAGAAAAGTAATGAAACATATAAAATTTGTTTGTTACTTTTAGAAGAATTTTTTGTTCATAATTATGGATAGTCTCAAAGTACAGTATTCGTGAGCGAAATAGGAAAAATAACTTCTGCATATACTAACATTTTGATGTAGAATAACTATATCATGCGATACTCCTTTGAAGTTGCAATAAATTGATACAAATATTAAGCACAATTTATTGAATCATCATTGGAAAAGTACAATACTGAATAAAACTGGAAATTAGTTGTTAATCTTTATGAAAATAATTCAATGATTATCCAAAATATAAAATAAGCAAGAAAGAAATCAATTAAATTTAAAAATCAATGAAATCTAGTATTTTTCTATCTAAGAAAAATATTATTATGTGCTCTTTATTATTTATTTTTTATTTTTTATTTTTTATTTTTTATTTAAGGTCGTTCCAGTTATTGTGTTTTTTATGGGAACCTGCATTGGTTCTATAAATTGCATGCTCACCATTCCTTCTCCTAACATATTCCTCTGTTATTTTTCTATTATCACTTATTGTTCTAAATTTTTATTTCAAGTCCATTTAGTTAGTATCATGAATGAATAAGTCGGAGACAATGTAATATCAATATTGCAGAATGCCACTGATATGACCATGAGTACTAGACGTCTAGTGTCTTCACCTCGACGCGAGCCATAGATTGATTGGGATCCAAGGAAGAGAGTGAAGACGTGCCAAGGATTTAATGAAGTTAGAGGGTCTCTCGAGGATGCGAGGAATAGAGAAGGCTCGGATTTGAGGACAATTTCTTTCCAAGAAGGGGAGGATGATACGATCATGGAAGCTGTGCATCAAGGATTTCAACTACAACTGGATTCAACCGGCAACCGCACTATCGAGATGATATCCGAAAGCTATGAAACTACCACCATCGTCTTCGTCTTGGAAATAGCTTCGCGTGGGTATCTTGCACATCTGAATGAGGGAGTTATGGCGGTTTTATAGAAGTCGCGCAGAACTGGCGAGGAAGTCCAGAGAGAACACCCGGGCGGGTGTTTTGCACCCTGCAATTCACCCGAGACTTAGTTTTTGTGGGTCTTTTTCCACATTTTAGGCCCTTAGTATAAATACCTTTTGGTGTCATTTTTCATTCTAGATTGTGATTGAATTAAAGCTATCTCCCTAGTGAGTTTTTCCTTTTTGAGGAATGTATCCAATTCCTTCTTTGAAGGTTACTTGTCTCAATTCCATAGATTGATTCAAGTAGAGGTATGCATCAATGAGGTGTATCCATTGAGTAGTGGAGCCAAGGGGTGATAGAGAGCTAATGAAAGTTGCCTAGGGTTGTTTCCGTTGTTTTGGTCAAGGTCCTATGGTTGTAGCTCTTTTATCTGATCATTATATACATGCTTTCCATCTCTAATCTACCATCCGTTCTTGTTTAGATTCAACTTTTGTGGTTGGGTCTACCTTATCCTTTGTTTTATTGATAAATTGAAAATCAATCTCACAAAAATAGTTAGATCAAGCATCATTAATAGGTAAATCCTTGGGAAATGGATCATAAAATACATGAATCCTTATCAATATGGCATAGGGAGCTTTAATTTTCCATCTTCGTAAGAAACTACAGTGACATTCCAGGCGTAACCCCGCAAGGCCATGACGCCACTCGGTAGAAAACGAAAGTCAAACCTCCTAATTCTATTTCAGCCCTCCATCGCTGCCATTGTTCTACGGAGTATTTTTTTCTTTGCACAAATATTTTTCTAGAGTTATTTGATGTTCACTTGCTATTAAATAAGGTCAGAAGTGGATTTAAACATAAAATTGACCGACAATTTTGAAAGTTTTTTGGATTACCCAGCACAAATCTCTGATAATTTCTACTTTGCTGCGATTTATAAGAATTGGATGAGAGGGGGCTACAAATTATGCAGATTTTGTTCCCAAATAGAAACAATAAAATGAAAAAATTATTTAGATATAGTTAGAACTTAGAGCAACGTTTATACTTAACGTTAATAATATTATTATGTAATCGAAAAAAATGTCAATAAGTTTAAATAATACTTCTATTTACAACTGATTAAACTTTACCTAGATACAAATAAAATATTTGTTAATAAATACAACGTTAATCACATAAAATTAAATAAGTTTTTTTCTAAAATAAAATAAGGCACTTTAATACAATAAAATTAGTCTTTTTAATTAGCGAAAATTTTTATGCATGAACTATTAAAAAGGTTTATTTTTGTAAAGAAAAATCTTATTTAATTTTTAATAGATTAGTTATACAGCTAAGCAAAGTCTCATTTACAAATTAAATTTTATTATCTTATTTTATCTTATGAAACTTTTATTTAATTTAAAAACTATTACTCCCTCCGTCCCAGCTAAGATGGCACATTGCTTAGCCGGCACGAGATTTTAAGAAATATTGGTTAAAGTGTTTAATTGGAGAGAGAAGGTGGGTGTAAGCAGCGGCGGATCCGGGTGGGGTCGGGCGGGGTCGGCCGACCCACCACCAGCCCCGGAGTGCCGCCGGGAAGCTCCTTTCATCGGCCTCCGACCCCACCTCACCCAGTGTGAGATGATGAGATTGAGCAGAGAGAAAGGAAGAAAATGAGGCGGAAGTCGAGAAAGAAGAAATGGAGTAAAGAAGAGCCTGCCTTTTCGTTTTTCTTTGAAGAGAGAAAAATGGAAATGGGTAGGTTGTGTATTGGGTGAAGAGAGATAATTATCTTCCCTATATTTACCTTGTAAACTAAAATTAAATAAATTAAAAGACATCAATAAAGATGACACGTGACTGCATAATTTAATTTGGATTAAATTGAATTAACTAAATGTAGAATGTGCTTTTGAACTTTTCTTTCTTTCTCAATTTGTACTATTAGTTCTCGAAAGTCATTTAAATATATATTCAAATCTAAAATTTCAATTAATGTTATATACAAGTAGTCAAGTACTAGTATTATTATTTTTATGTATCCATAAATCAACTTATTTAAAATAAACACATAATACTTTTAATAAATACTTATAATATAAAATAAATATATCTCAATTTTATCTAATTTTTGTTTATACTATCTCCGTCCCATAAGATACTCTCCAATTTCGGAAATTTTTTCTCTCTAATGAGGTGGGACCCATTCTCCATTCACAATACTTTAATTATTTTTTCTATCTATCTCTATGTCTTACTTTACCCATTTTGTATTAAAACTCGTGCCGAACAGCCAAAACCAAATTGTATATTCTTTTGGGACGGAGGGAGTAATTAAGTTTTCAACCTTATTATTCATATTAAAATTAGTTTTGAAATTTCAAAATTGGAGATGTTACGGAAAAATTATACACTCTTCGTCCCATTAACACATTTTGGGATGGCATGAGATTTTTAATGCACAATTAGTAAAATAGAAGAGATATAGAAATAAAAGTGATTGAAATATTGTTTGCGAAAAATAAGACATGTCTCAAAAAAGAGAAAAATAGTTAAAAAAAATAGAAGTGTATTTATAGAGTGGCGATATAGTCTATTTTTATGCGATAGGGTGAATATTTTATTTTAGAATATCGATACTAGTATGAGTTACGGTATTTAAATTAAAATATATTTTTTATATAAATATTTACTATATGGTTCGAACCACGATAATTAGTTTCTGGATCCGCCATTGGGTGTAAGTATTAAAGTAGAGAGATAAAGAAATATGAATATTTTAATAGGAGTGAGAAAAAATGGTTGAGTGTATTACTGGAGAGAGAAATTTACCAAAAAAAGAAATATGTCATCTTAGTTGGGACAAACTAAAAAGGAAAAAGTTCATTTTAAGCGGGACGGAGGGAGTACTAAGTTTTTATGAATCGAGAAAGGCTTATTTGTTCTAAACCTTCAAAATGACGAAGGGGACATTTACTTGGTGTCCAAATCTCGAAATCAAATCTTTTCTACAAAAATAAGGGTATAGAATTATAGATTGCATAAAACACAAGAAATTTGAAAAAAAAAACTAAATACCTACTCGGACAAGTTTCGAACCCACACCACCTCTCCTGTAAAATATGTAGAGAATGCCACGATGACTAATTATATGAATTGGCTAGAGATTGATGCACATATATTATGACGTTATTTTTAGGGGTGCAACTGTACTATTTAACTAAAAAAACAACTAATTAACATTGATGAAAAACATCACTTGACAAGTTGTAACTCACTAGAGTTTATAGAATTGTCTTTGAATCATATTTAATTTATTCACTTTAATATTCAATTAATAATTTAAATAATACTATTCAATTACTTAAAAATAAGAATTTCATATATCTAATTTTGACGATATAGACTTTTGTATAACAATTGACATAAATATCAATTAATTTATAAGTTATAGTTAACGTAATTAATTAAAATTCAATGAACTACTCCATCCGTCCTACAATAATTGTCACTCTTAATGGTGACACGGATTTTAAGAAATGTAAAAAAATGTTGGTTGTAAAAGTTAGTGGAATGTGAGACCCATTTTTTTTAATATTGATTTTATAATAGAAATATGACTGAAATGAGTTAGTGGAATGCGAGACTAAAAATGAAGTGTGACAATTGTTGTGGGACAGACCAAAACAGATAAGAGTGACAGTTTTTGTGGGGCATGAGAGTATTATTTATTTCTTAGGTAATTTTTTATTTTATACCATTTTTTATTTATTCTATTTTTAGATTTATATTGCATCTTGTTCTATCTGTACCAAAATATACATTTAAAATATTTATGAGATCTATACATTTTACTCCTTTACTTAATGCATAAGTTTTGTACTTACTTTTTTCACTAAAATTAATTTTATTGATTTTTTATAGTTTTTATTTATTTTGAAATGCTTAATTATAACAAGAAAATAGATGAAACCATTATTATTTAAATTTACATATAATTTTTAAATGAATAATATGCAACCTAATATATATTTATATTTTATTTAAGGTACGTGCTACTTAAATATGTATTTGTGCCATATCAGATTTTTTTTCATTTTATACCTATATGTTTTAAATAGCTTATTCTTATTGCATATATGTGACAAAATTTTCAAATATATTTGACTTTAAATGTTATTTATATCGTAGTTAAATTCTAGTCGTTTCGATCAACAGACACTAGCTACTTGAATATTAATATAATATTTATTTTATTATAAAAATATATTAAATTTATAAATAGTTAATTCTCTACTCCCTCCATCCCATAATAGCTGTCAGAGTTGGAAAATTACACGAGATTTTAGGAGATGTTGTTTTGTGTGTTAGGTGAAGAGAGAAAATAATATATTTATATTAATATGAGAGAGAATTTTTTCAAAAAAGAAAACGTAATATCTTTTATGGGACACACTAAAAAGGAAAGTGTGACATCGATTATTGGACGGATGGAGTACTTAAAAGAAGGATACGTGAGATACATATGAAAACTACATAAAAATGTAATGATTGTTACCACTAGCGTTAAAGTTGATACACCATCATGAAATTTAATGGATGATAAAGAAATTAAATCTATACTAATATAAAAGCCGAGTTTTGGGTATAGGTTAAAATATTTAGAAGTTTTGGGTGATAGTTATAAAATGTTACAAAACATTTTCATGAATTTACTTTTATAGATAATGACTCTCTAAAGTAAATGCAATTAATAAAATAATAATTTAAACATATGTAACTGCCGATGGGGTAGGGAAAATATTAAATTTGATGACTTTTCAAATCTATGGTCAAATCAATGTTAATACCATTCATAATAGTATAATGTAACATATATGTAACCGCTAATTATAGTGTGATTATAGTATAGCTAAATCACTCAATTTATCGATTTATGAGGAGTTTTCAATATATGCATTTCTTGACTTTTTAAATCATAAATGAATATTCATTTTAATTATCATTGTTTACCTAGAAAATGCATTTTTGTTTCTATAATGTGTAGTGGAATTTAAAAGATTTTAGAAATTATTATTAGCCTTTAGTTTTTGTCTATAAATACATGTTCTTTTCATTGTGAAATTATCTTTTCAGTGCAAACATTAGTTAAATTTAAAAAATGCTTTCTCAAATGATTCAACTCCAGCGGTCAACGATGAGAGCTCTTCTTCAACGGTTAATGGAGACGGAGGCAGTATAGCTGTGGTGAGAAGGTCATGTAAGAGAAGGTGAAAAGAAAATAACACTTTTAAATCTTATTTTAAGGATCATTCTCTATTTGAGTGCTTTTTAGTTCATATTTAAATTTTCTTAATGTTAGTTTATTTTATTTTTTTTAGTTTTGTTTGAATATATTTCATCTTAGTTATAATAATAGTAGTTATTTTCCCTCAAATAAAGAAATTGCAGAAGCTGATTATCTACAATGTTTTGAAGATTAAATTGCATGTTCTTCGCCAACTTTATTACTTCCACATGTTTCATGCAAAGAAAAAACTCAAAATCAACGAAATGACGAAAGGGAGCAAAGAAGATGAAGACATAAAATATCAGATTTTTTGTGTACATACATAAATAATCAATTTGGAGATTAAGGAGCAAAATAAGGCTGAGGTAAAGAGTCAACGATAGTTTCGATTAAAAGTATGCAGAGGAGAGAAGTTACAACGCTCAGATGATGTGTGTTTTGTTGGGTTTTTGTTTTACTATTTTATTTTCTTTATTATGCTATTCTTATTATTGTAATTTTAAGGTTGTTTATAAAAAGAACTAATTTTTTTCATAACTTACGAATTATTATTCTATTTACTAATGTGTAGTTTTATTAATATTTAAATTATTGTTTTATTTGTTTTGTAGTTCGTCATTTTATCTTTTTACAACTATATTATAGTCTCCTAATATTTTGTTTATATTCTTGGTATATACTCTTATATTTTTCTAATCTTATGTAATGGTAATGTCACTTATTTTATTTTATATTATTTATTTATAATATAATATCAAAATAATAGTACAAAAATATTCTAAATCGCGCATAGCGCGTGGGTTAACACTAGTGTATCAAACAATCGAATTTTAATTAAAATATAATTTTAAAGTTAAATTTACTTATATTTTTTACTTAATGACACATTTAACTTTATTAATGTCTACAATATTTATTCGATATATTTGTTATTAGGATCGATAATAAAAAGTTTCAATGTAAACTATAATAAAAAAGTCCACTAAATCTTTGAAATTAATTAGAACTTTCATTTGGTACAGTATTTATAATAGAGAGACTGAAAAATAGAATTGGATGTATAGTTTAACTTTTTATTTTTTAATTGTATTATTATAAAATTTAATTAAACTTATAAATTATACTTATAAAATAAGCAAAATATACAAAAGATTTCATATTGTAGTTAGACTTAAAAGTAAAGATATACTAACGATATTTATAACATCATTAGAATTTTGAAGTTGTCAATATTTTAATTTATAAGTTAAATTTAATTTTATAATATATCTTAATCTATAAACTTAATCTAATTTTTATGGTGTACGACAAAAAACAAATCACACAAACAATATATAATACTATCACAATTACAATTTGTGACTATTTTAAATTACGTTGAAATATAGTTGTATTTGATTAAATTATAGTACTTTCACTAAAAAATAAAATAAAATGCACCATGTTTTACATACTCTACTTCGTGCGTTTAAAAAATTTGATTAAAAAAAATATTTACTTGGTGCGTTTAAAACACCATGATCTCAAATTGAAGATAGTAGGCAAGGAAAAAGAATCTGGTAAATAATGTAAACTCGATTTTAGCAGATACTCCGTTTGTCCGTGAATAGGAGTCCCGTTTTTTTATTTTAGTCCGTCCGTGAATGAGAGTCCCGGTTCACTTTTACTACAAATGGTAATAGGGTCTCACCCTCCGCTAACTCATTTCACTCACATTCATTTTATTTAAAACTAATATATACAAGTGTGACCTCTATTCCACCAACTTTTTTTTTTCACTCACTTTTCTTAACATTTCTTAAAATTCATGCCGCCCATAATTGGGACTCCTAACGGTGGACGGAGCGAGTACCAAATACTACTGCATGAGAGAGATGAATGAGAGAAAATTGCACACACATTTCTTAGCAAAAATGCGGAAGAGAGAGGATAGAATATGGAAGAGTAGAGAAGAGAAACTGCTCACACGATTTTAGGAGATATGCGGAGGAGAGAGGAGAGAGGGAGGAGAGAAAAATACTCTTACGTTTTCTAGCTTATTTATTTTCAAAGGAGAGACACAGTGGCGAAGCCAGATTTTAGTCCCGGGGGGCCAAATTACAATTATTAAAATTTATTACTCCCTTCATTCAATAGTAGTGGATGTATTTTTTTCGGCACGAAAATTTTAAAAAATGTGTAATGTATTAAATAAAAAGATAATAAAGTAGGAGAGAGAGAAAAGTAAGTAGAAGAAATGTGCTCACTTTTACTAAAATCGGGAATGACTCAACTATAATGAAACGTACTAAAATGATAAAACAACTCTACTACCGTAGAACAAAGGGAATAACTATTTTCAGTGTCTATGACGTGGAAAGAGACAGATAATATGATGAATAATTAGAGGAAAAATTACAGATATAATGACAATGTCGACCTCGAAATAATTAAAAACAATATCTTTTATGATAAAAAGCATATTATTCAAACTGATTTTACTGATTTACATTTTTATGGAATCAAAGAACATATCATTGTAATTATGTACTACTGTATTTATAAAGAGCGTATCATTGCAATTGATTTTAAGTAATATTATATTCCAAATTATATATTTATAGAACTAAAGAAATAATTCCCATTCCTATACTATGAAAATTATTTTTTATACTAATAAAAAACAAAATTGTTAGCTTAAAATCCAAAATTCTTATTAATCCAAGAGAACGATATTAAAACAATATGCAGAGAGGGGAATTGATCCCACGATGGCCTGGACCAAAGACTGGCATCAAGACCAACTTAGCTAGGCATTTACTTATAAAATCTGTCAGACTCATATAATATATATAGTGTATCTTCGAATGGCTGAGGGGCCAAGGGCCCCCCGGCCCCACCGTGGCTCCGCCACTGGAGAGACATCATGTAATATGCTAATTTATTTAAAATTAATTAAAATTATAAATCGGTTTATAAGATGAAATACCTAAAATATCCAATTATGCATATTTATCACTGCTCTAAATTATTATAGTGTCTGGAAATATTCGTTTATCTTGGCGTCAAGCACTAAATTCGGACGTACAAGTTAACAACTCATCGACAATTCGACATTATTAAGACATCATATTATTGGAGTGAATGCAAGCTTCCTAAAGTATGGTCTCATCCATTGCATGTAGTAAGGTTTTATTGTGCCCAAGTGTCGTTTATTAATAGTACTATGAATTTAAGATATTTAAATTAGATTTGAATATCTTAACTATGTGATTTACATAATTATGGTAGGTAGATATATTGGTCAACCTTATAAAAAAATTTAAAAGAGTAATGGGTGCCTACATTCATAAATTAGGGATATATTTTGATTTTACGCACGATTTTAAAAATTGTAAAAACTAACAAGATAAACTTAAATATATAATGTATTCACAGTCTGATTTACTTGCAAATATATTAAAAAATCAAAATAAATTTTAAATTCTACCTCACCAACTCCACCCTTCTCACTCTTGACGGATTATAAAATTTAATTTTGATTTTTTTTGGTGTTATATCAAAAACATACAAGTATTTATTTTAAAAACTTTGGCCACAACTAAATACGCTCAAAATTCGTGAAGTTAGACCACAATAATTCTAAACAGAAATTATTTATGATATCACGTCGATAGAGTTAATTAAATATAATTACATGACAACTAGTTCTTTCTCCACTAATAATGAAGTTATAAAATATTACTCCCTCCGTCCTATTGAAGATTATCCACTTTCCTTTTTAGTTTGTCTCAACTAAGATGATCTATTACTTAAAATAGAAACACTTTTATCTCTACTTTATTCTCTTTCTTACTTTACTCTCTTCTCTCAACACAAAATAAATTTGCATAAAATCCGTGCCGCCCAAAAAAGGGGCCATCTTCCTGGGTACGGAGGGAGTATTTGTCAAACCGGACATGATTTGTCTTACTTCCTCGATCCTGAAAAGTATGAACATTTGGTTCGGCGCGTTTTTAATGCATGATTGGTAAAGTGGGAAGATATAGAAAGAAAAAGTAATTAAAATATTTTTTATTGGAGAATATGTCCCACCTCGTTAGAGAAAAAAGAGTTCACAAATTTAGAAAGTTCATATTTTTCCAGAAACAGAACAAAAAAGAAATACTAGTTCATACTTTTCAGAGACGAAGTGAGTATTAGCATCCCCATCCGTGCTCTTAAATAAGAGCACGGAGATGGGCCCGAACCCATTTTTACTCTCTGTCCTAGGCAAGAGCGCAACACCCACATCCATGCTCTTCCACAAGGACAAGCTCAAGGGTCTCACCATTCTATTATTTAATTTAAATACTTCAATTACTAAAAACATTTTTACAATATAAAAGTACATTAAAATATAAAAAATACATAATTAAATCCTAAAAAATTAAAAATTACATAATTAAAATCCTAAAAAATAAAAATAACATAATTAAAATCCTAAAAAATAAAAATACATAATTAAAATCCTAGAAAATAAAAAATATATGATTAAAATCCTACAAATTAAAAATTACATAGTTAAAGACTAAAAAATACTCTCGTGGAAGACTAGTCCTCTATCCCCAATGTTCTTCGGAGACCCCGTATCATTCCCACATGGGTTACAAGTTGGTCGGGAGTCATGTTAGACCTATAGGCCGCATTGAGTTGACCCAAGAGGGTCCACAACGAGTTGTTGGGGGTTGAGGTGGCACAAAGGGAGCGGGATCGGGAGCGAATGGAGTCAGGGCGCGACAGGGATTGTCGTCGCCTTCTTCCTTCCTTGCGGCCGGCGGGAACTGCTCGGGCCAGCGTCGGGGCTACCCAAGTTAGTTTCGGTAAACTGGGTAGCCACCTCATCGTAGGCGCCGTCTGATAGGGCTACCGACCTCGACCGTTTGCTGGAGGAGTGGAGGAGGATGCTACTACGCCACTCCTATACTTCTCATGATGGCGCGCCTCCTACCAACAGCTGAGGGACTTGAACGGTTTCAAGTTCACGGATTGGTAGGTCGTCAAGGCGGCACTAATGATGTCGAGCTCGCTCTTACCGCTCCCCGCCGACCGCTATTCCTGGAGGTAATACCCCTGGAACTTACAGATTGCGTCGTTAGCTCTGTAGATTGAATTGCACACCATACTATCATTGCGATATATGGTTCCCTCCGACCAGTTTTCATTGTACAGACGAGTGACGCGCCACCAAAACCTTTCCCCGCTTTGGTTCGTGCCAACGTCCAGATCTTTGGAGATTGCCAAGTAGGCTTTGAATAACTGGATCATCTCATCCGGAGTGTACGGGGTGCGGGTACCACGAGTAGGAGGAGTAGGAGTAGGAGTAGAAGTAGGAGTAGAAGTAGAGATGTCGCTCCCTCCCGAGCCGGATTCGGGTGCCCACCCGTATCTCCCATCGGGGGCATCTTGGTCGTCCACCGGGTAAGGCCGGGAACTTGAGAACCTTGGGTTTGAGGAGGGGTCGTGAATTGCGTTTCCGGACTAGAAAATGGTTGTGAGCCCAACCATTCGTGGTTCCAACTGCGGGAGTCGAAGGGGTGATCGCCGGAGCCGAACATTGTGTAGTGTGGTAGGAATTTATATGAGAGAATAGATGAGAATTGATGAGAATTTAGATGAGAGAATAGATGAGAATTGTGTAGTGTGGTGGAATTTTTTTGTGTTGAAGTGTAGGTATTTTATAGATGAAAATGTGAATTTTGGGGAAAAAAAATTGAAAAAAAATTAAAAGCGCATTGAAAATGGATATAATTTATTGGGAAGTGGGAAAATATTTTTTTTATGCCAAGCGTTTTCGAGCATTTGTTGACATGCGCCAAAAAGAAGCCTACAATCCACACCAGCACAATATGATTGAAGAAATTCGAGCATACAGGCAGAGACACTGATGCTTTATTGTAGTTTTATTTAAATTTGTATCTCGTTGTATTCCTTTTTCCAATATTGTAATATAATGAAGATTTGCGTATTTAATATTTTTGCATTTTAATTTGAAAAATATGAAATATAGAAGTGAAAAAAAATTAAAACAAAATAGGGATGATGTAAAAATGAAATGAGAATGGGATAGGCCTTGAGATAGGCCATACCATGCAAGGAGATAGGCCCTTACATAAAATGCTGACGTGGGGGCTTGGCCGCCATCAGACCCCGACCCCACCTTATACAGCCATCCTCCAAGCAGTCTCCGCCCCAACGCAGCCATGTAACCGTACTCCAGCCGCAGCGCCGCTTTCTGAAATTGATAAATGAATTAGGGGTAGGGTTAGGATTAGGATTAGGGCAGAAGAAGACAATTTGGGCTTATTAGATTTGGGCCAAATATTTTATTGTTGGGTTGTTTTTCATGTTTGTCCTATTGGGCAATAATAAACTAATGTTGCCTTTAGGCATTGACATAGTTAGCCCAAATCCTAACAAGTTCACGCCTAGAGACTTTACGAGTTACACACAATGCACGGTTGTCGCTTGCCGGAGAGTTGCAGCGGCGCACTTCGCTTGATTCAATTAAAAACTGATGGGTATCAGGCATGTATTTGACTATTTGATAGAATTATAAAAGTATTTTATCAAATAAAATAATCTTATTATTTGCGGCAATAGTTTAGTGCATTACTCTCATGTATTTTAAAGAGTATTTTATTTGCCTCAATGCTTATTGTATTGGTATTTGGATTTGAACCACTTGGTAGTTTTAAATTTAAATTAGAATTAATACAAAATGATTTAGTCACTCTCTTCGTCCGTCATTAAATGTCTCATATTTGACCGGCATGTGTTTTAAAAAATTATTTGACTTTATGAAGTAATGTGGGTAGAAAATTGGTGGAATGTAGGGCCTACGTTTATATATTGGTTTTATAATAAAATGTGAGTGGAATGAGTTAGTGAAATGTAGGATCCACCTACCAAATATGGTAAAAGTGAAATGAGACATTTATTGGCGGACGTGCGAAAAAGGAAAAAAAATGGGACATTTAATGGCTGACGGAGAGAGTAATAAATTTATTCGTAATAAATCTTGTTGTTAATGATTTGTAGTTATGTGTTGGTATTTTATTGTAAGAATGATTTGATTGCAAGTTCTATAATGAAACTAATTAAGATATATTTGCGAATAGAAAGAAAGGCCGAATGGATGAATGATATCTTAGTTATAGAGTATTTTAAAAAAAATTGCAAATGTGACTATTCTTCGATCATTTCAAGACACGACGACTCGTGGAAAATAGTTATCATCTAGTGTGTCGTAAACGTTGAACAGACATTACATGTAAAATTAAATATATTTAATACTATTATTATTTTTTTTTTAAAAATTCAGCCCTGGCTTAACTACTTTTCTGGTTTCGTCACTGGTCATCTTCCTTGAGACGGAGGGAGCATATATCTGATTGGTATGAAAATCTTAAGAGCAAAAAGTTCATATGCTAGCAACCAGTCTAGATCTGCTATTTCCGCCATTCCTTGTTAACAGAGACATTTTTTTTTGGCACGGAGATTAAAAATATGTGTTCAGTGGATGGTGAATAAAGTAAGAAAGATGAAGAGAGAATAAAGTAAGAGGGTATTACCTTTTGTCAAAAATAATTGACCCAATTAGATTGGAATTTTTCAAAATAAAAAAAAGGCTTTATTAACATGAAACAAATAAATTATTATTTAGAAGATTGATTCTAACATATCTATTCTTCAAATATAATAATGACTTTTCACTTTCCATTTTGTAAATATGAGAAAAAAGATTTAACTACATTAGTCATGATTGCTAAGCAAATGTTAATGTATACAAATAATTCCAAAATCTGACAACTTTGAATTGGAAGTATCTAATTACTACAGAAAGTTGTATTTAATAAAATTGTATAATTTTGGGCCAGTTCCTCTATATAAAGGTGAAAGAGCTTAAGACTAAAAACATCACAACTTAAACTTCACAAAACTTAGAAGACATAAAAAATGATGTCCTCTTCAAAGTTCCACTGCATTTTTCTCCTCTTATGTGTTGCCTCGTATTTATCAGTTATCATGGCTTCCCTAGTAAGTTTTAAAGTATACATTTTTCTTCTCCAATAGATATGCATTTTATATTTAATATTTTATTTAATTTTTGTTATGATTTTACTTCTTTTGTTCCAGCCCACATATTTTGCTTTGTTTTGATGTCCGAGTGAAAAAAGAACGTAAAGAGAAATGATATGTCGTAATCTTTTGTAATTATCTTTTGTGAGCATTGCTCACATTTAATATATTTCAATACTATATTTTTAATTTACTATGTATACATTAAATTTTTATTGTTAATTTTATAAATATATAAAACTTGAAGCTCAATTTATTCCTTTCTCTTAAGCTTCAACTAATAAAATTAAAGAACAAATCGAACTTCTATTTTGTATAATTTATAAACTGCTATATGTTATTAATTTGTGAGATATTAGAAACAAAAGTATATAAAATTAATAAAATAATGTTAATATAGATTGAATATTTATGGTGCTCCTGAAAGAGTATAAAAGGAGATGAGTTTATATATAATTACTCTAGAAAGTAATATGTTTAATTTTTTAAAGTAATATCTCTAATAATTACATTACCTGTAAAAAAAAAGGAATTAAGAAAGAATCTAAAAAAACAACATTTTCCAAACAATGATATTTTAGAAGCATGTGATGAATTACTAATTCTTTGTTTAATTAGGGTGGCGACGCTAAACCCTCAGTTTCCTCAGTTTTCCCAACGGCAAGTCTTGATCAAGCTGTTACATGTCCAGTGCCTCAAAGCAGTAAGTCTTTTTTTTTTTTTTTTAATATTCTAATCGTCCTTTTTTATACATTTAAACGTTTATCTATTTTGTATAGATTTATAAAAATTTAATTGACAATTGTCAATTGCATCACCCGATACAATACTTCTAACTTCTAATATATTAATTAGATTTAATCAATCATTAAAAATCAAGAATATAAAAGTATTAGTACTACATATTAGGAGTATTAATTAATTAGGAATTAATGTATTTTGATGATGATTTTATGACAGATTGTGCAAATGAGTGTGATCGTAGATGTTCGAATACAGAGCACTTGAACAATTGTTTGTTGTTCTGCAACAAATGTTGTGAGAAATGTCTGTGTGTGCCGCCGGGAACCTATGGAAACAAGGATTGTTGCCCATGCTACAATGACTGGAAGACTCAGGAAGGAGGCCCCAAATGCCCTTGATATGCTCCTTATTTTTGTATTATTTATCTACGACAAAATCGTCAAAAATAATTGATGTACTTTTATTTCTCGAAAAAGATTAGCCAAAGTATTTGCGACAATATTTCCTAATGCACTATTATAAATTGGACAAGTGAATTTTATTTAGAAAAGGAACCCATTTCTCCTTCATATTCTCTTTTCAGTTTTCTCTTTTTTAATCTAAATAATTATGCCAATGCTTTATAATTAAGGAATATATTAATATTAGTTAATTTATTAGAAGTTGACTTAGTTTGAATATGTGTATGTAAATTAAGAATAAATTAAAACGAATAAACTAAGAATTGAAATAGTTAATTAATTATAAACGTCAGCATACAAATTTGGCCATTTATTTAACAGCCGATTTCCTGAAGTTGGGATTTTAGCATGATGCAAAGTTTGGGGATTGCCAAATTATTTAAACTTTACTTTTACTACTTTCTCCATATTATTCTAATTTCATATGTTACATTTCAGTAATTCCCATTTTAATGTCAATCATAATATCAGCCTCATTTCAACTACAACTCAATTTATCAATTTAAATACTTCAAATTTAGTTTATATTTTAACTCTAGAAGTAGAAAACTAATAAAATAACAACTTAACAAGTCATAAACTAAAATTACTTAAATTTATGATGAATATAACATATATATTTAAATATCATATAGTCCCCAATCGTCAAAAAATTCCTGAGTTGTGATGCATTTGAAAACTATTGCAATAAATTAATTTTTTTTTAAAAAAGGGTTGTAGCAGCCGTGACTCTGCAATAGGGATGCAAAACAGTTTCGCTGAAAATGAGGCGGCTAAGAAAAATCGACCCTGCAATAGAGCTGCAAACGTGTGAGTTACAACAGAATTAGTCATATGCTAGGATTCTGTTCAAATATTTTGTAATTGTTGTTATTTATTTTGTGTTCAGGAAAGAAATTGCGTTGTCAGTTCTCTCTTATTCCTCGATATGCCCTGCTTCTATATATATCTTTACATGCTATCAGAGTTGAGGTGGTTTGGGCCGGCCTAGATGACCCATGTTCGAATTGGACTCTGGATTACTCAAGTTTGAGTTGGGCGTGTAATGTTTCGATGTGTCGACTGCGTTCTTGACTTCCTAATGTGGTCTCGGCCTGAGGGAAGGTTGTTGAGTTACAAACTCATCCCTCATCGGATGAGTGAGCAAAGTTGGAAGTTATATTTAAGTGTTGTTCAAGTCCAATTAGATTGAGACTTTTTGGGAGTAACCCAAAAATAAATCCGCACAGACGGACTTGATTTAAAGCGGACAATATCAAACTAATGACTCGACGATCCTAACAAGTGGTGTTAGAGCAAGGTTGTATCAGTTGTTTGATTTTACTACTATAAAAAGATTAATGGTGGAAACACCACCTCCGTAGACAAGCTTGTTAGCGACAATTATAGTTATTAAAATTTATGTATGGAAGTTTACCTACAAGCTTGTCAGTGATTCCCATTTTTGTCAAACAAATTTTGTAAGGTCAATTATAATATCAACATCATTTTATCTACAATTTAATTTCTTTTAAGTTTAGTTTATATTAAATTTAGAAGTAGAAAAATAATAAAAATAACAATTTAATAAGTCATAAATTAAATTTAGTCAAAAGTATATTTTTAAAATACAATTTTAAAATAACATATTATAGTCCCTATTTTTTTCCATAGAAGCCAGAGTCGTGATGCATTTGAAAACAGTTGCAATAAATAAAATTAAAAACAAAAAAAAAGGATTGTGGATCTGTGGCCGCTGTGACCCTGCACATTATTGAAATGAGATGCAGAGGGAGCTGTTATAAAAACAAGGTTGCACCAATATTTTGTTCAAGGATTACCACATTAGAAAAAAAGAAAAAATTAAAGCCGTTGGCCAATCGCAGCCCGCCATGTAAGCCTGCTCAGTGGCACGGACGGACGAGTTATAACGGCGAACAGCGGTAAGCCGTGCCGCTGGCACGGACGGACAGCTTACCGCTGCGGATGGTCTTATGTTTAACCGGATTTCCACATTAGATTTTGAAACTATAATATCCCTATTAAGCAACTTTTAATCTCACAAAATTCTATTTCGGCACCGGATAAAGCCACAACATTATGCTCTTCCTTGAGACCAAGTTTCCTTCAAAATGTATGAAATAACCACCTGTTGCCTGCGGGGTTACGTGTCCAATCAACATCAACATATGTGTAAAGTGTAAACATGTATATCTATATCCCTATTTCTATCAAATAATACTCCATGTCTAGTGGTGCCCTCTAGGAGGTTTGTATGAAATTAACAAAATTTTGATTAGTCCTGATTTTGCAATCAAATTATTAATTTGTTAATTTTATAATTTATCAATATTTCGACGTTGACATAGCTTAATTACGCATATGACACTACCAGACATCAATCAAAATAGTGTCATGTTTTAGGTGGCGAAACTATATCATATTACAAAATTAAATAAATTTATTTGTTGAATTAAAGTTTATATTAAGTCATCTTAGCACCAAAATCTTGATTAGTTCGCAAAATTAGAATAAATCAATAATTTTATAATCTTTTAAGCATATTTTAAAGTTAAAAAGTATATAAAGTTAGAATCTAACCAAAGTTTGGAAATTTATAGGAAACTCTGGTTTCCAGTATTAATCGTTTACTCACTATAGGTGAACACGATTTTTTATGTAACAACCGAACTAAAAACTCATCAAATATTTTTCTCAGTTAAAGAAAAATTAATAGAATTAATTTATATGTGATATAATACAATGTTTACATCATTGGACATTAAAACATAATCTCGATGATGATTATTATTATTATTATATAAAATTATAAATATATGCTTACAATTTTTAGATTCATATGATTTTAATATATCCAATCCGATTTAAAAATTCAAATTTCTCAAAATGAAACCTGATCCAATTCGGTTCGAAAAATCCAAATAATCTGAACAGAACATTAATTTTAGTTTGATTCAGTTCAAATTTTAAGGGTTAAAGTTATTTTCCTTATACCCTAATTAAGAAAAATAAGGACTTAAATAAATTAAGAGACAGAAAAAAAATCAAATAACTGAAAATTTCAGAAGGGAAAAATTAATGAAAGAAATAGATTAAAAAAATATAAGAAAAGAAAAGGGAAAAAACAGAAAATCAATCAACAAATAAAATTCTTGAAAAAAATTAGTAGTAAACTGAATAGAGGAAGTCTCTTCACTCGCGACATGCTAAATTGCTAGTAATATACATTTTGAATGTACACGTGTATGATTCACACTCCTATAAATAAACTTCAATATATAACCTAGACTCTTTAAACTTTATTAATAACAAATACGACAAATTCAATATAGACGACAGTTTAATTCAATGCAGAACAATTTAAGAGGGCCAAAATCATTACTCTTAAGATATGAATTACGCGATTTAGTAGTGTATAATCATAATGAGTATTGATTTTTTCATTAATTACAAAGCTACTTTGCACTTATTAGAATGCTTCACACTATACATGATAGCAACTAAATTAATGCATGTTCGGCCGCTATTTCATTTTTTGGGGAGTGAAATGCCCATGGTCATTACTTTTGTGACATTGATCACATTGTATTTACTTGGATATTAAAGAAAATTATTAAATATTTTTATATATAATTTCAATAGAGTTGGATCATCATAAAAACTCATTTTTATCCTAAGAGCATCTCCAAGTGATACGATTATGGAAGCCGTGCGTCAAGGATTTCGACTACAGCTGGATTCAACCGGAAACCGCCCTATCGAGATGATATCCGAAAGCTATGAAACTACCACCATCGTCTTCGTCTTGGAAATAGCTTCGCGTGGGTATCTTGCACATATCAATCGGAGTCCGAATGAGGGAGTTATGGCGGTTTTATAGAAGTCGCGCAAAACTGGTGGAGAGTTCCAGAAGGAACACCCAGCCGGGTGTTTTTATTCTGAACATCACCCGACCGGTTGAAATGGCGAAATGGCGAGGGAGTCCAGAGAGAACACCCGGGCGGGTGTTTTGCACCCTGCAATTCACCCGACCGGGTGAATCATCCGAGACTTAGATTTTGTGGGCCTTTTCCCACATTTTGGACCCTTAGTATAAATACCTTTTGGTGTCATTTTTCATTCTAGATTGTGATTGAATTAAAGCTATCTCCCTAGTGAGTTTTTCCTCTTTGAGGAATGTATCCAATTCCTTCCTTGAAGGTTGCTTGTCTCAATTTCATAGATTGATTCAAGTAGAGGTATGCATCAATGAGGTGTATCCATTGAGTAGTGGAGCCAAGGGGTGATAGAGCTAATGAAAGTTACTTAGGGTTGTTTCAATTGTTTTGGTCAAGGTCCTATGGTTGTAGCTCTTTTATCTCATCATTATACACATGCTTCTCATCTCTAAGCTACCATCCCTTCTTGTTTAGATTCAATTTTTGTTGGTTGGATCATCTATTATCTTTTGCCTTGTGTTGATAAATTGAAAATAGCCTCACAAAAATATTTTAGATCAACCATCGGTTTTTTTGGGGGGTGGGAAACCAACATGGGGGGGTGGGTCTTGGGGGGAAGTTGAAGGAGGGAATATGAGAAATCGGGATGAGAAGGGGGGTTTGGGGAGATTTGGGAGGAGAATGTTGGTAAGGCCTTTTGGGGGAGGATATGGAGGAATGATAGATTTGGGATGGGAAACCCGGGGGAAAGTTGGGGCCAGGGGGATAGATTGAATATGAATCAAGGTACCAGAAGATGGACTTGATGGGAGAAGGGGGGGAAACAAGCTCCAATGTCTCAGGAGAGGGTTCTAGGAGGATGAAAATAATGTTAGGCAAGGGGGTTTGAGAGGTAATTGAAGGGGAAGTCACTTGGCCCTGGGTTGAGGCCAACCCATCCATGGGGTGTTGATACAACCATGGGTCCCCATCAAATCATTTGACTACATCATCTTCTTTCCTTTTCCAATAACCTTTTGATTTTATGTAAATGTTCCTCTTGATGAGCTTAAACCCAAATTAGTAGAGAAAAAGACAAGAGAGAAAAAAGGCTTGGGGTGAAAGTGGCTAAAAGCCAAGAGAGCGTGAAAAAAGAAAAGAGGGGAGGTGAAAAAGTCAAAGAGAGGGTGGGGTGGGGAAAAAGAAAAATATAAAAAGAAAAAAAACCAAAAACCGGGAGTGGGTGTTTTAGTTTCAGGCCTCCCGGGGTGGGCACCAAATGACCCTTTTCCTTTCCCCTTGGTGAAAAAAAAGTCCACCCTAACTTTTTTTCTATGTTTTTTTGTGTTGATGAATTTTAGGAAATTTATTTTTCCACTCATATGTCTCTTGAGGATGATGTTGTGAATATTGGCATAAAATTGCATTGTTCCCATAATAGTGGTCTTGTTTTAAAATTGTTGGAGCAATAGGTTCGATCCATTATGATGAACTTGTCTTGTTGAATGTACTATCTTCTTGCAAACTTGATGTGTGTTGTGATGAACCTCTCTAATGTTGAATATGAGCTTGTCAATTTGTGGAGTGCTCTTATTTGAGCAAGAATGATGTATAATGGTTTTTTGATCTTTTGTTGCTTAACCTTGAGAATATGAATGTTTGAATAACCTTGTTTTTTCTTTTTAATATAAAACTTTAGGTCCTTTCTTTTATATGGTCTTTGAAATTTTAAATCTTTTTTCAAAAATGTTCAATAATTTGGGCATTTTGCTGGAAAAGATTTGGAAAAAAGAAACAAGGTGTTTGGGGGGATGTGTTTTGACATGTTGATTACTTTTATTGCATGTCCATCAAAATTTTTGGAATTAGATGTTTAGGTCTTTTTTAAAATTTATACCTAATGGCTTGGTTTGGGACTAATTGGAAGGAATGCCTATGTTTATTTGCACCCACATCTTGTACTTTATTTTGGTTTTTTAGGTTTTTTTTGGAAGTTTTGCATTTTTGGGGGGGGGTCTGGGCATGAAATGATTCATTAATTTGATTCCAAATTTTTTGTGACCCTTTTTAGCTTGAGGGGAAATGAATTTGAAGGTCCCTACAAAATCTTTGGTGTAGTATTGTCTCTTAAGCGTTAGTGGTCTTAATCCCATCATACTTTTGATATTTGATTTGCTCTTTTTCCATTTATGGTGTGGGAAACCGGATTTGAGGACAAACCCTTTCCAGGGGGGGGAGAATGATATGAACATGTGTGGTGCGTCAATGTCTTCCCCCGAGTGAGCCATGGATTGATTGGGGTCCCAAAGGAAGAAGTGAAGACCCCAAAGGGTTCAATAAAACTAGAGGGTCTCCAAGAGGAAAAGAGAAGGGTTTTTGGGACAAATCCTTTCCAAGAAGGGGGGATGATACGATCATAAGCCTCGCCCAAAGGGTTTCAACTACAGCTGGATTCAACGGCAACCCCCTATGGATATATTTGAAAGCTATGAAACTGTCACCATCGTCTTCGTCTTAAACACTTTACGGGGGATCTTGCACATCTCAATGATTCGAATGAGGAGTTATGGGGGTTTTTTTAATCGGACACATGCTTCTCATCTCTAATCTACCATCCATTCTTGTTTGGTTGGATCATCTATTATCTTTTGCCCTGTGTTGATAAATTGAAAACAGCCTCACAAAAATATTTTAGATCAACCATCAAAGGGTAAATTCTTGGGAAATGGATCATAAAATACATGGATCCTTATCACCAAGGGGAGAGGTAAATGGAGGGGTAATGTCATATAAACCACCATATTTACCTTTTCTCCATGAAAAATCATTCTCCAAGGGGAAAGGTATCTGAGAAGGTATTATACCTTTTCTCATTTTGTAGAGGTATCTTTACCTCTCCATTGATGGAGAGGTAAAATCATATAACCACCATATTTGCCTTCTTTTCATGAAAAATCATTCTCCAAGGGGGAAGATATTTGAGAAAGTATTACATTTTATATCTTTTAATGCATTTTATACTATTATTTTAATTTTTTAAAATGATATACCTTTCTATATACCTTTTTCCTTTGAAATGTATTACTTTTTGGAAGGGTATAATTCACTTTTTGAGAAAGTAAATAGATGATATACCTCTTTCATTTACCTTTCTTTGTTGGAGTTGCTCTAAGAAAATAAAAACACAAAGTCATTATATATATAGTGAAATTAATTGTATTTCAAAAAATAAAATTAAATAAACTTTTTGCGCATAGTGAGATTTGAACCTTGGTTGCATACAGTGTTTTAAAAACCGGACCGGACCGGCCGGTTCGACCGGTTCGGCCGCCAACCGGTTAGTGGTCCCGTCCGGTTCTCTCCATAAAACCGCTAGCATGTTGAGCCGCCGTGAACCGTCGAAACCGGCCGGTCGAACGGGTCTAACCGGGAACCGGAAACCGGTTTTCTTCATTGTTTAAAATTTTTGTAAAATAAGTGCTTTTGGTGGGGATCGAACTCATGACCTCTTGGTCAAGAGACCAAGTCCATTACCACTCCACCACAAGCATTTCTTGTTAATAACATGAACATTAGTTATTATTATATTAAAACATTTTTTTTATTTACCCAAACTAACCATTCAAGTTTAAATTTATATTATAGTGAGTAGGTATTAATATGATAATATATTTATCATCTAAAATTCACTCTTTTTTTACTAAAATTAACTATTATTTGTATAATATAGATACTTATGTAAATATAAGTAGTTATACCTAAGGTTTATAATAAATTATTTACTATATAGTATATTTTCATCAAAACTAATTAAACATTCATATTTATTTATATATTTTGTCATATAATTTTTTTGAATTATTATGAATTATCTTTTTTTATATCTAAAATATTAAAAATTTTATCCATACTAACTTGTAATTTGTACATTTAATAATTATGGATAAAAAATTTAATAAATTTTATCATTCATTGAAATTGAATATATTTTATATATTATATATAATTTGTAACAGTAAAACGGTTCGACCAGTGATTGAACCGGTTGGACCGTGAACCAGTAGCCTCGCCGATTCACTGGCCGATTCGGTTTTTAAAACATTGGTTGCATATCATATTATCATAGAATCATTCGTAACAGATATTTGAAATGAATAATTGGAAATGATTCTCTATATTTCCAATCTACTAACCATCCAACCATAACATTATGTAAAGCACCTTTGATGACCATTTTGCCCCTATATAAGGCCATATATAAAGGGCGTATAAATTTATTTTTATTTTTCTAACTCCAATTGTTATTAAGATAAATATATATAATATATGTAAGATTTTTTTCTCTCCCTTGCATTTTTATTGGGTGTAAAAACGTTTACAAATGGATGGTAAATAGGGTTATTGTAAAAAAATCACCAATTGTCTCATTGCCCATTGTCATGAAATTATGTATGGTGATCTTAGCCGAGCGTTTTCGTGCTTCGACTGATTTTGACTTTTGTCTCTTCATATTTAATCACTTAAAAGAGGTTTATATAAATATACTCAATTATTACACAATGATACAGTAAAAAGAGATGTGAGGGCACTCGTTCAAAAACATTAAATAAGAAAAAGAATATACATGCAAAAGAAATTCAAAGAATTTTTTTTTCTTGTTCAACTACCATTACTAAATTACGACTACAATTTACAAAAATATTCGTGAAAACTGAAAATTCAACTAATAAGCGGCTTCCAAGGAACTAGACCGATATCAATTTAAATCTTCTAGAGTTTATAGCACATGGAGTATAAATGTATAACGTTGAATGTGCTATATTTAATTTTTTTATTTAATCATTTTTTAATTAATTAAAATATGAAATTATTTAAATATCTATAAAAAATTATAAGAAAGAGAAAATCTTGCGTGTGACATGGAGTAGTAAAAATAGGAATGTCTCTTGCAAAAAGTGTAAAAGAGAGAAATAGCTTTGCATATGCGTTACGCGCGTATATTTTTTTACTCCCTCCGTCCCGGATAATTCGTCTTAGTTTCCCATTTCAGTCCATCCCATATAATTTGTCTCATTTCACTTTACTATTTTTGGTAGTGAATCCATATTCCACTAATTCATTCCCACTAACATTTTATTATAAAACTAATATATAAAAGTAGGACCCACGTTGCACTAACTTTTTCAACCCACTTTTTATTACAATTCTTAAAACCCGTACTCGGTCAAAGTGACTCGAATTATCCGGAACGGAGGGAGTAATAAAAAAATAAGAAATGAATACAATCATAAAGAATCTGCCCGGTACTAATTACAAAATGGATCCTTCGTAGCTTCAGGGATAAAATAGTTATCAAAAGCATTTTAAACAGTACATTTCCTAGTTTGAGACTTAAATAATGTCAATCTATATTTAGACTAATTTTGAAATTCAATAATAATAATAATAGTAGTAATATTAATTTTTATTAATATTGTTTTTTTTTTCAATTTTTACCGCATTGCATCGCTATTAAAGCATAGGATTGCAATAGAATGCAAATTCCTCGTATAAAAATTGTTCTAGCTGATTGGATTTTTTATATATTGGATTCAGCTATCCTTTTTATAATCATTACATCAAGTTTACAGCCATCTACTATACTTATTAAATTTTGAGTATTATACTGTCATTTTTACCCTTGCAAGATATAAAGAAACCACGCAATGAGTTTGTGCAATACAATAACCTATTCGTCCTCCTATACAAAAAACAGAATTCTCATATAGCAACACGGTTTTGAAGTTTCATACTCTCTCAAGGAGTCACTCCATTGTAAAACGAAGGAGTATATAATAAAAAATCCAATTTAGTTGAACAGTGTAGAAACTGAACAAATTTTTGTATTGAGCGTAGAAAATACATATTGAAATATGAAATGGTGAAGAAACAGACACCACTTTTAGTTTGAGAATTCAATGCTGTGGCCCCCACCCGACAGCGACGTCACAAGCGCCAGTAACAACAACGCGCGGTGAGGCCAGGCGCCACGGCTAATCGACAAATGATAATGAATCACGGGCAGCCAGCGCCCTCACTCCGAGCCACCTTGCTTCGGATCCAGGTCCGGACCACTAATGTTTCGAAAAAGAGCAATAAAGCTGACGCCAAACCAAAACCCCAAATAATAATAATGGAATAAAGGAAGAGAGAGAAAGTCACCAGAAAAAATAATTTTAGAGATAGATAGATAGAGAGAGAGTGTGGTTGTCTTTTTCTCTAGAGAGAGAAACAGCTCGAGCTCGAAGGAATCTCGGAAAAGATGGGGCAGATCGTGAAGAAGAAGAACAAAGGTAGACCTCCCAAGGCAGATCCCGCCGCGGAGCGCGACCTGCGCCGGAGCCACCGCCGCCGCAGCGTCAAGTACGTCTTCGACCTCGACGACTACTTCGACGAGGACGAGGTCTTCGTCGATGAGGATGACCAGCGCCGGAGGGAGAAGAAGCTCGACCTCCTGCTCAAGCTCCAGGAGTCAACTGATCGGCGCGCCTCCTGCTCCTCCTCCGACGACGGCGCCGGCAAGCCCTCGAAGAAGCGCAAAATCGACCAGGAAATGGACGAGGACGCGAATGAGGAAGAAAATTATAACGATGAAGACGAAGAAGAGGTGATTAATGATTATCAGTTTATAATTGTTTCGATCTGGATGTGGAAATATTGGCGGAAAAGGGAAATTATTGAGTAATTGGGGATTCAATTGAGGCGGAATTGAATTGGAGTGGAGTGGATTCATTTATCCATTAATTGCAAAGATGTAGTGAGAGGGATTCTGAAAAGTTCCAGCTCAGATATTTTTCTATTTGGGAAGGAAGAGAGGGAATGGTGTATGTATATGTAACGGTCGGGTCAACTGTCAAAAACTAACCCCCACAGAATCTGATCTTGCTCTCTCTCACATTCTCTCTCCTCTTTCACATTCTCTCTCTACATCACGCTAAGCAGAATGTTACAGACAGCATGTATTGTGATGTACGCACACTCACGTTCCCACTTATTCTGACTCTTGTCTCATAGGCACGCCGACTTTCGCTCTAGGAGTAGCGTTTTTGGGTTAGCATTTATTAGTTTATGTTGCTTCACCTCTTTATTTAATGGTGGCTTTTCTTTATTCTTCACAGGTTAGGGAAACAAGGCGACATCTCAAAGCAGAGGACTCACCACCAGGTGTGGTTTCTTTCATCATGTTCACAGGAATAAGCTTGATAAAATTTTGAATTGGATTGAATTCGGATGGTGCAGGGACGCCGCCATCTGAGCTGCCGCTGCCTGATAAGAAGGCATTGGAGTTGATTTTGGACAAGCTGCAGAGGTGTGCTGCTAGTTCTTTTGTGAAATGGATGGTGAAAAAGGATTGCATAATGCAGTATATTTGTAATGTTTAATGCCTCTCCTTTTATCCCTTTCTTGCGCAGGAAAGATATTTATGGTGTTTATGCAGAACCGGTTGATCCGGAAGAGGTAACCTCGGGGTTCATTGAGAGATGCTTTTGCAATGCAGTGTGCTTCGTTGAGTTTCTAAATCAGGTTGATTCATTGTTGGTGTAGCTTCCAGATTACTTTGATGTGATTGATCATCCAATGGATTTTGCTACTGTGAGAAACAATCTGCGAAATGGATTGTACGCAACTTTCAAGCAGTTTGAGGTTAGATCCCGCCAGTCTTTTATTTGTTGACTTTGTTTTGTTTATTTGTAATGTCCCTTTGTTTCAATTTTTAAAGAGGAGACATGTACTGAATTTTTTGTATTTATCTGTGTTAGCTTTTGGTTGAGAAAGGCAGGGTCGACATGTAATGATTACGGTGTATCTGTTTGGTTGTGCCAAACATATTTTGTCTTGCCTTCTTCTAATACGAGTCACCTAGTTGTCAATTTTCTTGTTCATCTTCTGTTTTGTTCCGTCTTTTATTCATACTCTTCGAAAACCATCCTGCTTGGCTGATTTATGTTTGCATGATTTCTTATGCTGTTTGTTAGGTGTTCTGTTAGCTAAGCTGAAATATGCGTCCTTATCTTCTGATGTCTCAGCGATATTTTTGGTCTACCCGCATCTCTTATTGTAAACAAAAAATATGAAATCGTGTGCCTACACTTATACAGTGTGCTTTGCTATGGAAAAAACTTGTTTTTATTTGTGTTTTGTGGGAGGAAAATTTCTTTAACATTTTGTATGGACTATGGAGTATATGCGATTTTACTTTCTGCTTTTGGTGCTTATCATTTCAAATGCAATAATGGGCTATTTTGTTTCTAGTTGTCATTTATAGGCCAGAAGTTGGATAAGTGACAACTTTGCTGGTATTAATTTCCTTTGTTAATTTTAGTTTCTTGTTCTATGACTACTAAAACTTTTGAAGTGCTGTGCTACTGCTTACTAGCTCAAATACAAGTAATTGGGAAAGAATATTTGAAACATTGGATCTATGATAATGAGCAGCCGTATCCTGATAACTAGGTGGTGTATGTAATATGATGGTTGTAAGATTTGTTAAATCTTATATTCGTTCTCTGTTATATGGTTATGCCTACATGGTCTGTTAAACGGCTTTATTCTGCAATTTTGGGGGACACTTTCACATGTAAATTTTGTAATAACAATTTGGAATGTTCTTAATATGACCATGGCCTCTTCATTCGGTGTGTTTTTTTGGTATTTTATTTAATTCCTCGGCGTCTTCAGCTTGAATGAGTACTATTTAATATTACATTTTCTCTCACCTATCCCAGTAGTTAGTCATTGGTAGAAGGCCATAATTATTTTTTTTTCAATAACTTCTTGTTACATGTTGTTTCCAAAACTGCAACCTTTCTCATGGCCTTTAAATATTCTGAAATATTTTTTCTGTTATGCAGGATGATGTTTTCCTCATTTGCTCAAATGCAATGCAATATAATGCACCGGATACCATATACCACAAACAGGTAAATGTCTGCTCTCGCTCCTTTTGAAGACAATTTATTATAAAATTCTATTGTTGAATGATATGAATATATACTCATCTAAAAAGGCGCGCACCATCCAAGAGTTGGCAAAACGGAAATTTAACAAGATAAGGCTTAATTTTGAACGCAATGATAAGGAGAACAAACCTGAGCAGAAAGCAAGATCTGGCTCTCTTTCGAAAAATCAAATGAAAAGACCTGTGATCCGGGCAGGGCAAGAACCGATTTGCTCTGATTTTTCATCAGGAGCTACTCTTGCAACACCGGGCAATACTCAGAATGTTGTCGGTGTTGGGTCTGAGAAAGCTGGTGGTGTGGATGGGCTTATTGATGGAAGTTCTTTCTTGAATGACAACAATTTGGACAAAGTGGAAGATTTACTGCCAGGTACCTCCTGACCTATTATATTTGCGATCTGGTTATCTGCTTTGTTACCAGCATGGATAGTATTTTGATTGGTCCCTCTTCATGTGGAACCGGCTTGCTTTGTAACATTAAGGGCTCCCTGGGAAATAGAACCAATGACCTTAGCATTTGATTTTCCTTTCCAGCACAAGTTTTTCTGGTTTCTTGCTGTATGTTCTGATCACAACTCGCTCTTCTTGTCATAGGTAGGGCCCTCCTATCCCGATTTGGCAGGAGATCATCATTTGTACAAGAAGAAAATCGCCGTGCAACATATAACATATCACAAGACGAAAATCGCCGTGCGACATATAATATATCATTGTCTCAGCCTGTGGCCAGCTCGGCATCCATATTCTCAACATTTGACGGTGAAACCAAGCATTTGATGCCTGTATGAATCTCAGGGGTTTATGTATCACTTTTATTACCAAGTATATGAGTTTTCGTTACATTAAGTATTGTTGTCTTTGGTTATCCAGGTAGGGCTTTATTCAGATCATTCATATGCTAGGAGCCTGGCTCGATTTGCTGCAACTCTTGGATCCGTCGTTTGGAAAGTGGCTTCTAAAAGAATCGAACAAGCACTACCTCAGGGATTCAAATTTGGTCAGGGTTGGGTCGAGGAGTATGAGCCACTTCCAACTCCAGTATTGATTCTGGAAAATTGCAGTGTGAAGGAACCACCATTTTTCACGAAAGTACAGCCTACTGTGGAACCTAGGAACTTTGAGAAGGTTCCTTTAATCTCGAATGCTCCCAAGGAAATTCCAGGTAATATACCTTCCTTCGAACAAAAGCTGCTGTTCCTTGGTCCTGCTGGAATTAGATCACCTGCTCCTGTTTCTATGGCTCAACCAATCAGAGGGAGTATGTCAGAGACAAAGCTGCCATTCTTTCTGTCTCCTGGGATCAGACCTAGTGGTTCCCATAATCTCAGTTACGTTAATCAGAATTTACAATCCAGAGATCTGTTCGAATCTGACACAAAGGCTCAGAAGAAGGTTGAGTCAAACAGTCCACGGACACCAAGTAGAACTGCCATTGATTCAGTTGGCAACAGGCAGTTTCTTAGGAGTTCGGAAGTGGAAGCGTCTCGGGCTGTGGAATTCTCTCCAAAGAACATTAGCTTTTCGGAATCTGGATCTTTTAAACAGCCCAATCATAGTAATGGAAGAGCCGTCCTTAATAAGGTGGATGGTACTGCAGTGATTAGTTCGTCTGCTGATTCGACTAAACCGCCTAGCTATTATTCCCGCGAACAAGGTCAGGGTCTCAGCGACCCAGTCCAGATGATGAGAATGTTGGCAGATCACAATCAACAAAAATCCTCGACTCAGCCATCAGGCAATGCTCAAGTTTTAACATCACAACCGCCCTTGGGCAGCAATGGGTGGAATGGTAATGATCCATATAATGCAGCTATGGCTGCTGCACGTGCGTGGATGTCTGTGGGGGCAGGAGGGCTAAGGCCAGTCACTGAAAATGCCAATCCGAACAAGAACCACATGTACGGTGATCCAGCCTACAACCCCCCTAGTAATATCCAGTCACCCGTCCGCGGAGAATTTCCTTCTTCTGGAATGCATGTTCGGCCAGACAAGAACAGTGCTCCAATGCATGCGTTTGTACCACAAGGGCCGATACCGATGCTAGTAGGAAACCAAATACAGTTTCAGAACCAGCGAATGATGTTCCCACAGCTGGCTCCTGCTGACTTGTCTCTGTTCCAGTCGTGGCGCCATGTGAGCCCGCAAATGCATTCAAAACAGAAACAGGAATCCCTGCCTCCCGACTTGAACATTGGCTTCCAATCATCGGGGTCACCAGGAAGGCCATCTTCAGGCGTTCTGGTTGATTCTCAGCAGCCTGATTTGGCTCTCCAGCTCTGAGTTATCCGGTTTTTCAGTTTAGGTGTAGGGTAGATAAGAGATAGAAAATGGTGGGAGGCTGCTGGTTTATATATGTATGATTTCATTTTGTGTTAAGAGGGTATTGATTTCTAGTGGGAAGCTGCATTTTTTAGCAGAGAGAATAATTTAGTATTTGCAGCTTCTGACGTTAATCTGATTTTTGGCAACTTCCTTTCTCTTGGAGTTGGAGATGTATGTTCAAGTTACGGGATCAACATTTATAGGCTTCGCTTCTTCTATGGGATGAATTCAATTACAAGAAAAAAAAGTGAAACTTGTATATTTGCAATTTTCACTAAATTAGCATAAGTCCACTTGGTACTAAATGTATGTTCATTGAGCTCATTTTTGTTATGGGTTGTGATTGGTTTGATGACATATTGTACTTTCATACTAGCATAAGTCCACTTGGTACTAAATGTATGTTCTTTGGCTAAGTTCGATAATAAAATCCACTTGGAACCTCATTTGGCCACGGAGGTTTAAGAAATTGATGTAATAAAGGTTGAAGTATAGAGAATAATGCATGAGAGAGAAAAGTAGGACAGAGAAAGAAAAAAAGAACAAAGTTGAAATGAGAAAGAAGTATTTGCTTACTTTGGACACCTGAAAAAAGAATGCGACTCAATTACCTTGAAAAGATGGAGTATATCACTAAGTCTACCCTCTATTTAAAATCAATAATTATGATTTGTATAATAAAAATAGCTAAAAAATCTCTTTTAGAAAAATGTTGATAATGGGGGCGGCCATTTAAAAAATGTTGTGTTATCCAAATGGGCTACTTTTATGCATTCCCCGTCAATTTATCACTCCGTTAATATGAAGAAAATATTATTCCGCGACTCTATTCATAAAGATAAGTACTTCCCCCTTTCCACCCTAAGTTAACTATTTTTATTTTTGGGATGTGACACTCTAAACGACACATTTCTAAACATGGAAACTACTCTCCCTGCTTCTTCTCCCTCTCTTACTTTCTTTTCTCCATTTAACTCACAAAACAACGCTATATAAAATCTCGTGGAAAAATAGAAATGCTCCACTTAGAGTGGGATGAAGGAAGTATTTTTTTTTTCTAATAAAGAGTCATTAATCTATACTTTCCAATACCTCATACTAATTGTTGGATCTATCTTGACTTAAAGTACATCTCCCAATCTATTGATTTTAACAAATTCTTACCTAATACTCCTTCCGTCCCAGTTTTATAGTCACATTTTGCCATAAAAATCCGTCCCATATTTATGGCCACATTTAGAATTTTCCATATTTGGACATAAAATTTTACCCCATTATTCACTAAAATTACACCCAAATGCCATTATCAAGACAAAAATAAACCAAAATAAAAATAAAAAACGAAAAAGTCAAGAGGGACCCACCTTCAACCAACTCACTTCATTTATTACATACTACACCATCTCACTTCATTTATTATACACTCCACCATCTCACTTCATTAATTACACACTCCACTAATTCCTTAAAATCCGTGCCATAACTAAATGTGACTATAAATCTGGGACGGAGGGAGTATCAGGGATAAATCAGGTAAGATCCGGTGGGGTCGACTGTTCATCTGATCACACCGACGATCCACGAGTAACGTCGGAAAACTACATTATTCAACTTCTAACCCCACGATAAGTCTTCCTCCGTACTAACCCTTCATTATCTCTCTGCTATGCATTGGATTTATTCTTATAATTATGATTGTACACTACAAAAAAAAAAAGACTGTTTACCGAGCACCATTAGCGAGCATATCTAATTGTGCTCGGAAAAAGGCGAGCATCTCAAGCTGTGCTCGGCAACATTCCAAGCATAATTGATGGTGCTCGGTAATATCATGAACGAGGGAGTTAACTTGCGAGCAATACCGAGCGCAGTCAACGTGCTCGGTTTAGCAATTTAAGTTAGGGAACGGAAAATTTTAAAACTAGCGACCACCTATAACGTGCTCGGAAAATGCCTACCACCACCGAATGTGCTCGCCGAAACTAAATTGTATAATTATTCAATATATGATCGCAAAAAAGCACACTTTGTATAATTATTCTCGGGAAATTAACTAATTGCAGTGTTCCTTGAATTTCCATATGTAATTATTCAAAATTCATATGTTTTAAATTATTATTATTGTTAAATAATTCTTAATTATAATTATACCGAGCACTTGTACTGTACTCGGCAATTGCCAAGCACATGGAAGTTGTTCGGCTTGTTTAAAATAATTGATATTTTATGTTCAAAATAGATTTTAATATTTATGGTGAATGATCCACAAATTTTTACACATGCAAATTTTTCTAGATATTTCTGTATACATATAAAAAATATTGGCATGTTTGAAAATTTTATTATTGTTAAATAAGTATTATTTATATTATTTTTATATAATTCTGAGCACTTTTAAGGTACTCAGAATCGAGAAATGGATGGTGCTCGGCATTGTATAAAAAATATTTATATTATTTTTATAAATTCCGAGCACTTTTAAGGTACTCGACAATTTCCAAGCACATGGAAGGTTCTCGGCTTGTATAAAATATTGATATTTTATGTTCAAAATAGATTTTAATATTTATGGTGAATGACACACAAAATTTTATACATACAAAATTTTCTACATATATACGTATACAAATAAAAAGTATTGGCATGTTTGAAAATTTTATTATTGTTACATAATTATTATTTATATTATTTTTATATAATTCCGAGCACTTTTAAGGTACTCGGCTATTTCCAAGCACATGGAAGGTGCTCGGCTTGTTTAAAATATTGATATTTTATGTTCAAAATAGATTTTAATATTTATGGTGAATAATCCACAAATTTTTATACATACAAAATTTTCTACATATTTCTATATACAAATAAAAAATATTGGCATGTTTAAAAATTTTATTATTGTTAAATAATTATTATTTATATTATTTTATATAATTCCGAGCTCTTTTAAGGTACTCGGCAATTTCCAAGCACATGGAAGGTGCTCGGCTTGTTTAAAATATTGATATTTTATGTTCAAAATAGATTTTAATATTTATGGTGAATGATCCACAAATTTTCATACATACAAAATTTTCTACATATTTCTGCATACAAATAAAAAATATTGGCATGTTTGAAAATTTTATTATTTTTAAATAATTATTATTTATATTATTTTTATATAATTCCGAGCACTTTTGAGGTAATCGGCAATTGCCAAGCACTTGGATGGTGCTCGGCATTGTATAAAAAATTAATATTTTATGTTCAAAATAGATTTTAATATTGATGGTGAATGATCCACAAATTTTTATACATACAAAATTTTCAGAATATATATACTCCCGAGCACATGGCCGTACTCGCTAACATGCTCGAAGTGGTCGGTGCAACTAGTTCTCACTCGAAAGTGCCGAGCACCACTAGGTGCTTGCTGCATCACGAGCACATGTATGTGCTCGCACACCTACTCGAAGTAGGCCCGTGCTCGCTTGTTTCGTGTCTAACCTCTCGAAAGTGCCGAGCACCACTAGGTGCTTGCTTCATTTCGAGCACCCATAGGTGCTTGCCAACCTGCTCGAAGCACCAAAGCTCGCACCATCCAAACCTTGATCTCAAAAATAGCGAGCACTCATAGGTGCTCGTCAATGCTGTTAGTTGACCAGTTAGCTGAGCACCAAGAAGCGCTTGGATAAAAATGCCAACGAAGGGAATGCGGAGCACCTAAAGTAATCGCGAAGTGCTCGGTAAAGTTGGATATGCCGAGCAAATTTCCCTTTTTGCCGACCACTTTGGTGCTCGGAAAACACCTCTTTTTTTTGTAGTGACAGAACCACACCAAAAAATAAAAAAATTGCAAAAGATATTCAAAAATAAAAAACTTAAAAAAAAAAATCCATTAAACCATAATATGATTGACATCAATCCACCAACACAGATATTCAAATGGCAACAAAAATAAAGTTTCATACAACAAATTATAATAAAGCAAATCCATGAACAAAAAGGGTTTCAAATTTTAAACTTAAGGTAAGAATGTCCATAATAAAGTGCCTTGGAAAATATCCCCCAAGTCCTCAATATCTTTCAAGTTTAAGCAAATAATTGAGATGAATTAAGTTGTTGAAATAAAGTGTCTTTGAACTTGAAAAAAGCTTGAGAATTCAATCATGTAAAATAAAAGTGTTTCTGAACTAATAAATCTTGAAATAAAAATGAAGATCGATTAAGTTGTTAAAGCTTGAGATAATAAAGTTCCTTTACCTATAAAGGAAAAAAGAGTTATGCAAGTAAAATAAATTTAATAATCGAGAATAATAAATTAAAATGCATTATTCATTAATCTTCTAATTATACTCTTCTATTTTTTTCGACATCTAGAACAAGTTCTTTGACATTAAATTTGGAAGATGATCTACAAAGCCAATGTTGACCACAAATGAGATACTCAACAACTTTAGGACCTAATGAGCTTCTTAATAAATCAAGTACTCATCCTCCGATGCTACATGCCAATCGTGATGCTATATACGGTTGAGATGGGTACCACAAGATTCGCGAGTGACTCAAAAGAGAACAAGATATACATATTCACTGTTAATTATAGTACGTGGTAAATGTGATAGTCAATTTCATAGTTTACTAATATTCTGTTTGTAGTTTTTATGATTGACTTTGTTAAACTATGGAGCAATATAATTTAATATCTAAATAATACAGGCTTTAATAAAGGCATGGAAAAAAGTCTTGATTCTACAGGGGATTGGACTTTGAGTCAAGCCCTACTATGGAGGTTTTCGGCCCCATATTAAGGTTTGACTCAAAGTCCAATCCCATATTCGAATCAAGACTTAGACTTGCAGTTGGTTGTGCAATGGCATATTTACACGCTTTTATCAAATTCTATATCATTTAGAGATTTAAATTATATATTACACAAAATTTAACAAAATCAGTTATAAAGAACTACAAAATAAAATCGTAGTAAATCATTAAACTAACAATCAAATTTAGTACATACATGAAATAATTACCTAACTGGTGTCACGATTCAACATTGCTCTTGAATATTGTTATAGATATAGCCGTGCAAAACTAAAAACTATTAACAGTATGGTAGAGCACTAAATTTTTCATTTTATCTCTCTTTTAAAAGTAAGAGTAAATTTTGGAAACATTTAAAGTAAGGAATATAAAAGAAAGGAAACTCCTATTCTCCATCGTCTCTTTCATTCTAAAAATAATTAGGGCACATCCAAAATCAACTCTCCCTCCCTCATTCCTCTGTCTCAATTTGGTTATCGAATTTGTTGGTTGTAAAAGCATGATGTTAAGCCTATCACTAGATTATGAAAAGAAGAGATCGATGTTTGGATTACCTTCCGTGAATTTGGAGTAAAGAAACGGGACTTTTTCTTTTTGTCATGAAATTTCAGAAGTCAGTATAAAAGATTGGAGAGGTGTGAGGCCTGCTAAATTAGCTCGTTGGATTGGGAATTTGGAAAAAGGCATCAACTTGAGATGGTGAAGAACTGCTCCTTCCTTTCTTCTTTGCAAATAGTAGTATTAATATTATGCTGAGAATAAAATCACAATTTGTCAAGAAAAATTTGGGCGCAAAGTTGAGAACGAAAACGGCAGATTTGATGACATGAGAGGCGATCAAATCTTCTTATTTATAATACTTGAGGTATCCTATAACAAGGAAGTAAATTAGGTCAAATCTAATACTAGAAATAAATCATAATAACGAAAAAAAATTAAGAGAAATAGAGTAATAAGGGAAGTAAATCATATTCACAAGGTAATGACGGATATATGGTTATACTGCGTCAATAGCTCTTTCTCTATCATCTTAATTTTAATACTCCTAGGAAATTAATTTAATAGAGTTCCCCAAATCATGCCTAAAAAACAAATTAAAAAAAAACTAAAAAACAAATTAAATACTATAATAGAGAACCCCTAATTACCAAACCGTTTGTAGCTGTAATTGATCACAATAAATTGTAATGTAACCATATATATAGTATATATTTTTAGTGATTTAGTTGAGTTCTTGACAAAAAAAAACTTTTATTTTCTTTCATTTATAATTTTATTCGAGCCAACTTGTTCACGTTAGAAAATTACTACTCCTATATTATTTTAGATTCCATTGTGATTGTGAATTTTGAACAAAGTATTGTGGTTGGGAGAGGGCGGCTGTGAATATTTATAGAGCAAATTAGGGTGAGGTAGAATAAACTCATGAATTGATTCATGAGTACTAAATTTGGGATTTATTTTGCGTATTATAGGGGAGGTGTTGTTAACGTGTGATGATGGTGGAAAAAGATTTCTTGTGCTGATTACACTTAATGAAGTACTTGCGCTCAAGAAAAAGAATTTAGAATTTGGACTCTCTGGTGTATAGTATTTTAATATAGAGTGAACTGCATAAATGGTACATGATCTTTCACTTTCGCAAATAAATAGTACCTGATCTTTATTTTATATCGTTTTTTGTACTTATAAATCACATTTTTGGTACCTGATGCAATTTTGATCCCAAATGCCCTCTAAACAAATATATATTTCCATTTGTATCATTAAGATTATTTTGGGTATACAAAACTAAGTACCAAAAGTGATATTATAATTTCTTCACTCATTCTTCTCACTCTTTATACTATTATTATCAATCAATATTAAAATTATTATTTTGATATTATAAATTAATAATTAATTTATTTTTTAATATCATTCAAATATACTACTTAATTATAGTTATAGTTATAGTTATAATTATATTTAATTATTGTAATAATATTATTGTTATAAACTAAAAACTAGTTGTAATATATAAATAATAATAATATAATTATTTAAATTATGAATCACACAATATTATATAATAATAATAATAATAATAATAATTATTATTATTATTATTATTATTTTACATTAAACTAATAACTAATCAAAATAATCTTAATAAAAATTTAAAATTGTGAATTATATTTATAATGATATTAAGAGTTGAATATTTGTAGTTAGGAACCATAAAATGAGTATAAAACAATTCATTACAAAATATTTAATTGATTTAAATATTTTAAATAATTAATTTAATTAGGTATTTTGTTCTTGATTTATATTATGGATGTAATTAGATGTATGTATAAAACACTAAAAAGAAAGAAGAAAAAGAGGATAAAAGAACAAAGAGGAAACATAAACTAATGAGAAAAAAGAAAGAAGAAAGGAAGATAAAATACTAAAAAGAAAGAATAAAATGAAGAAAAAAGAAAGAAGGAGAAACTAAAGAAGAAAAAAAGAAATAAGAAATGAAGAAAAAAATAATCACATGTTTGGTATACTATTTAATGGAAATTTCCAAAAATATCCTCCATAACAAAATAATCACAAGTTTGGTACCTAGGGTTATTTTTGTCACTGGGTACCAAAAACGATATAAAATAAAGATCAGGTACCATTTGCGTGCGAAAGTGAAAGATCATGTACCATTTATGTAGTTCACTCTTTAATATATTATTAACTTGGCCTAAATTATATTATTAACTTGGCCTCAAGATACTTTGTACTTCCTCCGTTCCCTCCGTTCCACTCAAAATGTTCATATTCTTGATTGACACGAAATTTTAGGAAGAGTTATTAGGTGGAGTAAATAGAGAGAAAATGTAGTTAATTACTTTAACGAAGAAAGAGGAAAGAAAGATTTATTTCCATATGTAGAATGTTGACATCTTGAGTGTGACAAAATAAAAAGAAAAGGTGAACATCTTGAATGAGACGGATGTAGTATTTCATTTAAATTGCTTAGTCCAATTTTTGTATTTCACTTAATGGGACTGTAACACCCGCCCTTTTTATTCCCTAAGACTTTTGGAAACCGACCTATTTATATATATTAGTTTCGCACCTAACTTCTTTTACTTCTCGATATGATCAAACGTTGTGAAATATAATTTGAGTGATGAATGAAAATAGGGTTATTTACAATATTTAATATTCTTATAGTCCGTTTTTGAAGACCGAGCTTCAAATAAAAGTTCGTACATGTTCTACATCGAGTTCAACATTAGAGTAAAAATAAAAATATAAATACTTTCCATGCCCTCCGGATCTTGCTCAATAGTCCTGCCTTGAACCCCGATATCTACACGAAAGGATAAGAAGCATGTTAAATCAAGACGAGACGATCGACAAAATCACATCACATCAAGCATGCTTATCAAACGACGGCTCACGTCTTTTTAAGCGACAAGATGTAATATTATTGTCATTTATGATATTGTGAATGAGAGAAGTGACAACTTACGCCAAATGTTAAAAAGTCCATATCCTTTGGACAATGCATTTTCCTCCTTGAATCAAGCTTATAACCATGTATTTGCATACACCCTATTTTCTCTATAAGTACCACTCCATCTCTACTCTTGATTTTTTTTTTGTTCCACCACAAAATCTCCAAAACTAATTTATCACAATGTGATGATTCTCAAATGGGTGTTAGAAGAAGAGGAGTCAATTCTCTACACACTACCTTTCTTTTTCTCCTTTCCTCAAGGTAAATTCTTCAACATCAAACAAACTTATTCATAGCATTTCATATCCTAGACCAAGCATGAACAAGAACTAAATAATGCAAATATAGATTCCTTTTAGAGCAAGCTCAATTATATTTTCATTTCTTTCCAACAACCTTTCTACGAAACACCCCAAATCAAATGCATTATTGAAATCTCATCCAATGACTTACACTTTTTTTTACCATCACGATCATGACTAGCCTTAGATGCTTATGAACATAGTATTTATCATAGATGTATATCTTTTTATCTCAAGCTCGTGTCGTGTGCCAAGAAAATCTTAAGGATCAACCATCATCCTTTGGAATCCAAGAATCAATTAAGTAATGCCTTAGATGCAATAAGTTCTACTTAGTTGCGATAACCATAGTGAGCAAGAGGCAAAACGAGGAGTTAGCTTTATGAGTTTTTCCCCTTGGGGCTGTAGCCGCTGCTACTGCCGAGAGACGCCCTGAACGACGCCGCTGCTGCCTCTTCCGTAACAGCCACCGCTGCCACACACGCATACACGCTCGGCAGCCGCTGCCCCGAGCAAACTCGGCGAGCCGGTGCCTGAAAATTTAAACCGAGAGAGAGGAATCTGAGTGTTGTGTGAGTGTGCAACAAGAAAAATGAGAAGAGAGAGAGAAAGGACTTACCTTACCCGTGAACGGCGGCACCGTTGCTGGCCGAGCGCCGGCAAATCGACGAAAGAGAGAGAGAGGCGTGAGATTCTGGGGAGAAGGAGGGGCCTTTTTTTTTTGTTTTGTTTTTCTCAAATTGAAATCTATCTTCTCTGAACTACAATTTGATTTGGGTTCCACTCCTTTTAAGTGTTTTGAGTGTGATCGCTTATTACTTGGAAGTGGGCCGTTTCTTTTTAAAGAAGAAGATACAGAAATGTTGGGTCATCATTAATTATAGCTTTGGGCTCCAAGTGAGGAATGGACCTATTATTAAATTGTTGGGTTTAATTATTCATTATTTGTTAATTAATGACTGATTTAAAGTCTTTTTTAAAATAGAGAGCCGTAAGTTTTGATGGAATGAAATTATCTTGATCGAACCTCGAGCATAGGATGCATATACCATATAGGATCATTGCATGTCATGCACCTTATGTATGTTTTTAAGACTAATTGAATCAATATCCTCTTTCAAGAAGGGCGTGTTTGCGGAGTTGTTTTCAAGGACGAGCTTGTGTAGAGTTATAATTGGAAGCTTTGAGGTGGGCTTTATATCCAAAACATTAAGTGTGGATAAAATTATCAAATATATGAAATGTTTTTTGTTTGATAAAATCACTCTTACTTTTTTTTCAAATGTTATCGTGCCATAAATTATTTGTTTTATGATACCTATTGTTTGGCGATGCCAAATGAATGAATGAATGAATCGAATTCAGACTCCAATAGGACCAAGATCCTATTTGAGTTAGTGTACACAGGAATGAACCGTGAGTCATCGTAAGGGTTGGCCGGTCAATGTGATCGTGGAAGGTGGCCACCTTCCCGACACACAATGAACTATCAGATATGAAGGATTACTGGAATGAACTTAGTCTAATCAGACGAACTTTATTGAAATGAACTTAGTAAGCTCGGGCCTTTAAGAAAAATCCTCGTGTGTTACTGTGATGACATGATAATGATAACGTTTTCTTATATATGTGTACTTTCGGCAATGTGTCCACTGAGTACCCCGTACTCAGCCCTGCATTTGTTTCTGAATGTGCAGGTTGAGCAGTGATGAAATGGTGGCTGAGTGGAGTTGGTGGTCGTCTCATATCTTTTATAGGGTTCTCGTGGCATATGTCTTCACACATATGGCCATGTGTTTACAACTCCTTCCGCTGTGCACTATTGTAGTATAATGTACTAGATAGATCGCAAGAATAATGATTAGTAGCGAATGACTAGTGTTATACACTCTTTTTAATTTTATGATCTTTCATTGCCTTGTGAACCACCTTTGTCTTATTAAGTACTCCCTCCGTCCCAGTTTAGGAGTTAGAATTAATTATGACACGAGTTTTAAAAATTGGTGGAGTGTGTAATAAATGAAGTGAGATGGTGGAGTGTGTAATAAATGAACTGAGTTGGTGGAAAGTGAAATGGTTTGACATTTTGGATTTAAAAGATGTTTCTTTTTTCTTTTTGGTTTATTTTTATGTAGATAATGACATTTGGGTGTAATTTTGATAAATAATGGGGTAAAATTTTATGTCCAAATATGAAAAATTTCAAATGTGACTCTTAAACTGAGACAGACTTTTATGGCAAAATGTGACTCTTAAACTGGGATGGAAGAAGTATCTACTTATCATATTGATATTTCTTTCATCCCCTTTCTACTCCTTCTTCTTATTCCCCTCCCCGAGTCACGATTTACCCAGCAATGCTATCCTTAGCAAGTCGCGGTCGTGACAGGGACTTTATGCACTTATTTATGACAGGAGAACTTTGAGCATTTTTGAAATCTTCTGCAGCTTCTTTCTCGTGTCACTCATCTATCAACCTTTGAAAATGATGGAACACCTCAACAATACTGTTTTTGTAATTTACATAATGTTTCACAACAACATTCATACACTCACTTCGTTGAGTTGTAATGATATCAGCACAAAATGTATTTCTTTCATATACCAATGCCCATTTTTCCCATAGAGAAAACATTCTTGTCAACCACTTATTATCTTGCAAGTTGTATTTCTCTAACATCTCATTCCATGCCTTGAGGAATTCCGATTCTTCTTCAAAGTCGCACACACAACAACTGAAATCAGCTGCAAATGTGTTCTTGAAACTCGAAAAAACACTTGAAAGATGGATCGTTGCATTCTGAAAAATGTGCCAAACACGCAGGCGATGGTAAGTAGATGGCCACTTGGAAGCTAAAGCAACGCTCATTGCTTGATCTTGATCTGTTAAGATAGTCTTTGGTCGTTTTCCCATCACGACATCTTCAAATGCACTAAATAATCGCTCAAAGGTTTCAATTGTTTTCGTCGTGTAATAATATGCACCAAACACAATTGTTTGTTTGTGATGAGTTACGCTGACGAAAAAAACAATTGGTCTACCATCTCGATGTTTTCTATAGGTAGTATCAAAGCAAACAACATCACCAAAATGACCAAAATCTTGTATAATTCTACCATCGGTCCAAAATATATTGGTAATTAGATCTTCCACGTCCAACTGTATTGCATAGTAAAAGTGTGGACCCTCACTTGTCATCCTTTGTAAAGATTGTAACACACCTCCACAATCGCCTTGTTTAATCTCCGAAGTCCTCTAAGTTCTCAAATAATTCTTTAAATCAATATGAGTGAAACCAAGATGTTGAATTCCACGAAATTCTTTTGCCATTACATCTATAGTTTTCTTTGGAGGCAACCCACAACTTTGAGGTTTGGATTACCTTTTGTGAATTTGGAGTAAAGAAACTAGACTTTTTCCTTTCTGGTTTCTGTCGTTAAATTTCAGGAGTGCGTATAAAAGATTAGAGAGATGTGGGGCTGGAAAATTACCTCGTTGGATTGGGAATTTGGGATATGGAAAAAGGGCTCAACTTGAGATGCTGAAGAACTGCTCATTCCTTTCTTCTTTTCTAATATCTCGATCTTATATTCTGTAAAGTCGATAAATTTAATCCTAAATTTCGAAAAGTCAGCACCCAAATTCCGAAATGTGTCCAAAAAAGCACATTGCTTAGACCATCTCCAACCATTTACTCCAAACTCAAACCTATTTTTTCAGTTCTGTCACATCAAACAATAATTCTACTCCAACCATTTACACCAAACTCATACTTAAAATTTTATCCATATTCACCTACTTTTTTTACTTTTTCAATCTTACCTAAATATTTATTTAAACTACATATTAACCCCACGACACTTTATCAATAACTTTCCAAACATAATTAAATAATTTAATACAATTGTTTATGTTATGAGGAGTATTATTTAATTTATTTTCCTATAAGGATGTAATCAATTGCTAACTAATTACCAATCTCAAATTGAGACCAATTTTCAACCATTAGATTAGAAGATCTTGTGGCTAATATAATGCCAAGTGTAATATATTTTAAATTTAAATAATTATTAATTAAATTAAAAGGGTATTAATGTCAAATCTTATATGTAGTAATTATAACTAACTACTTTCTCTCTTCTCAAAATCATCTCAAATCTTTAAATTTACGTAACTCTCTCAATTTAAATTATTTTTTCGCAAAAAATATATCAAATTAAAGATAATTTAATAAGGATTCCAACGAGATCTCAATTGCATATGTTCCGACGATATTCGGGTGAAAGAATTTGATAAATTATATTTCAATTTTCGTACATGTTGATAAGTAGCTTTTATCAACAAATGCAAAAAAAAATCTCAATATATTGTAGGCAAAATCTCAATATTATGCATGTCCAATCTTAATAAAAATGTGTTGATATTTTCTTGTCCTTGTATTGATATTCTAATATCATATTGTTGATATTTGTAATACACAATGTTGATATAAAAAAACACCTACTTTAAAATTATCATATGATAACATAATGACGATATTACCCTTTTGTTGATATTTTGTCTACTATTTATTGAGATTTGTGAGCTTTAATCTCATCCACTGATTTTAAAATCCAAGGGTGAAGATTTAGTCTTGATTTTAGATTAGGGTCCTATAAGCATTAGAATAGGACTCCATAAATACCATATCATAATTATACAAAATAAAGAACTAAGTACTATTAATTTATATAATTTAAAATAAATATTAAATAATTTTTGACTAAATAATTGATAAAAAAAACAGGTCGTAATAAATAAATACTACATAACATAAACTTTCACTATTTTAAATCCAAATATACTTCATAACATAAACATTCACTATTTTAAATCCATCTACTATATCCATCTACAAATACATGGAGTATAAGAATTTTATTTATGATCGAGCCCATTATGCTAATTTAAAATGAAATATAATTCTCTCTCTGTAGAAAATTTCGCCGCTCCTTCCTTCTTCCCCTCTTCTCTTTTTTCGTCTCTCTCTGCATCTCGGAAAAATTTATTCGCCAACTTCTTTAATCGTCCAGCATCTCCATAAATCAGGTAATTCCTAGCTTCTATTCCAAAATACATAATTATGAGGGATCCAATTGCAATTTTCAGAAGCTTCATAAAGTGAAATGCAGTAGCTACAGTGCAAATGACTAAATGAAAAATCAATTTGTTAATTTGTTTATCGAATTTCGTTACCAGATCCAGTTGAAGATCGAAGGATGTCATATAAGCTTGGACCCATTGAACTGAAAGAGTAATCTCCAGCTCATCTTACTGCCAATTGATCCTTAGACAGAATTTTTTTCCGCACCAGTTGTCCCGAAGCTGCGTTCGGTTTCGTATCATGTTTCTGATGCACAGTAAGTGTTACTTTTTCAGAAGTATTTATATTTATATATATATAACATTGAAGTATGCTGTTAATGACGGAGGAGTCGTGCAAGCTCTACGATGCTCAATTCAGGAATTCCATTGTTTAGTTGTTTTCCTTCATTTTTGGAAGTGTCTATTTTAGGATATAGGGCTTCTATAATACATATGTGAAGATACTGACTCTATTAAACTGCGATTGTTCTAATCATTGATTTCATCATATAATGTCTCTTTGATAGATTGTTTGGATTGGTCATGAATCGTGTTTACATTTGATTTTATATGCTAAACTGTTGCTTTGTTGCATCAGATACTGTTCAGATTCTTGCTCAAGGCATTTCTTATGCTATGTGATATCCTCCAAATTTTGTTTGTAAGCTCAATGAATCTGGTTTTTTTTCAGTCGACTTGGTTTTATAACTTTTTGTTATGATCTTCTCGTTCCAGGTTCTGGGTTTAGGAGCTCCAAGCTTGAATTGTTTTGAAATAGGAGTGACAGATCGTTTTCTGTGATTTTGTGTTGGAAGAGATGAGTGGACATCAAGCACAGGAGAAATATGAAGTTAAAGCTTCTTCCAGTAAAGGTGTGGAGAATATCCGATGCAGCTCAATTTTTGGACAGTTTTCAGAAAAAGAGATTATAACTCAGTTAAAAGGGCTTGCTCGTGATCCTTCTATGCCACAATTTGCAATTGATAACATTCAGCCTTTGTGGACTCAGATTCTTGGTCTCAGAAAATTAATGGCTCTCAAAGCTTCTGAAATGCCTTGGGTATGTTCTTTGATATTCAACTCTTCCCATTTCCACATGATTTTAAATTGTAGCATTTGACCTTGCTTTATTAGTTGGGCTTGATTTTTATGCATCTCTTTATAGTTTCCGCAACTTTAGTTAAATTGATATTGGGAAAGGGAAATGAATTAACATAGAGGGAAAGTAAAAGAAAAAACAAATGATTTCCAAAGAGAACTGAATTCCTTCTTATTCCCATTCTTTACTTTTAACTGACATATGGGAATCAACTCTGGCGGCAGTTCTGGGGGGTCACCGTTGATGGAGGAGGTGGCAATAATGGTGGAAGATAGGGTGGTGATGGTGGAGGGTGGTAGTGGTGGATGAGAGCGACAATGATAGAGGTGGCATCAGTGGCAGAGGTTGGTATCAACAGTGGAGGAGGAGGGTGGTGACAGGGGGTGGTTGGCTAGCGGCAGTGTTGCTGATAGTAGGCGTAGGCCCAATGAGTTAGAACAACACCCTCCTCCTGTTCTGCATGTCCTATCTGTAGTTCTGCATTGGCTGATGTTGATATCTAGAATGCTTTATTGTTTCTTACTAAAAAAAGAATTCCTAGAGATCGTGGTAGCTATGTGATTAATAAAAGGGATAATGCTTTTTCTTGTTCAGTGAAGTCTCTTATGTGATGCTAGTTTTATATCTCAATCTAACTAAACTATTTTCTCATTAATTATGTCTATGCATTTCAACCATACTTACAAAGTTAACTCTCATTAAGCATTATTTTTTGTATGATGCCATTTGGTATGTTTTCCTATCTTTCTTTGGTTACTAGTAAATATCATACCTTCTCTTTATAACTCCTAGAATACAGTTTATGCCAACACTTTATTGGATTGTATGTTGCTTATGTTTAACATCCTCAACCATCTCAACTGTTGAATGTTGCCTCTGATGCCCACACAGTAAATGGAATATCCTGTTAGAGGCGAACATTGGATTGTATTGTATTGAGTTTTGATTAGTGTACAGGGGCTTCACCGCTTACCGTTACCTAGCATGAAACCTTGTGGTATTAGATATGACAGATCTGTTGGTTGTGGCAAAATATAATGTGTCCCTTTCCTTCCTAGATGAATTATAGCATAAAGATTTGTGTCAACCTTACATTTTCTCTCAGATACCATCATGGTCCCGCACTTAAAATCAAGCTTTGTATGTTGAATGATATTCCCGTGAAATTTGCTTACAAAATATTTTTTGTTTTGTTAAAGAGAAAGCGGAAACTTGAGCAGCTTGTCAAAGATACCCTGAGATGTCCAGCTGGCTTTGTTTCACCTCACCAACAGAACATGACAAAACGCAGAAGACGGCAGTCATCCCAAGCTTCATCATCATTGTCATGCTTGCTCAATTCAATTGACTCTGCCCACAGTCATGATGACAAATTCATCTTTGAATCTCTAGTGACCTTCGATGAAGCTTTTCCAGAGAAACTGGTAACCACTGAATGTTCATTTGCTGATGATGTGGTAGATTTGAAATGCACCTCCAAAGATGTATCTCCGGTAGTAGATTCTAATGAATCTGTATATGTTTCAAACCCTTCCAATATAGAGGACTCATCTCCTAATGTAGCACACCATTTAGCTATTAGTAAAGTAGTTCGCAGCTTGAATTTACCAACATTGAGTGGCACACAGAGAAAACACCTTGAGCCTTCTCATCGGTCAATCAGATTACTGAATTTCATCGGAGATCATCTTCAAAGGAAGGTTATTCCGGTTGGACCTCGTTTTCAGACTGACATCCCTGAGTGGGATGACACGGTGAATATGAGCTTTCGTATAAGCTCATACAAGAGTGATTCTGATAATTTGAAGTGGTTGGGCTCCCAAGTTTGGCCAATCGTAACTAGAAATATGAAATCCACTAGAAGAGAAATTGGGAAAGGGAAAAACAATTCTTGTTCCTGTGCATCTCGGGCATCTGCTGATTGCATTAAACGCCATGTACGTGAGGAAAGGCTACTTCTTCAACACGATCTGGGCCCTGCTTTTTCTAGTTGGAAGTTTGATGAAATGGGTGAGCAGGTCTCAGAGTCATGGTCTCTCAAGGAGCAACGAGCTTACGAGTCACTAATGAAAATGAGGCCATCAGCTAATGAGAAAAGCTTTTGGAAGCGTAACTTGAAGCATTTACCCAGAAAGTCTAAGAAAGACATTGTGAACTATTATTTCAATGTTTACATTCCTCACCGCATGAGCCTACACAGGTCGTCACCAACCATTAAGCAAGTCGACACTGATGATGAGGACGAGGATGAGGCAGATAATTCTGATCACAATGGTTTGCAGAAAGGAGCTGAAGGGAGAAGTCCTACAATCCCCAACAAGAAGGCTAGATATTTACGTACTAGCTAAGTTGGCCTTCAAGTCCATTGATTGAGTCCCATTAGAAGGTTCGTTTCTTGACCAATTTTTTTGTCCGATCAGCTTACCGTATATACCAATGAAAATCTTGACTTTGGATCTCAATTCATTAATCACTTAACTTTTGTTCAAACCCTTAGTGGGTGCATTCAAGCAGAAATGCATCATGCTATATATTCAGGTTGTGAGTTTTGAAAGTGGTGATGGGAGTCTTCTTGTTTATGTTCTCACAATTATGAAATTATCATGCTATAGTGAATGAATTCACATTATCTTTGTCAATTCATTAACCACTTGAATTCCGGACTTCTTTGGTGCCATGTGTACTGGGCTGACCCATTTACTGTCAAGAATGGAGTAAATTATTAGTTTTGTAAACTAATAATTTTTTGTGTATATTTTTCATAGTTCATTACATGAGAATTTATAGTTGAAGGTATGTACAATTTATGGGTAATGATGGAATGTAGATTTTTTGTTCATTAATGTTTGTTATTAATGACTTTTTTTTTCCAGTTAGGATAGATCTAACAAGAGGTATGAGCAGCCACATGAGGGCTAGCCCCCCCACCAATTTCAGTGTTTACTAAGTATATTATAGGTACATGTATCGTTCAAGCAATGACCTATAGATAGCTTAGGTGGTTGATTACTCCTTTTTTCACCAACAAGTTTTCGGTTCGATACCCATAAGCACCCTAAATTCATTTAGTTTTGTCCTTAGTATTTTTCCATAAAATTCTAAGAGATCCATAATGTATCTTAGAAATATTAATAGTAAATTTAATTTTAAAGTTATTTCGCACATATTATTTATATTTCTCGTAGTCCCCACCTAGGCCGCATCAGTTTTAGGCGATGAAGAAGCAAAAAATATCTCACAACCATAAAGAGTAAGTTGGGCCCTCAACATTAAAATTCTGGCTTCGCCACTGGATATGAGGTCTTGGAAAGTACTCCATCCGTCCCATGTTATTTGAGGTGTGTTTCTTTTTGCATGAGATTTAAGAAATTTGTGTTTAGTGAATTAAATAAATTAGATGAGAGAGTAAAGTAAAGAAATAATAACGTAGATGCGATTAGATGTTTTGTTTTTAACTAAAAAAAGAAATGACCAAGTTATTTGGGATAACCCAAAATGGAATACGATTCATGTAACTTGGGACGGAGGGAGTGTAGATTAATGACTTTTTATTAGAAAAAAAGTACGGGATAGAGTCACAGAATAATATCTACACATATATAAAAGGAATGTTTTGGAGATATTTACAAGATTGTCATTTCAGAAGCAAATATATATTTTAATTAAAATTGTTTTATTTTAATGAATTTCTACATCTTTAACCGGCAGTTTCACATATAATCTTACAATTAAGCAACGCAATTAAGGCTTGAATGATTTATTCACACGACGTTTCATGTATAATCTTATGATATATTTGATTAAACCTATACATCTTATATAAAATAAAAAGGAATGTTAAAAGTTGCCTCATTTACACTATCAAAATATCATTATTATGATAATTTAAAAAAAATAAAAGGTAAAAAATAAAATTAAGCTAACCTGGTTGTCAATTGAGAAGAGTTAGCCGTCAATTATTATTGACGGCTAATTCCATAAAAGTGTTCAACATCACTAAGTACGGAGCAATGCCGAATCATGGCATCAATGGGTAATTAATTACAGTACGTACTAAATGTGATAGTCAATTTCATGGTTTACTTATATTATATTTGTAGTTCTTTATAATTGACTTTGTTAAATTGTGGAGTAATATAACTTAAAAATCTAAATGATACAGGCTTTGATAAAAGTATGGAAACATGGAATAGCATCAGCAACGACAAGTAAGTCTTGATCCCACTAGGGGATTGGACTTTGAGCCAACCCTTGCCCGATGAATCTGGTGGTCCAAGGCAACCTCAAAGCATACCGGACCCAGCCAAAATTCTCGTGAAGAACAAGGGATGGATCAACATCGATCGCGTGGACAACCTCAACATCTCAGGGGTGCATCCCCGACGGGCAAGGGCAAAAAGTTTGAAAAAGAAACGACTACAAGACTAACAAAACATGTCCGTCGATGTGGGCATTTTGGTTTCGACGCACATGTCTTCTTTGTTTTACAGTTGTTTCTTTAACAGGCTTCCTGCCCCTGCCCGTCGAGTACGCCGCCCCCAAGATGGTGAGGTTGTCCACGTGATCGATACTGATCCATCCCTTGTTCTTCACGGGGAGTTTGGTCGGGCCTGACTATGCTTTGAGGTTGCCTAGGACCTTCAGATTCATTGGGCCTTGTTTGGCCTAGATATCAAGGCTTAGCTCAAGGTCAAATCCCCTAGTGAATGAAGACTTAAGTTTTCATTGATGATACAATTGCATGTTTCCATGCTTTTATCAAAACATGTACTCCCTCTGTCCTATTAAAAATGAAATAGTTTTCCTTTTTGGATTGCCTCATTAAAAGTGAAACGTTATCTAAAATGTAAACATTTCTATCTCTACTTTTTCATCTCTTTTACTTTCCTCTCTCTTCATTAACTCACAAAACAACACTACATAAAAACCTGTTTCGATTCCCAAATGTTGCATATTTAATGGGACGGAGAGAGTATCATTTAGAGATTTAAATTATTTTACTCCACAGTTATAACAAAGTCATCAATTATAAAGAACTACAAATATAATATTAGTAAACCATGAAAATTTGACTATCTCATTTATAACATACTGTAATTAATTACGTAATGATTCGACATTGCTCTGTACCCAGTTATGTTGTACACAGTTATGGAATTAGCCGTCAATAGTAACTGCAAAACTAAAACTAATGACACTATGACAAAGCTTTGAATGTTCATTTTGTCTCTCTTTTACTAGCTAGGATTTTGTAAACTAATAATTTTCATAATATATGTTGTCATAGTCCATTACAAGTGTATTTATAGTAATCGGCGGATCCAGGTGGGGTCGGGCAGGGTCGGCTGACCCCACTGTGGGTCCATGAATACCACTGGAAAATACCACTACTCAGCGTGCCGACTCTCAAAAACCTGCCTCCGACCCTACGGCAGCCTTCTCCACATAACCGAAGCAAATAAGACAATGAAACTAAAAATTAGAGAAACAAAGAAGAGAAGAGATATACATATACATCATTATCGTAGATAAAAAAATTGATAAGATTTCGATAAGAAATTTGGAAGAAAGAAAGAGGAGAAGTGAGAATTTTGCAGAAGAGAAGTTTGGGGAAGAAGATGCGTTGTGTTTTGAGATTTGTTCGGTCTTCATTCTTTTGAGATTTGGGCTTGATGTGGGGATTTGAGCTTCCACAAATTAAGTTTTTTTTTTAATCGATTTTTTTTAATGAAAATCATCATAGTTGAATAAATATATTCATTATTTATGTTCATAGTACTTTAATTTTATCAATTTTCAAATTTGGTGTTATAGATATTTAGTCTATTTAAGTCATCAAAAAATACAATATAAGTATTGAATACAAATTTTATTACATAGTTTTTTATTACTCCTTCTGTCCCCAAAGAATATGCACTTTGGGGACAACACGGGTTTTAATGTAACATTGGTAAAATAAGAGAGATGTAGAGAGAAAAAGTAAGTAAAGTATTGTTAGTGAAGAATGAGTCTCATTTTATTAGAGAGAAAAAACTTTCCAAAATTAGAAAATGCATATTTTTGTGAGACGAACTAAAAGGGAAAGAGTGCATATTCTTGTGGGACGGATGGAGTACAATTTAAGTCATCCCTTCTCTGTTTTATTAGGATTGGTCTTCCGTATTTGCATATTAGTACTATATACTTTGGCAAAAAAGTTGATCAACACGATAGTGTTCGTAAATTACATGACGTATCACAAATTTAAAAATTAAAATACTTTAGAATACAAACAATCTGAACACGTGTAAATTTGTGATATGAATATTAGTAAGAATCAACTAAAGTGTATAATGAAAGATAATAGTATTACTTAAATTTTAATGTATTTTTATTTTAAAATATTACTCCATTTAAACATTTTTACTTTTTAAAATAATAATTATTTAAATAAAAATATAGTATAATATATTTTTTACTATGTCCGATCCCAAGAGTTTTATATCCTGGATCCGCCGTTGTTTATAGTTGAATAAATATACAATCAATGAATAATGGAACATGTAGATTTCATATATATTAATATTTATTATTGCATATCTTTCCACAATTTAAAAGTCAAACCTAATCATTATTTACATATTAATTTGTTATTTATTATATCTCATATTTTAACTAAATTTTGGTACAAGAGCGATAATGTTGCTTTATGAAAAAAGAAGATGTGGGATATTTATAACTTAAAGAGTCACAACAATATAACAACAAGACAAACTAGAAATCAAAGTCAATAATGATTCAAATTTTTTTACTAAGATTAATATTAAATTAATATTTTTAATCTTAATCTTTTTCAAACCATCATAGCATCATCATATACTATAATCTGACTTTCTTATCAAATTAACCCTAGAATCAATTTTCTGCTTAAATACATACAAGAGTGATGACTAGTTGAAGTTATTTAGTGAACAAGAGGAATTGTGTTTAGATGTATTTGATTGAGCTTAAGAAATCAAGAAATATATTAATTAATAATAATAAGAACAAATAGAATGCATAGCAGAGAGAGAAGGGACCTAGTTTTGTGACGTTGCTAATGGTGGTCGGTGGCATCAGACCTGATCCATGGTTTCAAAGCACACAGCAATAAGTTTTTTACAAATTCATCAACACAACAGATCTGAAACAAAACATTAATTGGAGTGCATAAGGAAAAAGAGGAAACATAAGTACAACAAATTTGGAAATGGCACCGAAAACTAGGACACCCTTCTCCTGGTTACTTTAAACTTTTTTTTCCGAACATTTCAATTCCGGCTGATTTTCATGTGAAACATGTGTTTTGGCCAAGAGCCATAGACAGTCTTTTAAACCTACAAACACTCGTATGAATTCTATTTTTTCCTTGATACATTCTGATGTGTGGGGTCCTGCACCAATTACTGGTGGGACAGTTTTCGTTATTTTGTGATATTTGTGGAAGATTGCACTAGAATGACCTGGATATATTTTTTAAAACATAAATCTGAAGTTGTCGGGAAATTTATCCTTTTCTATAAAATGATACAAACCCAATTACATATTACCATAAAAACCCTTAGGTCAGACAATGGGAGGGAATTCGTTAACAGTTCGATGACCCAGTTTTGTAAAGACAAGGGAATGATCCACCAAACATCTTGTGCCTACACACCAAAACAAAATGGGGTAGCTGAAAGAAAAAATAGAACAATCCTCGAGATCACCCGAGCCTTAATGTTCAAAGCCAAAGTACCAAAACATTTTTGGCCCGAAGCCATAGCCACATCTGTCTATCTCATGAACCGACTTTCCACAAAAATTCTCAACAAAAAAACCCCACTTGATATCCTCTCCACAAAGACCAATGTTCCTCAACACCTAAACCTTTCCCCAAAAGTCTCCGGCTGCACTGTTTATGTCCATATCCCGAAATACGAGAGAACCAAACTGTCACCCTGTGCAACCAAGTGTGTCTTCCTCGGGTATGGGATAAACCAGAAGGGATACCGATGTTTTGAACCTAACACTAAGAAAATCACCACCACCATGAATTGTAACTTCCTAGAAACCAAGTTCTTCTACCATACCCACCTTAGTAGTCAGGGGAGAGTGAACCAGGTAGTTCGTCGGACTGCCTAAGTTGGGTTGTGCCACTTCCAAACTCTTCGATTGAGGATCTAATAGAACCAATTGTCATTGCTGTCGAGCAAGTCTTGTCACAAGAGTCATCTCATCCGCGATCCACAGATCCTTCTCCAATGATATCCAAGGTAATTCCTGAATCAAGTCCCAGTGAAAAATACAGTTTCTCCTGACCCTATGAATACAGAGTCTTTAGAAGCAGATAACACGGTGGATAGTGACACTGGGAGGTACATTCTTCCTCATCGGACGACAAGAGGAATCCCCACCGAAGAGGCATTCTCCCGAAAAGATTGGAAAGAAGAGTCGTTATGAAGTAGCAAACTTCGTGCAAGGGAATTTGGATAAAATGGCACGAGCCTTTGAAGCCGCACTGTATGAAGAAGAAATTACACAATCGGCAGAGGAAACAATGAAACACAAACTTTGGAGGGAAGCTATGATCACGGAAATGAGAACACTAATGAGGAACAACACGTGGGTGAATGGCAAGTTGCCTGAAGGAGTGAAGACAGTTGGGTGCAGATGGGTGTTCACTATAAAGCGAAGGCCGGACGACACGATAGAAAGGTACAAAGCCGGACTCGTGGCTAAAGGATACACCTAGACCTATGGTATTGACTATGATGAAACTTTTTCACTTGTGGCGATGATTAATACTGTGAGAGTGCTTTTCTCGATTGCTGCTAACAAGGATTGACCGCTTCATCAGTTCGATGTGACCAATGCCTTCTTGCATGGGGAGCTACCAAAACCAGTTTTCATGGAGCCTCCACCCGGTTTTACCCATGAATTCCAGGTTGGGGAGGTGTGCCAATTGAAAATGACGTTGTACGGACTCAAGCAATCTCCGAGGGCATGGTTTGGAAGGTTCACAGAGGTGATGAAGAAGTATGGATACAAACAGAGCAATTCCGACCACACATTATTCATCAAGAAGAAAGAAGGTAAAATTACGTGCCTGATTATATATGTAGATGACATGATTATCACTGGAGACGATATAGAGGAGATGACCGAGCTAAGGAGAAATTTGTTCACCGAATTCGAGATGAAGGATCTAGGACTCCTTAAGTACTTCCTGGGAATAGAAGTGCTAAGGTCGAAAAAGGGAATTTTTTATAAATCAGAGAAAGTACATACTCGACCTTTTGGCAGAAGTTGAGATGTTGGACTGTAAGTCTGCAAACACTCCGATGGTCCAAAATCATGGATTACAGATGAAAAAGGAGGCCAAACTGGCGGATAGGGGGAGATATCAGAGGCTAGTTGGGAAATTGATTTATTTATCTCAAACTAGGCCAGACGTTGCCTATGCGGCGGGAATAATAAGTCGTTTTATGCATGCACCGCAACTGGGAAGCAGCTATAAGGATTGTTTGATACTTGAAGGGAACATCAGAACATGGACTCCTGTTTGAGAAACATGGGCACTTGGAAATACACGTATTTACTGATGCAGATTGGGTGGGTAATCTGAATGACATGGAATCAACTGCGGGCTACTTTACCTTTGTTGGAGGGAATCTTATGACTTGGAGAAGCAAGAAACAGAAAGTGGTAGCACAATCTAGTGCGGAGGCGGAATTGCGTGGGATTAAGAGTGGACTGTCTGAACTATTATGGCTAAGGAAGCTTTTGCGAGAATTAGGCCTGCACTCATCTCAGACGTGCAAGTTATTTTGTGACAACAAGACGGCTATCAGCATTTTGGAGAATCCAGTCCAACATGATCGGACTCAACATGTCGAAGTAGATAGACACTTCATAAAGGAGAATATTCAGGCAAAGATAGTAGAGATGCCATATGTCAAGTCTGAAGATCAGCTGACAGATATCCTTACAAAGGCGGTGAACTCGAAGCTATTTCGAGAAGTATTGTACAGGTTGAGCATCGGAAACCCCGTCGCTTAACTTGAGGGGGAGTGTTGGAGAAGATTGCGTAATATCAGACGGGAGATACACGAGAATCATTCCTTGCCAAAGATAGAAGATTGCAATCAATGTAATTATGTGAATTAGGTTTACCATGTATAGGAATCCTTAGCACTATACATTGGTACTTTGTGTTTAATGTAAAATCATCAAGAAATCAAGCCTTTACCGATACAATTCTTCACAATTACTTTCAATTTGCCTCCTGTTCTTAAAATGCTAGTAAAAAACAAATGGATTCTCATTTTAATTTCAACCTTAATAATAATAGTCAAAAACAAAATGAAGTACTCCTCGGTTATTATCCCTCCGGCAAGGATGTCGGCACAGTCTAGCTGCAGATGAATCGCCAAGCCACAAAATACTGACAATTAGAGTACGGAGGAAAAGGAACCATCTACTTCTTCGAGCATCAACCTTAACTTGATCCACTAGGCACTACAGCAGCATCAGTATCATTAATCAATTGATTCTCATTTCTTTCCTTGTCATCCGTAGGAATTAGGATGCTCATAGTTAACCACGGCAAGATGCAACAATGGTATTTGTGTGAGAGACTGATAAGAGTCTAGTAAGATAAGGTAATAATTAATAAATGAACGAGAAAAAAAGAGAAAAATGAAAAAATCCCTTATTCTGATAAATTCGTATGTCTCGATTCTTGTTCTGAAGGGTCATCGAATTTAATCTCAAATTATGAAAGATCAGCGAATTGAGACTCGTATTCCGAAATTTCTCGTGGTGCGGTGGGATAGGGAATGAAGGTATTTATTAAAATATATTTATTGTTTAAATCATTAGTAATAAATTTAATTCTTAAGTTCTTCTTTTTGTCAGTTTTATTTGTATTGTGTTTTTATCTCAATAACGAAAAACTATTTCTTGATTTGTTCATTTATTTGAATTTGTGAATTGCTATTGTTAATCTAATAAATACGTGTGTTGATATGATGATACTTTTTCTAAATGTGAAAATAATAAAATTCACGTTTTTTCTAATAAATTTTTTAAGTTTACCTATGCTGAAATCATATTTTTAAGTTTAGTCCCACCTTTTATATAATAAAATTCCCTTCCCCCCCCCACCCCCAGCGCATATATCAATATTTTTTCCGTTTTTCTTTCATAAAATAAAATGTAATCGACATGTTTTTCGTTGATATTTTTGTTGTAGAGATAGGAAAAGTCTTCTAAATAATACTCCCTCCGTATTAAAAAAACAGAAACATTTGAAACGACACGAGTTTTAATGCACAATAGGTAAAGTAAGTGAGAAGAATTGGTAATGCAAGAGAGAGGAAAAGAAAAATGAGTAAAAAATAAAAAAGAGGAAGAGAAAAAATAGTGAAAGTAGAGTTAGTGGATTGTGAGGTCCATGTCGTAAAACTGAAAGATTCTAAAATTTCTATTTTTAAGGAACTATCCAAAATAGAAATAGTTGATATTCTTGAAAAGAGGAGGGAATATGTGTTAGGGTGCGGTTTTTAATTTTGCAATACATTTTATTATATACTCCATGTTTTTATTTGTATAATAGTCCATATTGCTATTGTATACGTTTGTTAGTTTATAATTTGATATAATAATATATTTCTCATAAAAAAAATGTGGACTAGAAATTCAAATTAGTTCGATCAGATAATTAACGGTATGATCTTGTATCATACTGGTGCACTACACGATCCATTTTATTATTTTATAAAGTGATAAATAATATTGTACGACTTCTAAATTCATAAATATACAGAAAAAAAAATTTATAAAGAAAATAAAAATTAAATAAATTAAAAAATGGTACACAAATATACTCCTTCCGTCCCATTAAATATGAAGCATTTGGTAATCGACACGAGATTTTTTGTAGTATTGTTTTGTGAGTTAATGAAGAGAGAAGAAAAAATAGAGATAGAGTTATTTCTATTTTAGGAAACATTTCATTTTAAATGGGACAATCCAAAAAGAAAAATGTTTATTTTTAATGGGACAAATGGAGTATTAATTAGTGAAAAAAATAGATAACATGTTTTAAATGACTACCTATATTCATTATTGTTGGGCCTTAAAAGCAAGTAGAATCAATTGATCTACTCCCCCGTCCCTCTCTAAGTGAACTATTTTTCTTTTTGGGATGTCTTACTTTAAATACCATATTTCTAAAAATAGAAACATCATTCTATCTGCTTCTCCCTCCGTCCCGGCTAAGATGACATATTGCTTAGCTGGCACGGGATTTTAGGAGTTATTGGTTAAAGTGTTTAATTGGAGAGAGAAGGGGGTGTATGTATTAAAGTAGAGAGATGAAGAAAGATGAGTATTTTAATAGGAGTGAGAAAAAGTGGTTGAGTGTATTAATTAGAGAGAGAAAGTTACCAAAAAAGGAAATGTGTCATCTTAGTTGGAACAAACTAAAAAGGAAAACGTATCACCTTAAGCGGGACGGAGGGAGTATTTCTTTCTCTCTATCTTTATTCTCCACACTCAACTCACAAAATAATACTATAAAATTCCATGCCGGAATAGAAATACTCCACTTAGAGTGGGACAGAAGGAGTATAAATTAATAAGATTATTTAATTAAATAACACAATTTAGTAGATTAAACAAATAAATTCATCTAAATCGAATTTATTTAATTAATAATTAATTTCTTAATAAATTCAAAAAGTAATAATCTAAAGTCCTTAATTAACTAATTAGGCCAACTAATTATAATGGGATGATGATCTACAAAGCCAATGTTGACCACAAATGAGATAACTCAACAAATTTAGGACTTAATGAGCTTCTTAATGAATCAAGTACCCATCCTCCGATGCTAAATGCCGATTGTGATGCCTATCTATACACAGTTGAGATGGGTACCGAAAGATTCACGAGTGACTCAAAAGAGTACAAGATATTTATATTACTTTTTTCACCAATCTAAAATATCAAATTTTGGCCTACCACTCTCGACATCCTCCTTTAATAATTTTTTCTACAATAATGCTATTTACGTTAATGAAACTTTACACGTTAAGTTTATAAACAAATATGGTACCAATAGTAATTCCATGTATTTTTTTTTTTTTAAATTATGAGGGTTTACTTTGACCATCAATTAAAAAAACGATAAGTTCAAAGGCATTGTTTGATGGCAAGTTTGGGTCTAGAGAGCCGAATGCATCGTTTATTGTGGAAAGATATACAATAACAACTAACAAGCACTACTGCTCGCATATCTAAATTAGTTAAAATATGGAATATGATTCAAAATAAATCAATATGTAAATGATGATTAGGTTGTGATTCTTACATTGTGGAAAAATATGCCATAACAAACATTAATGTGTATGAAATCTTACGTTCTATTACCTATAACTTGTACATACCTTCAACTATAAATACATATGTAATGAACTATGAATGATATACAGTAAAAATTAGTGGTTTACAAAACTCTAGCTAGTAAAAGAGAGACAAAATGAAAATTCAGGGCTCTATCATAATGTCAGTAGTTTCACTTTTGTAATTATTATTGATGGCTAATTCCATAACGATGTTCAACATCACTGAGTGCGGAGCAATGGCGAATCATGACATAAGTGAGATAATTAATTAAAGTACGTACTAAATAGGATAGTCAATTTATGGTTTACTAATATTCTATTTGTTGTACTTTATAATTGACTTTGTTAAATTATGGATTAATATGATTTAAATCTCTAAATGATACAAACTTTGATAAAAGTATGGAAACACGCAATTGGATCACCAACTGAAAGTCAAATCTTGATCTCACTAAGGGATTAAAATTTGAGCCAAACCTTGATGTCGGGTCCGAACAAGACCCCGATAAATCTGGAGGTCCAAGGCAACCTCAAAGCATACCTACACCCGACCAAACTCTCTGGGAAGAACAAAGAGATGGATCAACAACAACCACGTGGAATTCCTCACCATCACGGGGGGCGACGTCCACAACGGGCAGGGGCAAGAAGCATGGAAAAGAAATGACTGCAAAAACCATGTCGAGGATGCCACCCCCGTTGATGTGGACATGTCTTGTTTGTTTTGCAGTTGTTTCTTTTCCAGGTTTCTTCCCCTGCCCGCCGAGGATGCCACCCGTCGAGATGGTGAGGCAGTCCACGAGGTCGATGTTGATCCATCTCTTGTTCTTCACAAGGAGTTTGTTCAGGACTACGTATGCTTTGAGGTTGCCTTTAGTCCTCCAAATTTAACGGGGCCTTGTTCGGCCCCATATCGAGGTTTGGCTCAAAGTCCAATCCCCTAGTGGGAACAAGGGTTGACTTGCAATTGGTGATGCAATTGTATGTTGTCATTCTTTTATCAAAGATTATATCATTTAGAATTCAAATTACATCACTCCACAATTTAACATAGTCAATTACAAATTAACTAAAAATAGATTATTAGTAAATCATTAAATTGACAATCACATTTATTACATACTGAAATTAATTAACTAACTAATGTCATGACTCAACATTGCTCCATACTCAGTGATGTTGAACACTGCTATAGATTTAGCTGTCAATAGTAAAAGGAAAACTAAAATAATTGGAACTATGATAGAGCCCTAAATTTCATATTATCTCTTTTTTACTAACTAGAATTTCATAAACTAATAATTTTTATTGTATATGTTTTCATGGTTCATTATATGGATATTTATAGTAATGAATATAAAAGGCTCAGTAAGGAAACTCCTATTCTCCATCGTCTCTTTCATTCTAAAATAAAAATTAGGGCACATCCGAAATCAACTCTCCCTCCCTCATTCCTCTGTCTGTCTCAAAGCTCACTGCTGCCCCTCCGCTTTGGTTATCAAATTTGGGTAGATTGTTGGTTGTAACATAAAATTAGTGTGGTTGATGTGTGAAGAAAAGGCAAAATATATTAGTGATGCTACTGTCATGTGAAAGCATGATGTTGTGCCCATCCCTAGATTATGTTTCATGCTTGACGTAACACATAGTACATGTGAAAATGAAAAGAAGTGATCGATGTTTGGATTACCTTCCGTGAATTTGGAGTAAAGAAACGAGACTTTTTCCTTTCTGGTTTCTGTCATGAAATTTCAGGAGTAAGTATAAAAGATTAGAGAGATGTGAGGCCTGCGAAATTACCTCGTTGGATTGGGAATTTGGAAAAAGGTATCAACTTGAGATGGTGAAGAACTGCTCCTTCCTTTCTTCTTTGCAAATATTAGTATTAATATTATGCTGAGATTAAATCACAACTTTTCTTGAAAACGGCAGATCAAATCTTCTTATTTATAATACGTGGGGTATCCTTTAACAAGGAAGTAAATTAGGTCAAATCTAACACTATAAATAAATCATACTAAATAAGGAAAAAGAATAAGAGAAATATGGTAATAAGGGAAGTAAATCATAAGTAATGACGGAAATATGTTTATATTGCGTGAGTTGCTCTTTCTCTATCATCTTAATTTTTAATAGGAAATTAATTTCATAGAGTTCCCCAACATCATGCATATTGATAACTAAAAACAAATTTAAAAAAAAAACTAAAAAACAAATTAAATACTATGATAGAGAACCCCTAATTAACAAACCGTTTGTAGCTGTAATTGATCACAATAAATTGTAGTGTAACCCATAGATATAGTACTCCCTCCGTCCCAAGGTATTAGACCAACTTTCCCTTTTGAAATGTCCCAACATATTAGACTCATTTCATTTTTTAGCAAAAACCATCTATTTTATTTTATTCTCCACCTACTTTTTTCTCTCTTCTCTCCCCATAGCAGATTAAAAGTGTTGGACTTTAGTGAATCGTTCAATGGAGTGAAGCCCGACCCAAAAATAGATGAAAAGAAAAGAAAAGAAACCGCATCACTAAAAATACAAATTTCATTGCTTTCCTTGCACACGACAACAATAAGCATGTGTTTAAGGGCCGCAAGCCTGGTCCGACTGACCTAGCTCAGTCATGGGCCTAAGTTGCCCCCGCGATGTTAGTCCATCAAATAGAATATAAATGGAAGGGGGCAAAATTAAGTTAGGGAAATTCGGGAATTTGAGAAGTGGTAAAATTTAAGGAATTATCAAAAAATTTGCCTTTGGTGAAGGGATGTACAACTTACTTCATTCGGGTCCGTGTTTGTGCAAAGAGAGAAAACATGATTCAATTTGAACTAGAATTAAATTTTGAAAAGGTCAAATCAACAACTCAAATTATTCAGTTCAGTTAACATTTTTGTTTCAATTTGGTTTGATATGATTGATTATGTTATTTCGAGTTGGCAACTTCTGTGATATAAATTTAAAATAAACAAATATGCACCACAAAATGACATAACTGATTTTAAAACAATAGACAAAACCATAGCTAATAAAAACTTAAAACTGACAATTCAAATTGAAATATGTAATAATATGACATCATAATAGTAATTAATATTGAACATAGGAACCTTCTACCTGCACCACTCTATTTAGCAACAAACAGTATACGAGGGAGTTGTCTTTCTGTGGTTACAGAAAAGCAACATGTCGAACAGTTGGCGCGCTAGAGGAAATATACAAAACATGCTTTCAGTACACTATGGACAAGAAACCAAACTAATTGACCGAATATACAAAAGAAGTTGCATTGCAAGTTTAGTAATGTTTCAATACTAGCCAAGTCTTATATTAGTCTTCAAGTGTCCAAATTCGATACAGTATTTTATCGTACCAAAAATTCGATATTTTTCAATATTTTTCAGTACGATACGATCGATATTTTAACACCCCGATTTTTCTATTTTTTTAGTTGAGCTCAAAACCATGTTGAATTTTCAAAGCTGATTTTTTTTCTCAAAACCATGTTGAATTTTCAAAGCTGATTTTTTTTCTTTCTTTAAATCCTTGATTCTTTTCGAAGACTAAAATTTTTAGTGTCGAGGAAGAGAAATTTTTTTCGTGTTTGGGCCTGTCCAAATGAAATGAAAATCTTTTGGGCCTAATAATAATTTTATTTTCTCTAGCTCAATTCTTTTATTGAGGAAGTCATTTACGTGAATCCAATTGAAGTAAAGGCAGGTGTATTTATCTTTTACACTCCAAGACCAGTGTCCCTTGTTTTCCCATTCGTGACTTTTGATCTTTCAATAAAGTCACTATTTCATGTTTGGTTGATTCACGTTGCTATACAAATACACCAAATTTGGTCTACTCCTTTTCTTTTTCCTTCAATTGAGAATTTTCAGCAAGGAGAAGCCTCATTATGTGGACATCAATTTCAGTTTCACAAGAGAAGCGAGCCGGCTGTCCGAACAGCAGCGGGGTACGACAACATGGTGGCAGGACCGGACAAAGCAGGCTGGCTGACCCGACGAAGGCATGGATCGGCTGCTCGACAGGTCTTTGAACAGCAACAGCGGCGCAGCATCTACCGGACTGCCGGACTGCGACGGCGGACAGTGTCAGCGAGGGCAGCAACACATCGCAGTCTTGATCGCGGACAGTAGCGGCGGCAATGAACCAGCAACAGCAAGGGGACGGACAGTGACGGCGCTGTGTCGTAACGATAGTGGAGAGGGGCTGACGGAACAGAGCACCGAAGGCGAGAGAGAAGTGTTAAAATTCTAATATCTTGTCCCACATCGGCTTGGTGATGATCCTAGCTTCTCTATATAAGTGTGGATAACCCTCCCCTCCCCCTTATGAGGCCTTTTAAGGGGTGAGTGACCCATTTCTAATATGGTATCAGAGCAGGGCCCAAGTCGATGATGGTTTATCTCTTTATCTCTTCTCTTGCCTACCCACGTGATGGAAGTCCGATGTGTCATTCCGGCCCACACGTGAGGGGGCGTGTTAAAATTCTAATATCTTGTCCCACATCGGCTTGGTGATGATCCTAGCTTCTCTATATAAGTGTGGATAACCCTCCCCCTTATAAGGCCTTTTAAGGGGTGAGTGGTCCATTTCTAATATGGTATCAGAGCGGGCCCAAGTCGATGATGGTTTTCTCTTTATCTCTTATCTACCTCACGAGTGGAAGACCGATGTCCTTTCCGGCCCACATCGATGATGGTTCTCTTATCTCTAGCATTGCCTACCCACGTGATGGAAGACCAATGTCCTTTCCGGCCCACACGTGAGGGGGCGTGTTAAATTCTCTAAATTCTGTCCCACATCGACTTGGTGATGATCCAATCTAATCTATATAAGTGTGGATAACCCTCCCCCTTATAAGGCCTTTTAAGGGGTGAGTGGTCCATTTCTAATAAGAAGTGAAATGAGGGAGAAACGGCGGTGGCCGCTGCTATCTTCAAAATGTTGGTTTTCGGGCGACGGAAATTGCAGCGTGGAGTCAGGATAGAAATCAACATCAAATTGGGGATTTTATTTGTCTTGCTGCCTGAGTTGAGGAAACGGGGGTGGTGGTTGTTTAATCACAACGAGTGAGTCCTCTTCGTCAGTGAAGAAAGAAGAGAGAATTGGGGACTCCAATTTTGCAATCCGGATCACCTAATGCATTCCTTAATTCATTTCATACTCCACCTCTCACATACATGAGAGTGGACCCCACTATAATATAATATGTTTGTGAGGGGTGGAATAGGAAATGGATTAGAGAATGCATTAGGTGATCCGGACCGCCAATTTTGCCAGATGGGAATATTCTCTTGGACCTTATGGGCTGAAAGGATTAATCCAATTGTGGGCTAAGGAAATTAAATAAGTGGGCTGCCAATTTATTTAATTACTTGTTGGGCAGGAATTAATAAAAAGAAAAGGTTGGGCTACATCTATAATTGTTTGAGCCGGAGTTTTAACCTGTGGACTACGAATGAAGTTCAAGAATGAAAAAGGGCCAAAGGAGTAGGATTTTGGGAGTTCAAATGGCCGGCCGACGACGCCAGCGTTGTCTCGGGCGACCGCGAAAATTGAAATGGAGATGAAGATTGACATTTTGAACTCATGGAAAATTTCAGAAGTTCCTAAGAAAGATCGAAGGGTAAAATAAACCACATATGATGCATGCTTTGTGTTTAAATAATTTTTTTTCCTAAAGTCTGATTTTTGTTTCGTATTTATGTTCTAAAAAAAGGTGATTTTCTTGCACGCTATTTTAAAGCCGGAACGGAGAGTCAAGTTGACGAAATAAGCAAACAAGGTGGGCTCTATTACATAAACTTTTTTTTCCAGAGATGAATATGGTGACACAAGGGTGGTTTAAATGTTATGTCATGCCGCATCTGTATATTTTGAATTGCCTATCTGATTGTCTACTAGGATAACATCCTACTAGACTTTGATAGTTAACGAATTCGGTTCTAACTAGGGTTTGAACCCCTACTTAGACTAGTGCATTGATAGGGATTGTGAGCCGTCTTTCGGGTCAGCCAGTCTAGTGATCGAGTTTGTGGCCACATTCTCGTTTCACACGATGGTTCAGATATGGTATATGATGGATGATGGATGATGGATGATGGATGATGATGATGATGATGATAGATGGTTGCGCAATCAAGTTTTATGATGGATATGATTTTAGTGTTTCTCGGCATTTTTTTTAAGTAAAACCTGAGATTCACTTAATGGTGGTTTGACATAACCTTATTGATGAAAATATTTTTTTGGCATGAGTTCACTGAGTGCATCACGTACTTAGCCCTGCATGTGTTTTCCCTATATGCAGGTTGAGCTGTGACGAGCGTGGTGGATGTTGAGCATGAAAGTGAAAAGGATAGCATAAATGTTTTGAATATATTATGTCTTCATACATAATATTATTCCTCTCATGAACGCTTCAGCTAAATATTATTTCTTTTGAGTTCATGTGTTGATGGGATACTATTCAGTTTGAGTTGTGATTATTGAGATAATTTTTGTTTCGAGTTGTTGATTTTCGAAATGATACTCTGATTTTATTCGAGCTATTATCATTTATTTCGAGCTATGGTTGAGTTGTTGTTTTCCCCTTTCTTCCCCGCTTCTTTAATCCCCCATTAGTCGCGATCAACCGTGTTTTCTATCCTTAGAAAATGCAGTCGTGACAGATATACTATTTTTCGGTATATTTACCCAACCCTACTAAAACCCATTCACCCTTATAATATGATGGAAAAAGGACAATCAAATCGACAACAATCTATTGATTAAGTCTTATAAATTGCCCCTGGATGTGGTGTTGTGTGCATTGGTGCACCGCCAATAATTGTACTTTGCTTGAGATCTTTATAATTTTTCTCATGCCTTACAACAACATTTGTTGCATTGCATTCGACAAAGAAACCCTTTCCCCAACTCTGCCGACTTTTACTTTCTAATTTGTTTTTTTATTAAAAAAAGCATCTTGAATCTTTGTTTGTTGTGTATGAATGGAGTTGGTTATATGTGGCTTATATAACTACTTTGCATGGAAACTCTGACCATCTGTTGCAATGTAAATTTTTCATATTTCCTTCGAACCATGTCACATGTAACCATTCTTTGTGTGTGTGACTAATAATCAATACCACAAGGAGTTGTTGTGATGTAAATTTAAAATAGACAAAACCATAATTATTGAAAATTTTAAACTGACCATTCAAATTGAAATATAAAACAATAAGGCATCACCATAGCAATTAACATTTAACATTGGAACCTTCTAAATGTGCCCTCTTTTAGCAACAAACAATTTATGAGAGCGTTGTTTTTCTCCCAAAGTAAAGTATGGTTTAAAAAAAAGCAATATGTCGAACAATAGGCACGCGAGAGGAAATACATGACAGGAAACCAAAGTAAGTGACCGAATATACAAAAGAAGATGCATTGCAAGTTTTGTAATGTTTCAATACTAGCTAAGTCATCCGAACATATTAGTCTTCAAGTGTCAAAATAAGCTACATTTCTATGCTCGCCTTAGTTATGCGCAGTAAAAAAAAAGAGTACTCAACAAGATGACATAAAGACAATGACAGTTAGATTTAGAAGAAAACATCATACAATTGTATAATTTATTTAGCTTCAGACCAACCAGCTGAAGAGTTTCACTATTTCAAGATACAAATGCTACTTCAAAAAAACATACCCCTTCGTCTCGTCCAAAACACTTAACAACGGTGCATGAAAATTTTTGCCAGTTTCCCTTTGAATAGGAACGATTGGCAGCCTCCACTTATGCCAATTACTAGTAGAATTCATTAACCTTTATAATATGACGAAAAATGGACAATGGCTCCATGGTTATAGAATTATACTACTATACATAACTTAAAGCCATAACACGCACTAAAGGACAGTAAGGAAAATCACATCGACCAACAACATATCGATGAGATGTCGTGTGCATTGTTGCAGCACCAATATTTGTACTTTGCTTCCCCTTCTGCTATCATTTTATATATGAGATGTTGTGTGTATTGTTGTTATTTCAGCTTTAAA